>NC_141605.1:38024576-38384025 GCF_047967505.1 Dipteris shenzhenensis
GAAGGGAGGGATCTTCCAGAATGGCAAGATGCTATGCAGGCAGAGATGGACGCCATTCTGAAGAACAATTTGGTGGACAATCCGCCCAAGCGGAAGATCATTGGTACCAAATGGGTGTACAAGCTGAAGTTCAAGTCTGATGGAGTTCAAGTCTGATGGGGGGACAAATACAAAGCTCGATTAGTGGTGAAAGGTTACGCACAGTCAGAGGGACTTGACTTCGATGAGACCTTCAGCCCCACAACCGGGATGGTGACGATACACACTATTATTGCCTTGGCTGCTCATCATAGTTGGCCTATCTTTCAGATGGACGTAAAGTCCACATTCTTGAACGGAACCCTAGAGGAGGAGGTATACGTGGATCAGCCACCACGCTTTCAGGTTCTAGGGTCCACATCCAAGGTATGCAAGTAAAAAAAGGCGTTGTACGGGCTGAAACAGGCCCCAAGGGCATGGTACCAGCGGATAGACAAGTTCTTCTTGAAGATTAGGTTACAGCGGAGTCCATCCGAGGCAAACCTCTATCTCTTCACTGAGAGGGGGTTGCGGCTGGTAACTTATCCTATAAGTGGATGATCTTATCCTTACAAGAGACCACTCGAAGAAGCTTTCTCGAGTCAAGAAACTACTTTCTTGGGATCGAAGGCAAGTAGGAGAAGGGCAACATATTTATCTCTCGGGAGAAATACTGCAAGGAGTTACTGAAGCGATTTCAGATGGAAGACTACAAGGTGGCAATCACTCCCATGGAGGTTGGTATGAAGCTGAGCATCCATGATACGTCTCAGCCAGTTGATGCATCACAATATCAACGATGGTGGGAAGTCTACTTGATCTCACTAACACCATACCAAAAATTTCATTTGTAGTAGGGCTACTCTATCAGTTCTCAACCAAACCTAGAAAGGCCCATTGGGACGCAGGCATGAGGGTGCTGAGGTACTTGAAGGGTACATGCACCTATGGCATCACATACAGTAAAGGCGTCGAACTAGGTGGATTATGTGACGGTGATTGGGCAGGTGATGGTGACACCAAAATATCTACTACATTAAAATCCTGAAAATAAGTTGCATCTGAAGGCTGCGAGATAGTGACTTTGAGCTAGTTGTCACTGCCACCTGTGTCTGGCACTGGTGCATGTGACATTCCCTACTTCTGAAGTTGTTGCTAGGTGGATACCTCGCAACACTTTGCCTTGGCGACCTCAACTGTTCCGCCATGGCTTGTGACTTTGGGAACCGGGAATGATGGGGTAAGATTCGCCCATTGACCTACAGTGTCATAATCTTGTTCTCTCCTTAGTTTTTACCCTGCCTCCCTCCCTCCCCCCCCCTGCTCTCTCGCACTTGAAGGAGGGGGGGGGGACCAGGAGTTCCCCACCAAGACCCAGCTCTACTATGACCACTTTCTGAGAGTATCAGAAGATCATCATCAGGCAGTATCTTGAGGACAAAGGAGTCACACGCACTGAGGATTGCCATCGGACAGATGCGGGTCTCATCCCATCAGCTGAGGATCGAGATAGGGAGAGCTGCACGCATACCCAAAGAGCAGCAGACTTGCAGGTTGTGCACGATGGGGACGGTCGAGACAGAGGAGCACTTTCTGTGTGTCTGCCCAACCTACTATGAGATCCGAGGGCGCTACCACTACCTTTTTCAAGAGGGATACGACTTTGGCCCACTCTCACGACTGATCCACTTCTAGGACCAAGTCTGCATTGGGCTCTACCTGATGGAGATGCGACGACACAGGGAGATACTACGACATATCAAAGAGCAGGAGGATGGGACCACCGCACCACGGGGTACTGAGGTAGACCGAGCGCAGAGATGGGTCACAAATTTCTATGCATTTAACTCGGCCCCAGGGCACTCTGGGATAGAGGAGGAGGAGCTAGTCGACATGAGAGATATATGGATCAGCGGAGGTAGCCGACACAACATTGCCAGACGAGGGACACACAAACCATACACGGCGCGACAAACACCCAGAGCACACACGATCGAGGTTCGACCTATCTTAGCTCTCCTTAGGGGAGATCGACCAGGGCGAGGCATCACTCTTCACATAGCCCATCGGATCCAAAGATCGAGGAGACCACGTCCTCCACCACCACGAGAGACATCCCGACAAATGCAGATACGTGAGCTCTTTGCATCTCATCAGAGAGCCATCATGGAGCTTGGATACGTAGGGCCGGTCCACGCACTTGGGACTCTAGCTCTGAGCACTTGATATCTTCATGTCCAATCCTCACGGCAATACCTATTCTCAGGAGTTTTTATTGAGCTGCCGTGTTATCATAGTAGAGCATTCGTTCCTCAGCCTCTTGGAGCGATACCAAATCAGTCCCCAGTTCAAGACTGTTCCGCGTTCTTTGGGAGGGCAGTCAAGTTTTGAGCAGTAGTTGGTGGTCATCACGATCACATTCGCTTGGCAGATTCACTCAGTGCCCCTCAACAGCTATCATCATCTAGAATTTCAGCAAGAGGGAATATCACATGCACCCCTACATTAGGGAACATTATGAGAGAGAGAGAGAGAGAGAGATTAACGTCCGCGGGAGGCCTCACGGGCCTATGGGACAAAGTACGGAATCAAGTAGCTCATACAGACCACTATGGGCCAGGGCAAAGGGCTCACTAAGGCCCCAGTTCAAGACTGTTCCGCCTTCTTTGGGAGGGCAGTCAAGTTTTGAGTAGTAGTTGGTGGTCATCACGATCACATTCGCTTGGCAGATTCACTCAGTGCCCCTCAACAGCTATCATCACCTAGAATTTCAGCAAGAGGGAATATCACATGCACCCCTACATTAGGGAACATTATGTGAGAGAGAGAGAGAGAGAGAGAGAGATTAACGTCCGCGGGAGGCCTCACGAGCCTATGGGACAAAGTACGAAATCAAGTAGCTCATACACACCACTATGGGCCGGGGCAAAGGGCTCACTAAGGCCCTTGCTGAGTACTAAAATGCTATGCTAGTACAAAATAGCGAAGTAAAAAAGCAAAATGAGAGTGTTGCTTAGGCCAGTCATCCCACCACATTACTACTACGAACCCCTGATCCTCGAGTGGTATGGCACTCTGATAGGCTCCTGGACATATGAATTGCATGCTATCCCCGTGACCTTCCGAGGACTGATTGAACTGTTGATGTAGAGCATTGCACTCTAGAAGTGCATATGAACTACATGCTATCCCCGTGACCTGCTGCTGTGGACTGATCGGACTGCTGATGTAGAGCATTGCACTCTGGAAGTCCAATGGCATGAAACTGACTATCAACTGTCGGCATGCATTCTCCCCATTGCGGAAGATCCACCAACATAGAAATGCCGGTGCTACTCCAAGAACTGCTGGGGTGATGACATCCACAGAGGCTAGGCAACCAAGACTGAAAACGTGGAAACTCCAGAATACTCACATGCACTGTTGGGCAATGTGGTACTACTGTCTCCATGACTTCGGTGAGGGAAAGTTGGTATGCACCTGCCTCCTCTGCTGGTGTGATGACTAATGAGGGTAAGAACTCTACCACCCTGCTGGAATCTAAAATTGTGGATGGAAATGTCTCCTAAAGAACCTGAGTGATGCCGGGAGCTGCACTCGACTCTCTCTGAGAAAATCCAAGAGAGATGGAACTATGGCTGTCTCTCCAAGGAGCTGAGCGGTGATTGGGACTATAGATCACCCCTCCAAGGAGAAACAGTACTAGATGCTCTCCGAAGGAAAAGAGGAGCTATTGAGTGCCCCTCTAATGAATCAACTAAATGGGATGCTGCCAGAAAGAACTGTGAGATGTCCAAAACTGCTGAGAATACCCCGTCTACCATGAATGATTGGTATATCTCTCGAAAGGAGTGAGAGATGGCTGGCATAGCTTCTTCCTGACGACATACTGGGACTAAGCATGTCCCCCTGAGGTACTAAGGAAGAACTAAGGCTGATGAGCACGCCTCTGATGAATCGATCGAATTGCTGTCATCACCAAGGGAACTGCCGATGTAGACATTGGTCAATGCTATTGCTGGTGGCTCGCAATCTGATGGAGAGGACACTGTATGACTAACCTCCCAAAGAGAAGGAAACAATATTGAAAATGCCTCGTCAACCCCTCTACTGACTGGTACTGCAGCTGCTACCTCCCTAAAGAACTGAGAAAGGGGAGCTGCGGAGGGGTGTCTAGGTAGTACCATACTAGTGGTAGTACCATACTCCATTAGCCTCTCCCTCCCAACCTTCATTGCGCATCGGGCCGGCTCCCGTCTTCACCCATATGCGTTTACACCTTATGGGGCAAGGTTGTTAGAATTATAGATATAATTCAGCAGTGACCAATGTAATTTAATAAGCTAGTTAGGGGCACTTTTCCCTCTTTAAGAGGTTTTTCCTCCTAACCGCAGTTAGTCCACTAACTATGGTTAGTGACTACTAAGGTTTTGTCACTAGGACAAAACCTTATCTCTCACTCTTTCAGTTGTACTCTCACACTCTTCTATTGCAACTAAGCTTTCAAGCTTTCAGCTCTAAGCTCAATCTCTTGCTCTCTCTCTCCCCCAAATCTTACATTTGGTATCAGAGCATATCGTGCTCTAGGACCTGCTCTAAGCTCCCGCGAGCTCTCTTTGCTGCTCGTACCTTCGTCAGCTGCAGTCTTGTCGTCAGTACCTACCGTACTTGCTCGCATCTGCCATAAGTGATGCATCCATACCTGCTTGTACCTGTCGTACCTGCTGCTTCCGTACCTTTCGTACAATCTTGCCGTACCTGCTCGAATCTATTGTTTGTCGTCCGTACCTGCGCTTCTTTCCTGATCGCTCCGTACATTCGTCGTACAACTTCGCTGTCCATACTGTAGTACCCGTACTGTACCTGCAACAGTGCCATACCAGCCTTACCTGCGCTGATGCCCGTACCAGCATACCTGCAAACTCGACGTCGGTACATGCGACTGTACTATTCCCCGTCCGTACCTGCGACTATACGATTAGTCGCCGTACCTGCTGTGGCTACAGGATCTCAGAGAGCAATTATTGAACATTGATGAGATTATTCCTGATTTAGAGATGATTACCACCACTCTGAATTCTCTTCCTGAGTCTTATCTCAACTTTCATACCTCGCTGAACTTATCATTGAGGGGGGGTGCAAATCCTCTCACTTTTCATGAGTTGATAGGACTTCTGCTTCAGGAAGAGCAGACCAGGAAAAACTTGGCTTCACATGCAGGTGAACAAGCTATGCTCTCAAAGTTCAAGTCAAAAACAAAGGGACAGGCAAAGACATCAGTAAATCAGCCGTCCAGTGGGTCAGGACAGCCTTCACAAAAGGCTAAAAATGATGCAAGTAAGCCCAAGAAGAAGGGTTTTTGTCATTACTGCAAAAAGCCAGGTCATCACATTGCAGAATGCAAGAAAAGGCTTGCAAAAGAGAAGAAAAGCAGCTCCGGTATGGCTGTTTCACATTCAGCTCCTCATGCATCTGACAGAGGGGATGCTGCAGCCAACTTTGTTGGAAAGGATTATGCCTTTTTATCTTGCATTTCAGATTCTAGGCTGGCTGCTCCAGATGCTCGGGATAGTACAGCCACTTGTAATGATGATACATATGCCTTTTTGACTTGCAGTTATGACCCCTCTACGGATGCATCAGTTTTCAGTGTCAATGAAACACTGAATACTTGGTATTTTGACAGCAGTGCCTCCAAGCATATCACTTCTAGGAAGTGTCTCTTTACTTCCTTGCATCCACCTCCCGTTGGTAAGAAAGTCACTTGTGCCAACAACTCGTCATATTCAGTACGTGGCACAGGAGAAGTTGAGCTTACCGCCATTGATGGCTCAGTTTTCAGACTTTCAGATGTCTTGTATGTACTTGGTATCACCAAGAATCTCCTTTCAGTGTCCTCTTAACAAGGCTGGATTTCAGGTCATCTTTGAGGATGACAAATGTGCTGTCTGAGACAGAGAAAATGATTATGCCTTGAGATTATCTGGTACTCTGCTGCGTGAGCTTTTTCAGCTTGATCTTTTTGAGGCAAAAGCAGCCCATGCTCTTGCAGTTTCTACTCCTACTGCTGCCATGCAGAATGCAGCATTATGGCATGCCCGATATGGCCACATGCATTACAACAGCTTGATGACACTTCAGAAGCACTCTATGGTTGATGCATTGCCACCTCTTGAGATACCTCCTCCACATGCCTATGAAGGGTGCATTTTAGGCAAAATGCATAGATTCCCCTTCAAAAAGGATGGTTCAGTTAAAGCTGTCCGGAAATTACAGCTTATACACAGTGATGTCTATGGTCCCATGAGGACTCCATCATTGGGTGGTCATCTCTATTTTGTTACTTTTATTGATGATTACTCCAATTTCACTTGGGTCCTTGGACCGAAGCGCAAATCAGAAGTGTTCATGGTGTTTAAACACTTTTCAGCCATGGTTGAAAATGAAACTGGACTCAAGATACAGACATTGCGCACAGATAGAGGTGGGGAATACTTGTCTACAGATTTTGATGCTTTTCTGAAAGGCAAGGGTATTGTGCATCAGCTCACAGTGAGGCTGACCCCTCAGCAGCTGAGAGGAAAAATAGAACTCTTATGGAGATGGACAGATGTATGCTGAAAAGCAAACACATGCCTCACAAATTCTGGCTTGAAGGTCTAATGTGTGCCAACTACATCTTAAATCAGGCTCCCCCTAAGGCTTTGAAAACAAAAACTCCCTATGAGGTCTGGAATGGGAGAAAGCCTTCAGTGGATCATTTCCGAGTCTTTGGATGCCTTGCATATGCTCATGTGTCAGTTGAATTTCGGCATAAGTTGTCAGATAAGGCAATTAAGTGCATATTTGTTGGGTACAGTGCAGAAAGCAAGGGGTACCGTCTCTACAATCTTGCTACACGCAAGATCATTGTCAGTAGAGATGTGATATTTGCAGAAAATTCAGCTCACACTCAGGCTGAATTTCATATGCCTTCTTCTTCAGAGGATGTTTTTGAGGGGATGCTACCCATTGCCTTGGGTTCCTCTGCTGATATTTCTGATGCAAATCAGAATTTACAGCCACCTCCCGATGCTCCAGTTCAGCCACAGGATGTCTTGCCACCTCCACAGGCAGTGGAACAGGTAGTTCAGCAAGAAATTGCAGACATACATGCAGCAAAAACAGTCCCAAACTGGCTGTTACAGACTCTCAAGGAGAGTAAGATTGATGCTCCATTACCTGGCAGGACTCGCAGTGCAGCAAGGCACATGGAAGGTGCTAATTCAGTGGAATCAGCATATGCAGGTACTCTTCTCGATGAGGAGGAGCCTGCAACATTCGAAGAAGCAAAGGACTATGTGCATTGGATGAATGCCATGCACGATGAGTTGCAGTCCATTAAGAAAAATCAGACTTGGGATGTCGTAGACTTGCCACCAGGTTAACATGCCATTGGTACACGATGGGTTTTCAAGGTGAAACGGAAGCCAGATGGCTCCATTGACAGATACAAGGCAAGGCTAGTTGCCCAAGGCTATGCTCAGAAAAAGGGCATAGATTATGAGGAGACCTCTGCTCCTACATCCCGGATGACCACCATCCGATCTGTTATTGCAATGGCTGCACATTTTGAGTGGAATGTTCATCAGTTGGACATTAAAACAGCCTTCCTAAACGAAGACTTGTTGGAAGAGGTTTATGTCAAACAACCTCCAGGCTTTGAAATTACAACAAATGCACTTCAGGTATGCAAGCTAAACAAAGCTTTGTATGGGTTGAAATAGGCCCCTCGTGCATGGTATGCCAAGATTCATGCCTTTTTTACCAGCAAGGGGCTGCACAATAGTCCTACTGAGAGCACCCTCTACATCAAGATGGATGGGGGGGAAATTTTAGTCATCCTTCTTTATGTCGATGACTTACTACTCACAGGGTCCAATGAAGATAATATTGCAGATTTCAAAGCTGATTTGCAAACCAATTTTGACATGTCAGATTTGGGGCTGCTTCACTTTTATTTGGGGATCCAGTTCTCTCAAGAGAGACGTGGCACTGTTATGTCTCAGTCCAAGTATGTGCAGAAACTCTGTGACAGATTTAACATGCATGATTGTAAGCCCATAGCCACTCCTATGGAGCCGGGGCTGAAACTCACAATGCATGATGCAAGAGAATTAGTTGATGCCACACTTTACAGTCAGGCTATTGGATGCCTCATATATCTCCGCAACACTAGACCTGATATTCAGTTTGCAATATCTCAGGTAAGCAGGTATATGCACAGCCCAAAAACTATGCATTGGCAGGCAGTTAAGCGCATCTTCCGTTATTTGTAGGGCACGAAGTCTTTTGGCTTGTTATTTCCCAGGGGGGGTGACTTGCAGATGCATGCCTACAGTGATTCAGATTGGCCTGGTGATTATGACACTAGGCAGTCCACTAGTGGCAATTGTTTCTTTTTTAGTAAAGCTTGCATTTCCTGGCTGAGCAAGAAACAATCTACAGTGGCTACCTCATCATGTGAAGCTGAGTACAGAGCAGCTTTCACAGCAACAGTTGAATGTGTCTGGCTGCGACGTCTATTTGCTGATCTTCATCTGTCATTGGAGGGTCCTTCTCCAATTCTCATTGATAGTCAGAGTGCCATTGCAGTGGCAAAGAATCCAGTGTTTCATGCTCGCACGAAGCACATTGAGGTTCACTATCACTACGTCAGAGAGAAGTTGCATGCAGGAGAGATCAGTATGATCTTTGTGTCCACACATGACAATGTTGCAGATATTTTCACCAAAGCATTACCACGTGAAAAGTTTAAGGCGTTTCGCAGTGCCCTGAACTTATATCCGTTTGGTGATTAATCAGCCTTGTACATGACATTGGCACTACAGGGGGGTGTTAGAATTATAGATATAATTCAGCAGTGACCAACGTAATTTAATAAGCTAGTTAGGGGCACTTTTCCCTCTTTAAGAGGTTTTTCCCCCTAACCGCAGTTAGTCCACTTATGGTTAGTGACTACTAAGGTTTTGTCACTAGGACAAAACCTTATCTCTCACTCTTTCAGTTGTACTCTCACACTCTTCTATTGCAACTAAGCTTTCAAGCTTTCAGCTCTCAGCTCACTCTCTTGCTCTCTCTCTTTCCCAAATCTGACAAAGGTTAGGGGGGAAAGTTTTTTTCCTCTAGCAGTAATTGTTGCAGCGATTGATGGATTTACCAATCTTCCACATGGAGCCATTGTCGGTTATGAGTCACACTACAAATCAGCAGGTTGCCTATATTTTCACAAAGCGATTGGGTGGCAGGAAGTCTCAATGGTGGAGGGACATGCGTGGGCTGTAGGACATCAAGTTGATTATTAAGGGAGAGTATTAGGTGTCATCTTAAAACTTACATTTAGTTCCGTAGTCATTCCTCGATGCCACATGATACATTTGGAATCCTCAACCCCTCGTTGTGGAAGTTAGCTCTCTACATCCTCTCACAAGATTACACCTCCAAGCCTAGCTGGCATCATTGCATAGTATTAAGAGTGCTGGCACAGACCCTAGAGTAGGTCCACAGTTCTAGCCTAGGCTCTAGAGAGTTATCGGAAAAAAACCTGAGAGTTATCGAAAAAAACCTGAGAGTTATCGGAATCGGAAAAAAACCTGAGAGTTATCGAAAAAAAATGTATTTATCTTTCTAATGATTCATGAATCATTATATCAGATATGGTCCTTGGATATCTCATACCTAAGATAGTAGATGTCACAGGACTCAAGAGTACACATTAAGATACAAATTACAATGTACATATATCTAGATGAATCTAGCAACTCATCCTTTGAAAACCTGCTGCTTCAATCTCATGATAGTACTCATAAGGTAAAAACCATAAACTCCGTCACAAAGCAAGGACTAGCTTCTATAATCTATAGAATGTAAGCATATAGGTTGATTATTATTATAATCCATAGAACTTAAGCATGCATTAGTATATTTCAAACTTTATATAAACTTAAGATAACATAAATTAATTAAGTATGTTCCATGAAACTTTCCTGTTGACACTAATCATAAGCTTTTTTTTAGAAAAACATCCAATTTACATGGGTTTAAAATGCACCACGCATGCGATATTTTGGAGCTACACACAAAATAATGGGAGAAACATAGTATCTAATTAAATCAATACTTTGAACCCCGTAAAAGTACTCATGACTTGCAGTACCGTACTGCCAAAGAACCAGAGCATCGAGTTGCACACATTCCTCCAATAGACGCTCCAGGGCCTAAAGTATCATGAAAAAGCAAAAACCATACCCAACACATCCAAAAGTTAGTGTTTCACGTACACTAGTTGTGAATGCTGTAAAACTTCCACATTAAATGGGACATATCCTCTTTTTATCTTGTTAGGAAAAGTAAAGATTTTGAAATGCATCAAGTATGACAAGACCTTTTCTTACAAATTACCCTAAAAAAGACCTTAAGAATAACCTAGCTCTCCATTAATCAAGCAGAAACTATTTTTCTTACAATGCATCATAGGATAATTCTTGAAGATTATGTATGATAAAATCATGCAATTATATTCTCATGAGCAGTCCTCCTCTATGAGCCATTACTGTCAGCATAGGACATGGTATTGACTAGGATCTCATGACGTTGATGGGAGGAAAATTGTAAATATTTTTTCGCACTTCAGAGTTACATGAGGGTAGGCACTATGCACATATTTGTATAGGTATGGGGGTGTTTGGTTTCACCAATGTGACTGGCATCACATGTAACAAGGTTGGCTTTGTGTTTAAAGATACTAGCCACGCACTCCAAAGCATAGTATCCCATATGTTTCGGTGTTGGTTGTAAATGACATATGTTTATATCATTGTTGTCTTTTGCCATGTGTTCATGTGGTCATGAGTGATTCGTGTGTCGTCATCATCTCATGTGGGCAGCATCTCTGAGTGGGTTCGGCTATTTTATGTGTGATTATAAGTGGCATGCATGCATTGAAAGCTTTGCATGCAGTCTTTGTGCAAGAAGTGTGCCTAAGGTTGGGATTTTGGGCATTAATTGCCTTGGTGTACGATTTAGGGAAAAGGAATTGAAGAAGGGTAAAATGGAAGTGGTGTGATGTGGCTGGAATTTCTGGAAAGGTTGGCATGTGCATGCAAGGTGGTTGTGTGAAAAGAATCATGGCGCTTCTAGATCGACGACTTGGCAAGCTACGTGGAATGGCGGCTACTGGAGAGTCCTGGAAATTGATAATCACCATGAAAAGGATAGTCGCAAAAAAAAAGAATGATGGGCGGATGAGCAAAAAGCTTTTTGCTGGCTGAAGAGAGGTGAGAGCTATTGGCTGGTCGACGCATGGACTGCCTACGACTGCTGTACGGATCATGAGTGGAGAGCTGGGGGTGTGAGGTGTGTGGGCTGTACATATGCAGGAGTTCCAAATCTGAAGAGAGAGAGAGAGCCGTTTTGGATGGATGAAACTGTATGCGCTAGTGGGCCTTTTGACGAGCTGCTGCGTTGAAGGCTGGGGGGTGTAGGCGCCGTTTTTTTTTTAGGTTTAGGGACAGTGTTGAGAGTGCTGCAGGAGCTGTACGTTGGCTGAAGTGAGGTCCTAATTGAAAAGCCAGGCTACTTGGTTGGCGATGCAACTAGCGACTGGAGAAGCTGTGTCACTGGATCTGTTTTTGGAGGTGGTTGGCGAGCTGATGTACGGGCGGACCACTATTGTTTGCACGAACTGTTACCAGCGTGATGGTAGTGGAAAAGATGACTTTTTGCGGGTTTACATTAGCTCAAGAACGAGATTCCTTTGATGCTCAGAATGGCTATGCATTCACAAGCACTTCTCAAGCATGGCTCTTGGCTGTGAACTGTTTTGGAGAGCTTATACAGGCTGAGAAATACAAGGTGGTTGTTATCAGAGAAATGCAATTGCGGTTTCTTTCCTCTCTTTTTTTGCTTATCATCTTTTGGGAGTTGAGTGTTCCTATGAGATTGCTTCTAGGCAACCTTGTGTAAGTTTGCCTTGAGTCTTGTAAATGGATACGTGCTCTAGAACTTGTGCATATGCTCTATTCCATGAGCTCTACACTGCTATCTGATCCCATTGGAGACCCGGCTTCAGTTTGCCTCTTAGATGCAGTTAAAAGAATGATGATTATCCCTTGAGCTTGGGCCAAAGGTACTTGGTGTTTTCTTTGATGGTTTCCACATAGAGGTTGTGCTATCCTTGGTTCATGGTGATTATTGGTCTCTGCTTTTGCGTGTGGTAGATGAAGAGTGGATGCTTGTGACACTTCTAGATGAATAAGATCTTCCTGAGTGTACCCATCATATGGAGTTTTGTGATGAAGATGATCTCAACTGAGTGGGTGGGTGTGTGTAGTGCTTAGTTGTCTTCTCATATTTTCACCCATCATAGTTTTGGCGATCTTGCTTGGGACCTTTTTTTTTTTTAGTTGGTAAGTGAAGACCCACCCGAATCAAGAAAGCTCAAAAGTTTGAAAATGGCACAAGATTTTGCAAGATTCTATGGCCTGCCCAATGAGGACCCTGAGAGGTTCATTGAAGGCATGGAGTTTACAGCCCTTATTAAGGATAGGAATGCTCTGGAGGTCTTGTTGCGGATATTGTCTTTTTGTATGATGGGAGAGGCCCAATCTTGGTTGCAGAGGGTTATGGCAGTTTGCCAAGATGAGCAAGGAGAACGTAGGAATCCCACTTATGCAGAGGTGAGAGCAGCATTTTTGGCCCAGTTTGCTCGTGCAAAGGATGCAGATGGTCTCTAGAAGGAGATGTGTGGTCTGCAGCAGAAGCCTGGTCAAACTATGGATGGCTATGTGGGAACCTTCACAATTATGTGGAATAGATGGCAGTCAGCCCTCTTGCCAGAGGTGCCACCTTGTGTTATTAAAAAGGACATGTTTATTGCACGATTAAGGCCTGACATACGGATAAAATTGAGTCTTAATCTTATGGTTGGGAGAAGACGATGTCGTATTCAGAATAATAGAGGAGTAGGTAGCATGCCTAATTCAAATGCTCAGGCTTTATTGCCAGGGGGACAAGGACGAGGGGGTATCTCTCCTTATGTGCATTGTTTCAAGTGTTTGGACTGGAAACATTACAGTTCACAATGTGACAAGCCTCCCAGGGTAAGTGGGGATGTGTATCCTCTTCCACCTAGTTTGAATAATAGGCAAAATGATCATCGAATTGAGATAAAGGAGCCAGGACCTTCAACCAGTAGTGGGGCAAAAAAAGTCACATTTGAAGATAAGGGGGAAGGTAAGGTTGTTAGCATGCTGGGAATAGTAAAGGATAATGCTGATGTGTCACCTCTTACATTAGAGGAAAGTGATGCTGATGTTTTTCCTCTTAGGAAGAGAGATAGGGATGAAGGAGCTGAGCCAAGTACCAAAAGGAGTAAACAGACAGAGCAGGTGATTACTTACTCAAGGAAGAAGGTAAGGAAGCCCATACATAAGTATAAGACAGCTGATTATCCTTTGGGTAAAGAGCAGGCTGAGTATGATTTGATAGGTGATCTATCAAGAAGGAAGGCTGATATTACGTTTGCACAAATGGTTGGCCTGCTTAAGAAAGAGTGGAGAAGGGCTGTAAATCCGGGAAGGAAGAAAACAGCACATAGAGAAGTTAAGAAAATTATGTCAATAACAGAACCGCCAGATGTATGTCCTTTGGTGGAGGTATGGCATAAGAAGTTTGGCCTTGGAGAAGCATATATCCACATAGGATGATTGAGAGAATTTAGGAGCAGATTGAGGAGATGATTGTGGAGCTCAGAGGTCATCAGTGATGTCAGTGATCATGTAAGAGGTGCCTACTTAAGGACCTCACCTTTCTTCATTCCATAAGCAAGAATTCTCAGTTTGTGTTCACTCCATGCTTTCCTTTCAGTTTACCAACAATGATGCATTAAGGAGGGACCCTAGAATGAAGACATGTGGCATACTAGATCCATCTAGGGAATGTTGGGGCTTGGTGGAATTTTGTAAGCAAGAGCTTTCACGTAACGAAATTTTTTCATGAGAGAGCTTACTACCACTGAAATCGGCTGGGAGGTGAATTCGTGTGCTTGTGCCCGTGAATTGATGAAAGGCTAGGAGTTAGCAGTTTTGGACGTTTCATTTTGGTATCAGAGCGTGCAGGTGGATCACGAGAGTTGGAGCGTGACTAGTTGGAAGAGTGGCGTGTAGAGGCAATTGGCTGAGCTCGCTAACAAGACTTTGGTGAGGTTGTGCACGTTGCTTAGGGTCGTCATATTTGGGCTTGTCCCTGAAGAGCAGTTGTTGGAGTTGCCCGTTGTATTGCTCGCAAGGTCGTTTGTTAGCAGACGCTGTCGCAGATTGGTGAGTGCGTGGAAGATACAAGCAAATAGCACGAATAGAAGGCTCTCTCCGAGTCCATGTTATCCACTTTGGGCTTTCGTGCTTCAATAGATTAGTAGTTTTCTTTGAAGGTGTGCTAGACACCTCTAGATTCCCCCATCGACGTGTATTGGATTTCGGCTCCTTGGTCTCATAGCCTTTTTTGGCCTTTCAAAGACGTTAACAAAACTCTCTCTCTTTCTCTCTCTCACACACACACAATCCCACCATTATTACCTTTCGCTATTATGTTATATTGTTATTGGATAGATATACCTTCTTACCAGGGTCCAAAGGGAAAAACAGACCATAAGGCTTGAGATACTCGTTAAGTTCTATCCAGCCGAGCCCAGGCTCCACCACCACGTCCATGTCCTCAACATGGAGAGCTTTGATTTGCTGCAAGGAATGTGAGATTTACAACCAACGCTCGATCGCACTTGCATGTAAACTTTCTCACAAATGGAGATTGACGTATATACCTCACCTTCATTAGACTCATATCAATGCTCACACCTCCATAGGGAGACAATATTTGCCCTTCCGTAGACGTGGCTCCTCCAAAGGGCACAATTGGAATCTGGACACGAGAGAGCAATCAGAATACATTTGCCCCATTTGAGTCAAACATGCGATCTTAACCTTCCCTGTTCAAAGATAGAGTCAATAGCTTGTGCTTCACCTTATACTTGTTACATGCTTTGACAATCGCAACCACTTCTTCTTGGGATCTGGCAGGCATCAAAGTCAACGAGAACAAGAGTTACGATGGCTTCTAGATAGAGTTTCCTCTAAGTAGCAACGGGACAGTCATAGAAGTCCTAGATTCACCAACCGCGGATAAACTACCACGTCAGGAATGTTTGTGGGAGGGTAGAAGCTGCTGACAGGCTTTGAATGAACGATTCTCTCGTCGACATCCAATACAACTCCCTCCTCCTACAAAAGAAGGTTTTGTACATAGTCAATTTAAGAGTTGGGAAACTTTGGAGGCCTTGACAGGACCAGGCCTTGCTGGCCTTCAACCGTGGCCCCCGACCGAATGCAGTGCTTGGTAACATCCCCACATAAATTTCTTGGAACAAAAAAAACATCCCCGCATAAATGGTGCAATTAGCTAAGTTTGTATTTGCTGAGTCGTAGTACATTTCACATAATAACAACGATGATCAAAACTGTAATGGTACGATGGTGATCACTTACACCACAAGCAGCTCTCAACTGTTCAATGAAAGAACTTGGCAGCACCCTGGAACGACCTGGAGCTAGAATTTCAGGGCTGGCAGGGGAGAGCAGCTTTCATGTGAGAGAGAGAGAGAGAGAGAGAGAGAGAGAGAGAGAGAACATCGCTTATAAATGCAAACGAAACGATGTGGCAAGAATGACACCTCGAACTGCGAGACTCCTGGGAACACAGTAGGTCTGAGGCAACTGATCCGGCGGCAAGAAGCAAGGAGCAAGGCCATAGCCAAGGAGCGAGGAACTGTGAATCAGAGCTGGAGGAAGCACCGAGGGGGAGGGGGGCAAGGGGGGGAGGACGGAGACGGCACAAAGGGAGGGTTGCCAGGGGAGCCAAACGTTTAGCAGCTGGGAGGAGACGAGATACAGAAACAGCAGCCATAGCTGAGCTCGGACGGAGCCCATGAGCAGGCAACAGTATCTAGATATACACACACACACATAGATATATATATATATATATATGTCTTTTATTCCACACGTGCGTTTCAAAATTTATTCTCTCTTGTCGAACGCTCCGTTTGTCCACTTGTGATCATATGGTCAGGCCATGGGTCAACCGGTTTTTTGGCTGGCCCCTACTCAAGAGCAAGGGCTCAAGCAACAACCAGGTTTTCCCTCCAAAACCAGTTCGCAAACCACCTCTCGCACATGAACATTAAAAGGTGATGTCAAAAATACACTTTTTGGTAGTGTGCCCATTCTAAAAAGTAGCATCTCCATCTTGATGCTTCATATTAAATAATTGAGGGTATGAGGCCAATTGACTTTTGAATATTACATGATTGTGGACTGTTGCTTTAAAAAGTCATTGTGCAAATCTCTTTCTCCTCAAGGTTGAGCATAAGCTTGCAACTCCTTATGCTTTATTCTACCATGTTTTATTTACAACTATCTCACACCAATACATGAATAGAAGTGTGCACACACAAGGATTGTAACCACCATGTAAAGTTGAACCACCATGTATTCAACACTCGTAATAGTCTCAAACGTTCAATATACATAGTTATGATAGATTTTTAATTTTTAATTTGCAATTGTATATTTAGTCTTTTTGATTGGTGTTTCATGCTTAAAGAAGTAGAAGATGAGAAAATCAAGAACTCCATGTGTCATAAAACACTTCTTCTCCTTCTTGAAGCAAGAGGGTTTTGTGGACAATGTAGCAAGTATTGCCAAAGCATTTGAGCCTGGGCCCTGAAGCTTCCCATTTCCTTGGACAAATCCAAGCCTATGTCGATCACCCTTAGTTTTAGTTTGATTACATCTTCTAAGTGTTTGCCCATCACTTTGCCTCATGCTTCGAGTCCAAGCACCTAAAAAAATCCTCCTCCTGTTACTTTTTTCTCAAAATCTCAAAATTCTTGTAGCTTTACTTTTTCCACCTCACATTTAGATCATCTAAATGATTGGTTCAACAATAGTTTCTTTTAATTGATAAGTGAGATGACCTCACCATACAAGCAAAATTTACATAAAGCTAGAGTCGTGTCATCTTTGCACAAAACCCACATTTCACCTCTAGCCATGCCTTCATCACCATGAACACATAATTGCTCACTAGGTTCCACTCATAACTTGGAACACATTAAGATCTAAATGTGGGGGTTAAAGGTCACTGTGCCTTTACCCCAGTTATGTACAATACTCAAACACATATATAAATGAATGAAAAAGAAGATTAGGGTAACTGCACCCACCAAAACTTATGTGGCTCTCTATTTCTCTCTCTCCCTCTTCCGTTCTTGCTTCCGTTGAGAGCACTCTCAACTGGTATCAGAGCCCGGTTGATCTAGTTGAGCGTGCGTGAATGCTCGAAGCTCAGCAGCTCTATGAGAGGAAGGAGAAGTTCTATGGGAAGCTTTGTGGGTGACTTTACTTGCATCCGAGTGTGTAGAGACCTTGGAGGAACCTTTGGAAAAGTCACTTTGGTTTTGCGAAGTGGTTTTGAGAGCCTATTAAGTGTTTTCAAAGAAAAAGTCGTTTTTTAAGCTTTTCCCTGTTCCGTTCGATGACAGAGACTCCGTATTAACTTGTAGAGGCAACTATTGCTTGCTTTTGGTGTCCACTTCACTTCAGAAGCTTGGAAACACCTTCATTCTTGAATCTGGGATCATTTCATTGGATTTCTAACTCATTGTGTCAGTTTTTACGTTTTTCTGCCCGGGTGTTGGAACTCAAGTTTGGAGCAACCATTTGCAGATCTCTCAGTTCCGATGGACTCAGGAGGTCCTAAAACTTCTATGTTGCTCATCATTCGCACTCCGGTGGAGTTTACAAACAGCTCTATTTTCAAAAACGTTTTTCAGTCCGTGTGTTGGACCCAGTGATTGAGACCACGGTTCTGTCCCATTGCGTTCCGGACGCCCAAAAACCCCTACCTGTCAGTTCTTACGCAATTCGGTGAAGGATTTTCAGAGTTATAGATCTCTGTGTATTCGATTTCATCTCTCTGTTATGCATTTTTCATTCTAAAGTTTTGAAACCTTAGATTTATACCACATGGCAATGAATAAGTGTTGACTCCCATTTCTCACTCATCGGTTGGGATTTTGGAGTTCCGGCAGAAGAGAGATACTTGCAGATTTTCTTGTTAAGTCCGATTATGCAATGGCGCCCATGTTTTGAGGCATCTCAGGTTCTATTTTCAGTAGCGGTCATTATCGTGGGACTATCATTTCTTGAGCATACCTTATGCAAATCACTCTAGTTGCAGTGTGCGCTCATTCGTGGTGTGCATTGGGTTGCAGTGGATGATTTATAGGCCATTTGGATGCATTGCGGTCCTTATTGGATGCGCTGATAGGCCCAAATTGCCTTGTGGGATGCTATTTTTATGGACGCTTGGCACATGGATGCTATTTTATGCTAAGGGACAGCTTTGACACATTGCAGGTGATGCATTGATAGTGCTATGCTCTCTTGGATGAGATATTATTAATGCATATGCTAGTGGATATGGTGTTTATGCTTGAGTCATTTGGCACTTATTGGCATTTTGGATTGCCATTGCAGTTGGCATTTTCTTTTGGGCCAGATTTGCTCATATGGATGCATAGTATATGCACATGAGTCAGATGCTTTGAGACATGAGTTTTGGTGATATTTCACTCTATTGTGGCATACACATTTGGGTGCACCTGCTATTTGGTGTGATTCTCTCTTGTAGGCACTAGCATTTGGGATTTTTGCTTCATTTGCATCATGGCATCCTCTTCCATATCTGAAAAGGAGTTTTTTAACATTAAAACGTTTGATAGAACAAACTTTTCTTTGTGGAAAGAACAAATAAGGGATGTGCTTATTCAAAAGAAGCAGATTAAACCCTTGGTAGGGATTGAAGCTAAGCCTGCAAATATGTCTAAGGATGATTGGAATGAGTTGGATGCATTAGCAAAATCTATTATTAGACTTCATCTTGCAAAGTCAATTTATTTCACAGTAGTATAAATGAGCAGACTACGGAAGATTTGTGGAACAAACTGTGTGCCACTTATGAAAAGGAAACTGCCTCTAATAAAGTTTACCTCATGAAGAGGTTGTTTGAGCTACAGATGAAGGAAGGGGTCTCCATTGCTTCTCACTTGAATGAATTCAATATTACTTTCAGCCAGCTTCAGGCTCAGAAGATGAATTTTGATGCGGAGACTAAGGCAATATTTCTCTTATGTTCATTGCCATCCTCATGGGATACCTTCCGTACAGCTGTCAATAACTCTGCACCTAGTGGAGTACTAAAATTTGATGATGTTGTGGGTAGCTTGTTGGCCGAGGAGACTAGACGGAAGTCTATGGATGGCAACAAGCAGGATGCACCCTTAAATGTGCAAAGGGGCAGATCACAGTTCAGGGGGAAGTCCCAAGAAAGAGGGAAGTCTCGTAGCAAATATAGGGCATGGAACATTGAGTGTTACCATTGTGGCAAGAAGGGCCATATGAAAAAGAATTGCTACAAGCTGAAAAGAGAGCAAAAGGATAAGAAAAAGAATGCAAATTGAAGTGCAAATCAAAAGGAAGAGAGTCCAAGGGAGGACAAAGGAAAAGTGAAGATCGAGGAGATCAATGCAGTCACACATGATAGTGACAATGACGTTCTCTTCATGTCTAGTTTATCTGCAAAGTTGCTTACCACTTCAGATGATGCATATTTACAGGATTGGATTTTGGATTCTGGTGCTTCATTCCATGTTACTCCCCATAGGGAATGGTTCTCCACTTATGACAGTGGAAAGACAGGTTGTGTGCATCTTGGAAATGACTATGCATGTGACATAGTGGGAGGAGGTGACATAAAGTTTTCTTTTGCAAATGGGTTTGCATTTATTTTGAAACATGTGAGACATGTGCCTAAGTTGACCAAGAGTCTTATTTCAGTGGGTCAGCTAGATGATGTTGGTTTTCACACCACTTTTGGTTTTCAAAGTTGGAAAATTCAGAAGGGCTCTATGCTTTTGGCCAAGGGTGCCAAGTGTGGGACTTTGTATCCCTTACATGTATCAGGGGTATTTGATCATGTTGTTGCAATAACCGAGCAGCCAAGCACTTCTTTGTGGCATTGCAGGTTGGGGCACATGAGCCAGAATGGAATGAAACTCTTATGCCGTTTGGGTTATGTACTGCATTTGAGTTTGTCTGATTTTGAATTTTGTGAGCACTGTCTCTATGGGAAGCAGACTAAATCAGCCCCTAAAAGAAGGGGAAAAAAAGAGTTTGAAAAGCTTGATTTGGTGCATTCAGACGTATGTGGTCCCATGCCTACACGGTCATTAGGCGGGGCTGAATACTATGTGACATTCATTGATGATGCAACTAGGAAAGTGTGGGCTTATGCTATAGCTCAGAAGAGTGATGTGTTCCAGGTATTTCAGAAATGGCTGGCCTTGGTTGAGAATCAGTCAGGTAGAACGCTTAAATGCCTATGGACTAACAATGGTGGAGAGTATCTCTCTCATGACTTTCAGTATTTCTGTGATACACGTGGGATTAAGAGGGAGCTCACATCCCCTCGTACTCCAAAGCAAAATCCAGTTGCAGAAAAGATGAACCGTACCATTTAAGAAAGGTTGCAATGCATGCTTTCCAATGCAAGTCTTTCAGGTGGTTTTTGCGCTGAGGCAATGAAGACTGAGTGCATGTGATCAATAGATGACCTAGGAAGAGTTTGGATGGTGGTATTTTTGAAGAGGCATGGAGTGGCAAGAAGCCCTGTTACTCTCATTTACGTATATTTGGATGTGAGGCATATGCACATGTGCCAAAAGAGCTTCGAAAGAAGCTAGATTCTAAGTCTAGGAAATGCATCTTTCTGGGTTATGGTGAAAGTGGAGAGATGGGCTATCGTCTCTGGGATCCAGAAGCAAAGAAGATTATACGTAGCCATGATGTACTCTTCAATGAGAAGAAGATGCATAAGCCACCCATGAGGGATGTGGAAATGAGGAGAATCACTTTCCAGGATGTGAATGCACATGCATATGTTGATAGACAGCAGCTGTCCATGCACCAAATGTGCAAGAAATGGTGCCACCAAGTACTCCCACAAGTATAAAATCAAGGGTAGGTGATGGATCATCTAGGACCGCGTTTTTTGACGGTTGTGCATGACACTAAGGCCAAAATAGTGTTTAATGCTTGTTCGACAATGCAAAGCATATAGGGTGCATCCTACTTGTTGCCATCCATAGACTTCCGTCTAATCTCCTCGACCAACATGCTACCCACAACATCATCCAATTTCAGTACTCCACCAGGTGCAGAGTTACTGACAGCTGTACGGAAGGTATCCCATGAGGATGGCAATGAACATAAGAGAAATATTGCCTTAGTCTCCACATCAAAATTCATCTTCTGAGCCTGAAGCTGGCTGAAAATAATATTGAATTCATTCAAGTGAGAAGCAATGGAGACCCCTTCCTTCATCTGCAGCTCAAACAACCTCTTCATGAGGTAAACTTTATTAGAGGCAGTTTCCTTCTCATAAGTGGCACACAGTTTCTTCCACAAATCTTCCGTAGTCTGCTCATTTACTAATGTGAAATAAACTGACTCTGCAAGATGAAGTCTAATAGTAGATTTTGCTAATGCATCCAACTCATTCCAATCATCCTCAGACATATTTGCAGGCTTAGCTTCAATCCCTGCCAAGGGTTTAATCTGCTTCTTTTGAATAAGCACATCCCTTATTTGTTCTTTCCACAAAGAAAAGTTTATCCCATCAAACTTTTTAATGCTAAAAAACTCCTTTTCAGACATGGAAGAGGATGCCATGATGCAAATGAAGCAAAAATCCCAAATGCTAGTGTCTACAAGAGAGAATCACACCAAATACCAGGTGCACCCAAATGTGTATGCCACAATAGAGTGAAATATCACCAAAACTCATGTCTCAAAGCATCTGACTCATGTGCATATACTATGCATCCATATGAGCAAATCTGGCACAAAAGAAAATGCCAACTGCAATGGCAATCCAAAATGCCAATAAGTGCCAAATGACTCAAGCATAAACACTGTCCACTAGCATATGCATTAATAATATCTCATCCAAGAGAGCATAGTACTATCAGTGCATCACCTGCAATGTGTCAAAGCTGTCCCTCAGCATAAAATTGAGAGTGCTCTCAACGGAAGGAGGAACAGAAGAAGGAGAGAGAGAGAGAGACACACACAGAGAGCCACACAAGTTTTGGTGGGTGCAGAACCACCCTAATCTTCTTTTTCATTCATTTATATATGTGTTTGAGTATTGTACATAACCGAGGTAAAGGCACAGTGACCTTTAACCCCCACAACCTCTCGCTTAAAGGACAATTTGCCTTTAAGGGAGAACAACCAGTGAGCATACTATCTAATGCCCATCAATACATGACAATACTCAAACCGCTGACTAGGTAGACTCTTCGTCAGCATATCTACAGGGTTATGATCTGTATGAACCTTGACAAGCTCTATGCGCTTATCCTCAAGTACCTCCCTGATGAAATGGTACCTGACCTCAATGTGTTTGGTCTTTGCATGAAAGACCGGATTCCGTGCTAGCTGAATAGCACTCATGGAATCACAATGCAATGTCGGTACACTTGTATGAATCCCCAAATCTCCCACTAGCCGATCAAGCCATATAGCCTCCTTGCAACCCTCTCTGGCTTCAACATACTCAGCCTCTATGGTAGACAAAGCAATGCACTTCTGTGCGGGAGACATCCACGACACTGCACCACCTGCAAAGGTGAACACATAACCAGAAGTGGATCTCCTACTATCCACATGCCCTGCATAGTCTGAATCTGTGTACCCAAGTACACGCATGTCTCCTTTACCAAAGCAGATGCACATCTCCTTGGTACCCTTCATGTACCTCATGATGCACTTAACTGCCTCCCAATGCCTCTTTCCTGGATTAGCCATATACCGGCTAACAACTCCCATTGCAAATGCAATGTCTGGTCTAGTAGCTATCATAGCATACATAAGACTCCCAACCGCTGATGGATAAGGAACCTTGGCCATCATGGCCCTGTCCTCATCTGATTTAGGATTATCTGTATGACTTAGTTTCACATATGGAGGCAATGGAGTACTCACTGACTTCCCCCCCTTCATATTGAAACACTGCAATACTTTTGTAACATACTCTTTTTGTGAAAGCCAAAGGAGTTTCCTACTCCGATCACGCGTGATGCGCATACCAAGAATATGACCTGCAAGTCCCAAATCCTTCATATCAAAGGCCTCATGCAACTTGGCCTTTAATGCATCTAGCTCATAAGTATTCTTGCTAGCCAATAGCATATCATCCACATATAGTGCCAGGATTATCAGGCTATTATCCTTAGCCCTTTCAGTGTAGAGGCAGTGATCAATTTCACTCCTTCTAAAACCCTGGGACCGAATGAAAGCATCAAACTTCTGATACCATTCTCTAGGCGCTTGCTTAAGACCATAGAGACTCTTCTTCAACTTGCAAACTAAATGCTCTTTGCTCTTTTCTTCAAAGCCTTCCGGTTGCACCATGTAAATTTCCTCATGCAAATCCCCATGCAAGAAAGCTGTCTTGACATCCATCTGCATAAGCTCCGTATCCTCTACTGCCACTAGTCCAAGCATGCATCTAAGTGTGGTCATCTTCACAACCAGAGAGAATATCTCATCAAAGTTCACACCCTTCTCTTGCTTGAACCCTTTAGCAACCAAACGGGCCTTGTACCTAGGCACATCATCACCTATGACCTTCATTTTGTAGACCCATTTACATGGCAATGCTTTCTTTCCATGTGGCAAAGAAACCAAGTCCCAAGTCTTATTCTTCATAAGTGAACTCATCTCTGATTGCATATAGCATACTCCCACTTGCGTTGATCCTCACGCATCATAGCCTCTTTGTAGCAAGAAGGCTCCCTGCAATCTCAGTAAGCATCACATAGTCTACTCGTGGAACAAACTTATCAGGCAGTCTAGACACTCTAGAAGATCTTCTCAAGGGCATTTCAGCTTGCTGTCCCACCTGCATATCAGCCACATTTGGCTCATCATTTCCACCAATAGATGATCCATCATCTACCCTTGATTGTATACATGTGGGAGTACTTGGTGGTACCATTTCTTGCAAATTTGGTGCATGGACAGCTTGCTGTCTATCAACATATGCAGGTGGATTCACATCCTGGAAAGTGATTCTCCTCATTTCCACATCCCTCATGGGTGCCTTATGCATCTTTTTCTCATTGAAGACTACATCATGGTTGCGTATGATCTTCTTTGCTTTTGGATCCCAGAGACGATAGCCCATCCCTCCACTTTCACCATAACCCAGAAAGATGCATTTCCTAGACTTAGGATCTAGCTTCTTTCGAAGCTCTTTTGGCACATGTGCATATGCCTCACACCCAAATATATGCAAATGAGAGTAAGAAGGCTTCTTGCCACTCCATGCCTCTTTAGGAATACCACCATCCAAACTCTTACTAGGTGATCTATTGATCACATGCACTGCAGTTTTCATTGCCTCAGCCCAAAAACCACCAGAAAGACTTGCATTGGAAAGCATGCATTGCAACCTTTCTTGAATGGTACGGTTCATCTTTTCTGCAATTAGATTTTGCTTTGGAGTACGAGGGGATGTGAGCTCCCTCTTAATCCCACATGTACCACAGAAATGCTGAAAGTCATGAGAGAGATACTCTCCACCATTGTCAGTCCGTAGGCATTTAAGCGTTCTACCTGGCTGATTCTCAACCAAGGCCAGCCATTTCTAAAATACCTGGAACACATCACTCTTCCGAGCTATAGCATAAGCCCACACTTTCCTAGTTGCATCATCAATGAATGTCACATAGTATTCAGCCCTGCCTAATGACCGTGTAGGCATGGGACCACATACGTTTGAATGCACCAAATCAAGCTTTTCGAAATCTTTCTTTCCCCTTCTTTTATGGGCTGATTTACTCTGCTTCCCATGCTCACAAAATTCAAAATCAGAGAAACTCAAATGCGGTACATAACCCAAATGGCATAAGAGTTTCATTCCATTCTGGCTCATGTGCCCCAACCTGCAATGCCACAAAGAAGTGCTTGGCTGCTCGGTTATTGCAACAATATGATCAAATACCCCTGATACATGTAAGGGATACAAAGTCCCACACTTGGCACCCCTAGCCAAAAGCATAGAGCCCTTCTGAATTTTCCAACTCTGAAAGCCAAAAGTGGTGTGAAAACCAGCATCATCTAGTTGACCCACTGAAATAAGACCCTTGGTTAGCTTAGGAACATGTCTCACATGTTTTAAAACAAATGCAGACCCATTTGCAAAAGAAAACTTTATGTCACCTACTCCCACTATGTCACATGCATAGTCATTTCCAAGATGCACACAACCTGTCTTTCCACTGTCATAAGTGGAGAACCATTCCCTATGGGGAGTAACATGGAATGAAGCACCATAATCCAAAATCCAATCTTGGGAATATGCATCATCTGAAGTGGTTAGAACCTCTGCAGATAAACTAGACATGAAGAGAACGTCATTGTCACTATCATGTGTGACTGCATTGATCTCCTCGATCTTCACTTTTCCTTTGTCCTCCCTTGGACTCTCTTCCTTTTGATTTGCACCCCAATTTGCATTCTTTTTCTTATCCTTTTGCTCTCTTTTTAGCTTGTAGCAATCCTTTTTCATATGGCCCTTCTTGCCACAGTGGTAACACTCAATGTTCCGTGCCCTGGATTTGCTACGTGACTTCCCTCTTTCTTGGGACTTCCCCCTGAACTGTGATCTGCCCCTTTGCACATTTAAGGGTGCATCCTGCTTGTTGCCATCCATAGACTTCCGTCTAATCTCCTCGGCCAACAAGCTACCCACAACATCATCAAATTTTAGTACTCCACCAGGTGCAGAGTTAGTGATAGCTGTACGGAAGGTATCCCATGAGGATGGCAATGAACATAAGAGAAATATTGCCTTAGTCTCCACATCAAAATTCATCTTCTGAGCATGAAGCTGGTTGAAAATAATATTGAATTCATTCAAGTGAGAAGCAATGGAGACCCCTTCCTTCATCTGTAGCTCAAACAACCTCTTCATGAGGTAAACTTTATTAGAGGCAGTTTCCTTCTCATAAGTGGCACACAGTTTCTTCCACAAATCTTCTATAGTCTGCTCATTTTACTACTGTGAAATAAAATGACTTTGCAAGATGAAGTCTAATAGTAGACTTTGCTAATGCATCCAACTCATTCCAATCATCCTCAGACATATTTGCAGGCTTAGCTTCAATCCCTGCCAAGGGTTTAATCTGCTTCTTTTGAATAAGCACATCCCTTATTTGTTCTTTCCACAAAGAAAAGGTTGTCCCATCAAACTTTTTAATGCTAAAAAACTCCTTTTCAGACATGGAAGAGGATGCCATGATGCAAATGAAGCAAAAATCCCAAATGCTAGTGCCTACAAGAGAGAATCACACCAAATACCAGGTGCACCTAAATGTGTATGCCACAATAGAGTGAAATATCAGCAAAACTCATGTCTCAAAGCATCTGACTCATGTGCATATACTATGCATCCATATGAGCAAATCTGGCCCAAAAGAAAATGCCAACTGCAATGGCAATCCAAAATGCCAATAAGTGCCAAATGACTCAAGCATAAACACCATCCACTGGCATATGCATTAATAATATCTCATCCAAGAGAGCATAGCACTATCAATGCATTACCTGCAATGTGTCAAAACTGTCCCTCAGCATAAAATAGCATCCATGTGCAAAGCGTCCATAAAAATAGCATCCCACAAGGCAATTTGGGCCTATCAGCGCATGCAATAAGGACCGTAATGCATCCAAATGGGCTATAAATCATCCACTGCAACCCAATGCACACCACGAACGAGCGCACACTGCTGAAACTGCAACCAGAGTGATCTGTATAAGGTATGCTCAAGAAATCATAGTCCCACGGTAAGGACCGCTACTAAAAATAGAACCTGAGATGCCTCAAAACATGGGCGCCATTGCATAATCGGAATCAGCAAGAAAATCTGCAAATATCTCTCTTCTGCCAGAACTCCAAAATCCCAACCGATGAGTGAGAAATGGGAGTCAACACTTATCCACTGCCATGTGGCATAAATCTAAGGTTTCAAAACCTTAGAATGAAAAATGCATAACAGAGAGACGAAATCGAATACACAGAGATCTATAACTCTGAAAATTCTCCACCGAATTGTGCAAGAACTAATAGGTAGGGGTTTTTGGGCATCGGGAACGCAATGGGACAGACGGTTTTGGAAACCTCGGTCTCAATCACTGGGTCCAACACACGGACTGAAAAACGTTTTTGGAAACAGAGCTGTTTGTAAACTCCACCGGAGTGCGAATGATGAGTAACATATAAGTTTTAGAATCTCTTGAGTCCATCGGAACTTACAAATCTGCAAATGGTTGCTCCAAACTTGAGTTCCAATACCCGGGCAAAAAACGCAGAAACTGACACAATGAGTCAGAAATCCAATGAAATGATTCCAGATTCAAGAATGAAGGTGTTTCCAAGCTCCTGAAGTGAAGTGGATACCAAAAGCAAGCAATAGTTGCCTCTACAAGTCAATATAGAGTCTCTGTCATCGAATGGAACATGGAAAAGCTCAAAAAACGACTTTTTCTTTGAAAACACTTAACAGGCTCTCAAAACCACTTCGCAAAACCAAAGTGACTTTTCCAAAGGTTCCTTCAAGGTCTCTGCACACTCGGATGCAAGTAAAGTCACCCACAAAGCTTCCCACAAAGCTTCTCCTTCCTCCCACAAAGCTACTGAGCTTCTAAGCATTCACGCATGCTCAGCTAGATCACCCAGGCTCTGATACTAGTTGAGAGTGCTCTCAACAGAAGCAAGAACGGAATAAGGAGAGAGAGAGAGAGACAGAGAGCCACACAAGTTTTAGTGGGTGCAGAACCACCCTAATCTTCTTTTTCATTCATTTATATATGTGTTTGAGTATTGTACATAACTGGGGTAAAGGCACAGTGACCTTTAACCCCCACAAAAATAGCATCCATGTGCAAAGCGTCCATAAAAATAGCATCCCATAAGGCGATTTGGGCCTATCAGTGCATCCAATAAGGACTGCAATGCATCCAAATGGCCTATAAATCATCCACTGCAACCCAATGCACACCACAAATGACCGCACACTGCTCAAACTGCAACCAGAGTGATCTGCATAAGGTATGCTAAAGAAATCATAGTCCCACGGTAATGACCGCTACTGAAAATAGAACCTGAGATGCCTCAAAACATGGGCGCCATTGCATAATCAGAATCAGCAAGAAAATCTGCAAATATCTCTCTTCTGTCGGAACTTCAAAATCCCAACCGATGAGTGAGAAATGGGAGTCAACACTTATCCACTGCCATGTGGCATAAATCTAAGGTTTCAAAACCTTAGAATGAAAAATTCTAAGGTTTCAAAACCTTAGAATGAAAAATGCATAACAGAGAGATGAAATCGAATACACAAAGGTCTATAACTCTGAAAATCCTCTACCGAAAAGAACTGACAGGCAGGGGTTTTTGGGCGTCTGAAATGCAATGGGACAGACGGTTTTGGAAACCGTGGTCTCAATCACTAGGTCCAACACGGACTAAAAAACGTTTTTGGAAACAGAGCTGTTTGTAAACTCCACCGGAGTGCAAATGATGAGCAACATAGAAGTTTTAGGACCTCCTGAGTCCACCGGAACTGAGAGATCTGCAAATGGTTGCTCCAAACTTGAGTTCCAATACCCGGGCAAAAAAACGTAAAAACTGACACAGTGAGTCAGAAATCCAATGAAATGATCCCAGATTCAAGAATGAAGGTGTTTCCAAGTCTTGAAGTGAAGTGGACATCAAAAGCAAGCAATAGTTGCCTCTACAAGTCAATACAGAGTCTCTATCATCGAACGGAACAGGGAAAAGCTCAAAAAACGACTTTTTCTTTGAAAACACTTAATAGGCTCTCAAAACCACTTCGCAAAACCAAAGTGACTTTTCCAAAGGTTCCTCCAAGGTCTCTACACATTCGGATGCAAGTAAAGTCACCACAAAGCTTCCCATACTGGAACCTTTATTTCTATTTGTTTAAGAGGAAGAAGGGGTGCATACAAAGCAAAAAATTCAAGCTCGTTACTGTCTAGGGGTTTTGGTGGTTGAGAGAGGGACTAAGAGAGTGTTTCAAAGGAGGCTTTGTCTTCAGGGGAAAGAAGGTCAAGATTAATAAAGTTGTGAAAACTAGAATTAGCAGGAGCTAATGTGGCAGGGATGGGGAGCAGGCACCGTTAAGGACGAGGATGTCATTGGCAAGGCTAGGGATGATTGTATGGTAATCATTTAAAGCTTTTGTGTCATTGAGATTGATAGCGGCTAAGTTTGAAGTAAAATTTTTAAGTCTGGCAAGGGCGCCATCACTTTCACTTTGCGAGACTTTGAGAAGCCTAATCCAATCATTAAAAAAAAGCGTTCTAATGAGCAAAGGAGTGCTCTTTGCAAGAGCCTCGAGATCGTGTGTTCTAATGAAAGAGAAGAACTCAGATTTTGGAAAACATGACAGTACCGCTTGCATCACGGGAGAGGGAGTGGGGAGAGGAGTGTTGAGTGACTTGGGCTGGAGTGTAGTATCCCAAGAGTATTTCTACAAATATAAAAAGTGAATTAGCAACAATGTTTTATAAAAAACAATTTAAAGAAAGGAGTTAAGAGGCTATAAGATTAATAGGACAAAGGGGAAAATTTTCTAATAAAGTAATTGCAAGAACCAATGAAAAAAGGGGGGGAATTAAAATAGTTAACCTAAGTGGGAGCTTTAGAAAAGCTAGAGCAGTCGAAAATGGTGGTAAAAAAAGTATATATAAAGAAATCAAATTGAGGGGGTTACAAAGATAAGAGGGAAGGGGATGGGGTTTAAAGAATTAAGCGGGGGAAAGAGGGGTTTTAAGAACTAAGGGGGGAAGAGAAGGGGAGGGGGTTGATGAGGAATAGATTGTAGGGGGGAGAGAAGATATATTAGAAAGAAAAGATATAGTAAGAGGGGGTTAAATTTTAAAAGATATATATAAAATTTTGGAGAAGGGGAGGGTAAAAAGACATAGAGAGGAATTAGTAAAGATAGCAAGAGGGGGGGGGTTAGGAGGGTGGGGTTTAAATAATTAAGGGGGGAGGAAGGGTTAAAGAACTGAGGGGGGAAGAGAAGGGGAGGGGGTCTAATAAGGGATAGATTGTAGGGGGAGAGAGAAGATATAGTGAAAAGAAAAGAAAGAGGGAAGGATGGGGGCAGAGGGGGGTGATTTCAAGAGAAAAGAAAATGGGAAGTATTAGGGAAATAAGAGAGTAATTAGAAAGGATTTAGAAAATAGGGGGAAAATAATAATAAGAGAGTGGTCCATAATTAAATATAAATTATAGGTAAGTTTAGGAAACTAGAATGAAAGAGATAATTTCAGCAAGGGGTTAGCAAACTTTAAACGAGGAGGGAAGATGTTTTTAAAAATTTTTATTAAAAAGGGAAAAGAGCAAAGAGATAATGGAAACTAGTGAGGTGAAGGGGGGCAAAGATTAGATTTAAAAACCCGTGAACTGGAAAGAGGGAAGGGGGGTTTTAATTTTATAAAGAAGGGTATAAATGAGAGAAAGTGAGGATTAATGCATGGAAGGGACCTGTGAGTCCATCGAGGGCTTGTGGCAGTACAACCGATGGAGTATTCCACACAGGGCATGAAGCGTAGGTCGCAATGTACATGCAACCGTCACACAGAGAGTCCACTGTCCAGACTCCAGAGTATGCGGGCGGGTACATCGACGAGGAGTAGTGGGTTGGCGCTGTAGCATTGAGGCTCAAAGGGATAAAGAGCACACGGGTGGGGGGAAGTGAAGTCTACGAGGGCATTCAAGGAGTCGGGTAGGTTAGAAATAGAGAGGTGGGGAGACTAAGGAGTGAGGAGGTGTGTAGTGCGTCAAGGGTAGTGGAAGTAGACTGGAGGGATATTGGAAGTAGACCAGCTGGGCAGGGGAGATTTGCATAGTAATTAGGTTAGGTTAGGGGTATAATTAAAGGGGTTTAGGATTAGTTTAGGGGGCTTAATTAAGCTAGAACCAATAAACAAGAAATGAAATTAAGAAATAAATAAGAAGTAAACGAAAAAAGTAAGGAGTTTTGCAAAAATTAATGAAGTCGATATAATGAAGGACATTAAAATAGAAGATTAAAAAACCAATAAAATTAGAAGGTGGAAAAGACGGACAAATGAAAAAATTAGAAAATTAAGAAGAAGAAAATTTAGTAAGAATAAGAAAGCAAAAAGGAGAGCCAAGAAAAGAAAGGAAAAATGGAAGAAAGGGAAATAGGGGAAGAAATGGGAAAAAGGGGAAATTAGGGGAAGGAGAAAAAATAGGAAAAATAGGGGAGAAATAGGAAAATAGGGGGAAAAAAGGTAGGGTGGGGGGGGGGGGGGATTAGGAAGAAATTAGAGACAAATAGGGAGAAATAGGGAGATGAGGAAAATACTTAGAATTAGGAAAATTAGGGAACAATTGTAATAAGAAGTTTTTTGGAAAAAAGAGAAAAATATAAATTGGAGAAATTAGGAACAAATGTAATAGGGAGATACAAAATTAGTGACAAATAGGAAAATAATGGAAATTTTTTTAAAAGGGAAAAGTTAGGAAAATATTGAAAAAAAGGAAAATATTAGAAAAAATTGGAAAAAATGGAAAAAAAGGAGGAAAATATTTGGAGAAAATGATAGAAAAGATAGGAAGAGGGGGTTGGGGGGGGAGGAAGATAATTAGGAAAAATTTTAGGAAAATTTTAAGAAAAAAATAAGAAATAATAGAAATAAATTGGAAAACTTAGGAAGAAAGGGAATCGGGGAGGGGGTTAGGAAAGCAAGGGCTTAAACAAAAGGGGGGAAAGGGTAGGAAGTGTGTGTGTGTGCATTATGTGGTATTTTTATATAAAGTTCGTAGGTGCATACACATACACATAGCAATTGACTTGATGGTAACAATAAATTGTGAGTCCTAATGCATCTGTGTGTGTGGAAACTCTCTCTCTCTCTCTCTCTCTCTCTAAGTGGGTGGATTCTTGCTATGTTTTAGTAGACAATGAACTGATGAAGACAAAATCTTGGTATGATGTATGATGCAAAACTCTTTTACACAACATCCCACCCAAGCTCAGTAGACTCGAATGTCTCTATTTCTAGAGTAATAGGATAACGGGGGATATCTCTATAACATTGGGACATTGCTTGGTCTAAGGTTGCTTCATCTCAACTTGAATCAGCTCTCCAAAGTGATTCAATAGGAGCTTGGTATGATGAACAAAGTGTGATGGCTTGCTCTTGGTAGAAATAATTATTTAATGGGTGATGTATCAACTGCTTTGGCTAGTTATTTAGCTCTGCAACATATTGATCTACCCATCCACCATCTCTCCGGTATCATCCCATCTTAGCTCAACATGTCGAATAGTCTGGCATGATTTTCCTTGTTAACCAACAAATTTATGGGTAATGCCCAACAAATTTGACAAATAGGACGGCTTTGCAATACCTTGATCTTAACTCCAATAGAGTCACCAATAGTCTTCAAGTTCTCTATGAATTTCCAAACGTCCTTAGATGGTTGTATCCTTTACTCTTAGGCCATTGTAGAGAAGTAGATAAAGTTTTTGCTACAATTATTTCTAGCACTCTCTCCCCTTTGATTATATCCTTCAGATTCACCTCTAGAGTTACAGACACTCTTATGAATCATTATAATGAAGCTTTTTACTTGCCACTAAATGCCCATGAGACCTACACCCCTACTATACTTGCATCAGTATATGCACTGTGCTAATGAATCTTTTTATTTGTCCCTTGAGAATGAATATTCTAGCTACTCCCCAACTTTTCCCATTAGGGGCACACACACACACACACTTACTATCCCTTTCCCACTTTACATTCAATTTACTTTTTATCCCTTTCCCCCTATTTATTTCCATCTTTAATCCCCCCCCCCCCCCGCCTTCCTTTTCCCTTCCCTCCCCCCATCCCCTCTCTAATTTTTTCCTAGTTTTCTCCTTTTTTCCCCTAATTTTGCTTAAATTTCCCTTTTTCCTATATACTTTTTCTATTTGTTCTAATTTTCCTAAACCCCCTTTCCCCCATTTTCTCCCTTAATTTTTCACCTAGTTCTTCTCCCATTTCCCCCTATTTTTAGCCCCCAAAAATTTTCCCAATTTCTTCCTTTTTTCCTGTCTCTAACCTTTTTTATCTCTCTCAACCACCCCCCTTCTCTCTCTCTCTCTCTCTCTCTCTCTCTCTCTCTCTCTCTCTCTCACTCTCACTCTCTCTCTCTCCCTCTCTCTCTCTCTCTCTCTCTCTCTCATTTTTCTTATTCTTTTCCTTATTTACCCCCTTTTTCCCTTTGATTTTGCTTTTAGTTTTCTTGCCTGTTAGTTTTTCTTTAATTTATTTTAATTTATGGTATTACTATTCCCCTCCATTTTTCTTTTTTCCTCCAAACCCCCTTTTCTTTCTTTAATTGCCTTTATTCTCCCTTAATTAATTTATTTCTCCCTTAATTGCCTTTATTCTCCCTTAATTGATTTCTTTCCTTAACTACACTCCCTAACCTAACTACCCATGACCCCCTGACTGTCTCCCTAACCTAACTACCCACGACCCCCTGACTGCTGTCCTTGACTGTCTAACTACCTCGCTCCACCATTCCCTTCTCCTACACTATATAATGTCTGGCACGTAGTTGTAGGATCATTAAAACACGCCTTTTCATGCCCTTATTATAATCCCCGATGCTCTACTGAACTCTAAAATCCCGACTAGGCTTGCCGATTTAACTAGACTCCATGGCTACAGTTGACCTCCCACTGCCTTTGTTGCTCTGCGGCTTAGCCTGCGTGCCCATAATTGCTTCTTTTACATACATTCTCTACTGGCTCCCTATCCCTATGCTCACTGCCTTTTGGCCCGTACTCCCTTCTTCTACCTCTGCACCGCGATCCACGCTACTTTGGCCCAATTAAAACTTGCACTGCCCATTGTTTTGGCCCCCTACTTCCTTGTTGCCCTTCCATTTCGGTCCCCGTACTTGATTCCTTGCTTTGGCTCCTCGAAGCCCATGCCTTTAATGCCTTCAAGTCCTTTAGTGATGCAGTACCGCGATTCGGTTCCTCCAGAGCACATTACACAATGTCTCGAGACGTTCCTACGAATGTCAACTCTCATCTTGGTTCCTTTTTTTAGGACTCTCAAGTTGATCATGACCATAGATTCACAGGTCCAATCACCCCCCCCCCCCCCCTTTTTTCCTTTTTTCTCATTTCTAAAACCTTTTTCCCTTTTTTTCTCATTTCAAAAAAACCCCTCCTCTCTTATTTTGTTAATTTGTTGCTCTAATTACCTTGTCAAATTTAGTTTACTTGGTTCCTTCTCCCCCCCCCCCCTCTCCCTCTTTTACTCTCTTTTCTCTATGCCTTTTTCCCTCCCCATCCCCCTCTATGACTTTCCCCCTCCTTTTATTTAAGGAAAAAAACCCCACTTCCTGTACCCCCCAATTTAACCGCTTTTCTTTAACCCCCCAATTACCCCCCTTTCCTTTAATTTAAAAAACCCCCTTTCCTAATTATTCTCACTCCCCACCTTTATTTATCTCTTCCTCCCCTCTTCTCTCAAATACATATTTACCTCTCCCCCCTTTCCTTAATTCTCTTTATTCCTTTCTCTTAATTTATTAATCATTTCATCATCTTTATTTTCCTAATATTTTAAACATTTCATCATCTTTAATTTCTTAGATTACCTTTACTTAAATTAATTTTCTCTAACCCATTCCTTAAACCCTCATTTTCCCATTATTAATAGTCTATTAATCTGTGTCAAAAATCCCCCCCCCCCTTTTTTACAAAGGTTCATTATTTTCTCTCCTTTACACTTGCAAGTTCTCATTAAGCTTGATTAGTCTGAGGCTAAGTGTTAAATTTATTGTGACCCCGATAACAAGGGAGGGATGTTTATGACACCTATCTTCCCAACTTAAGTTAAAGCTGGTTCTCGCTGTTTTTCTTGTTGGATGGTGGCAGGTATGCAGACTCCCTTCTTCAATAAAAGTGATGCTTGCCCCACGACTTATCAAAGCGCAACCTTTTGAACAATTGTGCATTCTACAATTTTTTGGCCTTTTGACAAAACATTAGCGTTCAATATTTTTCATTAATGACAATTGCTCTCTCTTTTGAGCTACATTGTTTTCATCTCACTATGGAAAGGGGTCATGTCAAGTCTAAAACACACACACACACACACACACACACACACACACACACACACACACACACACACAGATACACACACACACACACACACACACACACACACACACACACACACACACACACACACACACACACACACACACACACACACACATACACACAAGCACACACATACATAGACTATTCCTTCTTCCATTTGTCCCCTTAATTTTCTCCCTAATTCCCCCCCCCCTTTTAAAATTTTTTTTCCTAATATTTTTCTTTTTTTCCCTTATTTTTAATCATTTCTCCTATTACCTTTTTTCCTTAACCCCCCTTTATTTTTCCTTGCTTTCCCTAATTATTTATTATTTTCCTTAATTATCTCTTATTTTTCCTTATTTTCCTTATTCCTTCCTTATATTTTTCTCAGTAATTTTTTCTTAATTTCTCTTTATTTTTTCTTATTAATATTTACTTTTTCCTTCTTGTTCCTATTTTATTCTCTATTTCTATAATTTATCCTTAATTAATTGTACTATTTTTGCTTATTTTTATTATCCTTCATTCATTTTTCTTATTTCCTTACTTTCTCTTTTTTTCATGGCTCTTATTTCTTCTAACTTGTCTCCCTCCCTAATTTTTCCCCAAACCCCCCTCTTCTCTCCCTAATTTTCTTATTTTCTAGCTATTTTTTCCTATTTTTCTATTTATACTACACACCTCAAACTAAAATACATGGAACTTATCCTCCTTAACTAAACCCCCCACACTACGTCCCTAACTAAACTTATTTAATACTTAAACCTTCCACTAACTACTCCCTAACCATCCCTAAACTTGACCTCTTAATCAAACCCCTAACTAACCCCACCCCCCAAACTAAACATGACCTTCCTGTCCCTCGTCTTTCTTACGATTTACACCAATGTTTTTTTCTTCACTCCCTAGGTATTCTCCCCCGACTATCTAGAGTTTGTTGGGTTGAGCGCTCCATCTACTCGCTTGGAGGACTTCTCCGACTCATTATACCCATCTATTTAAACCCCCTCACTAGATGTAACCCCTCACAGTCCTCTCAAATTCCCTGTCTTCTCCTACTCGTAGTACTCATCTGTTGCCTTCATGTTCTCGGATTCCTGCTGTAACTTCTATGAATCCTGATGCTCATTGTGGCTTGCCAAACTTTGCCTGCCGCGATTGTGCTGCCTCTATCCATGCAGCTCAATAAGCCCCTCGTGGCTCATATAGACTCACTGCGCCTTGATCCCACACTCTTCTCTCATCGTGCATTGCACTTTGTGCTCCCTCTCTCTATTGCAACCAAGCCCCCTCTGTGTTCTGCTACTTCTACATGACTGTGACCTGTTGCCACTGGCTTTCTTAACATTACTATGTGCTGCTATGCTTCCAGTTCCTTCCCTTGCAGTCACGTCCCTCAACCCACGTGCTCTCTACAAGACTGCGCTGGCCTTCCAACGATGCTACTACCTCCAAGACTCCATCTAGGCTACATTAATGGACTCATAGGTCCTTTGTTACTTCTTGAACCCCCCCACCTTCATAATTACTTGTAAAACCCCGTCCCCCCCCCAATTATTTTATTCCCCCCTCTTTAGTTTATTTCTAATTTTCCTTTTAGACTTTTCTAGCATGTTTCTTTACCTTATTCTCTTCCCCCCTCCCCCTTAATTTTATTTATCTTCCCCCTCTATTTCTAGCATGGTCTCTACTTTATTTCCTTTCCCTCCTTACCCTTAATTTTCTTTAATTTCCCCCTCTTTTTCTCTATAATATCCCACTCCTCTTCCCCTTCTCCCCACGCTTCTTCCCTTGACTCTTCTTCTGCCCTTACCCTTAATTTTCTTCAATTTCCTACTCTTCTTCCCCTTACTCTTTATAAAATTTTATTTTTCCTTCTCTCTTCTCAAGTTTTAATTTATGCCCTTGTTTCTCCCCCCCCCCCCCCTCCCCCCTTCTCTCTTTTATATAATTCTCTGCCCCCCTTTTCCCTCCCCCTTATCTATTTATTTAAGTACCTCCTATAATCTTCCCTTATGATTCCCCCTGTCTCTTCCCTTAAAAATTTTCCCTTTACAATTTCCCTCAAGTAAATTTTTTTCCCATCTTCCACGTCCTTGTTACTTTGATCAAGTTTTTCTAATACATTTCCCCTTCCCATCCCTTTCTACCACAAGTTGATTCACCCTACCATATTCATCTTAGTTGACTCACCCCACTCCACAAGTTATAAACCCACCTTTTTACACATTTAATCGAGCTGTTTAAGTCTGTGTTTAAGCTACTTTTTTATTGTGAACCCGATAACAAGGGAGGGGTGTTTATGACACCTATCTTCCCAATCAAAGCTAAGCTAGTTCTTACCATGTTTTCTTGTTGGATGGTGGCAGGTAGGCAAACTCCACTCTTCAATAAAAGTGATGTTGCCATCGACTTATCAAAGCTCTATTGCTCACATTTCCTCTTTTAGAAAAAATTAATCATCCTTTAATGATGCTACTTCATTTTTTGCGGATGTGCAAAGTTCATCTATTAAACATTTCTCTTTCTTACTCCGAATTTGTCTACTCTTCACTATGGAAAGGGGTGTTGTTAATGTCTACTAACACACACACACACATAGAGAGAGAGAGAGAGAGAGAGAGAGAGAGAGAGATGTGTCTGTATGTATACAGGTATGTATATACATATTTATATCTTTAAATGTTTATATAAATATGTGTGTGTGTGTGTGTGTGTGTGTATACATATTTATAAAGTCCTGACCTTTGACTTCCTCCATGATAGTGCCTGACAAAGAAATCATTGTCCAGTCCGTTTTCTTCAACATTAAAAGCTTGAACCATTGATGAGTCCTTGCTCTTGCTATGAAGATTTAATAGAAAAGAACCAACGAAGAATAGAGATGAAAGATTCTCTCAACTAGCCATCTACGGGGAGGTATGGGTGAAAGGATGGGTACTGTGAAAGCACCACGAGGGAATGGCACAGTAAGGAGAGTATTTCGTCAGAGAAAGATAGGGTATGGTCAAGGAGAAAGGAGAGAATCTTGCAAAAGAGTGGAGACGATAAAGGAATAGGAAATGTAGCTCAACAGAGAAGAGAAGGGATGGTCAAAGGAGGAAGAGAGCCTTAAGAGGGAATACAAGAGAAAGAGCAATAAGCACGAGGGAGAGAAAGAGGAGCGCTCAGAAAGAGGTGGGCTTGCCGGAGTAGTGTGAGTGATGGAGACATGAAGAGAGGAGCATCTATATTGATGCACGACGAGACAGCATCCATCATCATTCTACAGAAACACACAAAGGAAAGAGTAGGAGAATAGCCACAAGAAGGGAGGATAGGGGGAATTAGGGAAAAGGGGAAGACGAGAGGCTGGTAGAGAAGGGTGGATGAAGGATAAGAAAGGAAGATGGATGAGCTAGGGAGGTAGTAGATGACGAGTCAACATGAAGCTGGCCAAGGGAGATAGCTATAAATGCTTATTTCATGAGGGAGGAACCTATGGGAGGAGGTACACAGTTGTAAAATCAGGGGAACACATTAAGAGTTAAAAATAGGTTAGGGATTGGTACTAGGGGGGAGTATTTTTAGTCCTACTAGTTTATCATTGGATAATGAGTTTTGGAGCCATGCCACCGCTCTAAATGAATTTGGAAGGTATGCATGGCACTGTGTATACCTATGGTCTTGTCCAAATCTTAATGATCATTCGGCACCATCCTCCAAACTATCTATTGTACTACTAGGGGAGGAAGATCTATAATGGAAGATTAATTAAATTTGCCATGCTACTTTTGTGAGCTCAATTCTTCCTCATAAGATTGGGTAAACGTCCTTCTATAAAGTAGTCCTATTTGGAAAGAGACAAGGGAGGTACCAAGAGACAAAGGTTGTGACTTAGAAAGCTCATTAAAGACAAAGATCAACTGCTATGAAGTGTAAAACCATGAGATAGTGTACTTTTATACTCTGGCATGTGTGCAAACATGGGTAAGAGAATAAGTCTATGTGTATGTGTGTGTGTGTGTGTGTGTGTTTAGATTTAATAATCCCATCAATAAATGAACCATACAATTAATTCAATCATTTGGATAATTAGAGGATAATTATAAAAAGGCAATGGATTGAAACTAAAAAAAAAAAAGTTAAATTGAAGGAACCTTTGATAATATTGAAATCCAAAAATTTGGTAAGGAATGCAAGAGGATTGGCAATATAATTTGGTAAGCAATGCAAGAGGATTGGCAATATAGTTTTTCTTTATATTGAGTTTGCAAACTTTAAGCAAACAATTGGTACAAAAGTGTCAAATCCGTCAGGTAGTCTAGGCTCCGAGGTCAAGGTCCACTTACCTGTGACCATCCACAGAAAACCATTTGCTAGAATAAATTTGGCATCATGGAGGAAGACAGGTAACGCTTGTGCTCCCCAACTTGTTATCGCTTATACCAAAAGAGACAAAGAAGTACAAATAGATTCTACATGTATACCAAAAAATGTATGCCATAAGTGATATATCATTTCTTGAATTTTGTTTTACGAGGATAGAACATTCTAGTTCTATTCTCTTGTCCAATTGTTTCCCTTGAATTTTGCTTTACGAGGATAGAACATTCTAGTTCTAGTCTCTTGTCCAATTATTTCCATTTCCCTTCGAGCATCCTCCAACTTTTGAGAAATAATGGCCATTCTGGCACGGTCTATCCTAGCAGTTTTGCGGGCCTTGCTTGAGTTTATCACCAAAGTTTCCTATCAAATTTGGTTATCAACAAAATCAGATAAGGTTTACTAACAAGAGGTTGCATAACTAGATAACCATCAAAAGAGGGGGTTATTCTACACCAATGTGAGACAAAAGGTATAATAAGAAAAAAGTCCTTTTGAGTCTAAGTGAAGGAGCAAAACAACTTAGGGGGGGAGTCCATACCGATGTAAGAAAAGTTCAAAAAAGAACCAAACATAGGGGGGTAGTCCACACCCTTGTTTGAGAAATTAGAAAAAATGATAGCATGAATAGTGAAAGAAGGAAAAAGTGCTCAAGGCAGGTAATCCACACCCTTGAGAGTCTTACCTAGCCACAAGCAAGGAGACTTAGACCAAACAGTGGCGGCTAGGAGAAAGAGCAATAGAGGAAAAAGGGAGAGAGAAACCATGCAGTAAACGGACTTGATCGAGTTGGGTTGCCAAAGGAGAAGAATGCAAATGAGAGGCAGCTAAGTGGGAAAAGTCACGCCATGCCTTCAAGTTCAATGTGAAGCAATCTTAAGTGTGAGCACCATTGAGTGAGGATATATATACATTCGTTCAAAAAGGCTTTTTCTAGTGGCAACAAGAGGAAAAACCACTATGTAAGCCTTCATCTACGTAGCTCGTAAGGCATCTACATAGCATGTAAGGCAAGGAGGAGAAGAGTAAGTTGCCAGGGGGACGTGTAGCTATGGAGAGAAGTTTGAGAACTTTGGATGCCCTTCTACAAAGAGCCAAATTAAAAGAATGGGTGAAATACAAGTGAGGGCTAAGGCCAACCTTGAATACAAGCCAGTGCTCAAATGGCATGATCATCCGTTCCCGCAAGAAATCAATCCGCAAGTAAGTTTAAGGCAAAGCAAAAAGTCACAACTACTACAGTGAGGAAAACAAGAGGTGAAGAGCAAAGCGTAAAAGAAAGGGAGTTGCACCTAAAAAGGGGAAGTGACTAAAAGGGTGCAATACGGGAGTTGAGTATTGGCCATGAGTGAGATGATGGCAAGGAGGCAAGAAGTGGAAGTAGCGTGTAATCACAACGAAGCGAGGAAGTAAATTGTAGGCTTAGTAGTTGTAGCTTATGTACAGGGAGGGGTTGTTTATAAAGGTGGAGAAGAAACAATGTTACAAAGATATAAGTTACAAGAATGGGCAGTGGCACTCATAAGGAGAGTGGTCTAGTACATAGGCTAGACTTAGAATCATTTACTATAGTTAGGTAGTTTGGTTGAGCCTTTTAGAGGGTTCTAATAGACCAAATGTAAATGCACCAAGCAATGTATAGGGAAAAAAGCTTTATATTAATTTAAAAACTAGGGAGCCATTAAAAAAAGGGGGGCGTTATTAGTTAGGAATGCAAAGATTAAAGGGGGTTTAGTTAGAAATAACAACAAAAAACATTAAAGGGGTTTTATTAGACAAAAGGGGCCATTTTATCAAGGGTTAATACAACTTATCATGAACGATTAAGGCAGGGGAAATTTTTCCCAGAGACTAGTTAGGGCAAAGTTGAATTGGTCTAGGTATAAAAGAGCATATGTGTGTAAGAGTAGTGATGGTGCCAAAAAAAGGTATGTGTGTGTGTGTGTGTGTTTTCTTTTTATCGAAGGGGGGGATCTATATAAAACAAAATGTATACATGGGGGGGGGAAGGAAAGGAAAAGTAAATTAATGTCAATTACAAGACACAAGCATCAAGTAACCATCACTATATTAGAGCAAGGCTCATGGTATTCCAAAAGGAGCCATGTAAAAAGGTAAGACCAAAATGATTTTGAAGAAGCTACAAAAACTGAATAATATTCTAAATACACCAAAATTCGAGGATCCATAAAATTGATAGCCATCATATGTCATTCTTCCATTAAAGAGACAGTTCCCTGCAGTCATAATCATGAAAAAGTTGATAAATGTTACACTTAAAAACTGTTAATAAATTTGTGACTACTATGTGTGCGTGCGTATGTTGAGAACTGCTTGTGTGTGTGAGTAAGTTTGTGTTTGAAAAGTATAATTGTGTGTGTGCGTGCACACACACGCGCGTGTACACATATATACACATATATAATTATAGTTTGGTGACCATAATCACACAAATTATTGGAGGAGGGTAATCCACACCTCCATCAAATTCCATTAATTTATCTATACACAAATTGTTCCATACCCTTAACAAGGACAAAAAGGGTCAATAACATGGGGTCATGCATGCATTTAAACAATAATAATCCGTTATTAGATAAAAGAATTAAGCTCCAACTAAATAGCCAAATATAAACACCCATCCTCTATGAAGACATAAATTAGTTTAGTAAAATGCGAAGGACATTGCGAGTTAACCAAGGATGGAAAGAAATTCATGGATTTTAAGATGGAAAATTTAGAAAAAGAGCAATAAATAGTGGTAAAAGTTAACTAAGGAAAGAAAAAAAATATATCAAACAAGGTGTTACGATGAAAGCACGCCTATTTTAAAAGCAATAAAGTGTAGGTTTAGTAAATTAGTAGAGTTATAAATAAGTATATATACAATTAGAGTAATAAAAACATAGATGTACATTTGGGGGTTAAATCCCTCACTTTTTGAATATTATTTCTTAAAAACCATATTAAATAGCAGACCAAAGTCATTAAGAGAATTACGGACTAAGATATGTTACATATATATATATATATATATATATAGGTGGAAAAAACGTTGATCCTTTTCATTGCCTCTTGTATGTTCTCGTATGTTTTAACATGTGAGAATAGAAAAGATTAATAGAAAATGAAGAAAGTAAGGTTGACTGACCAAAGCATCAAATGTAAGGTTGGTTATCAACAAGGTATGTGTCATTGGCAAGCACATGCAATAGTGGTCATCATCCATCATAAAGCAGAAAGGATCCATGTTATTTATGTTGACCATAAGGAGCCATCACTGATGTTCAAGCAGAGAAGGGACCAAGTCAATCAACCTATCGCTATAAGGGGAGCCAATCATCCCTAGAGGGCTTTGACCAATCAGTACAGCTAGGCATGAAGGAGTTAAGAAGACATCAATGTTCCACAAGAAAACGACGAAGTTGCACAAGTAGAGTAACTATGCAAAAAAATCACGGCTAGTAATGGACTAGAAAAGAGAGTCTTACCTAGCCATAAGCAAGGAGACTGAGACCAAAGTTCAGTGGTGGTTGCGAGAAAGAGAAATAGAGAAAAAGGGAGAGAGAAACCATGCTATAAATTGACCTGATCGAGTTGGGTTGCCAAAGGAGAAGAATGCAAACAAGAGGCGGCAAAGTGGAAAAAGTCATGCCATGCCTTCAAGTTCGATGTGAAGCAATCTTAACTGTGAGCACCATTTAGTGAGGATATATATTCATTTGTTCAGTAAGGCTCTTTTCAATGGCAATAAAGAGGAGAAACCACTACGTAAGCCTTCATCTATGTAGCTCATAAGGCATCTATGTAGCATGTAAGGCAAGGAGGTGAAGAGTAAGCCACCAGGGGGATGTGTAGCTACAGAGAGGAGCTTGAGAAATTCGGGTGCCCTTCTATGAAGAGCCAAATCAAAAGAATGGGCAAAAGAGAAGTGAAGGCTAAGGCCAACCTTGAATACAAGCCAGCAAATCAAACGGCACGATAATCTGTTCCCACAAGAAATCAATACGCAAGTAAGTTTAAGCCAAAGCAAAAAGTCACAACTAATACAGTGAGGAAGCCAAGAGCTGAAGAGCAAAGCATAAAAGAAAGTGAGTTGCACTTAAAAGGGGAAGCGACTAAAAGGGTGCTGTATGGGACTTGAGTATTGGCCATGAGTGCAGTGATGGCAGCTTGTAATCATAGCGAAGCAGGGAAGTAAATTGTAGGCTTAGTAGTCGTAGCTTATGTACAGGGAGGCGCTACATCACATGTCCATTCCAACCCATTTGTACAAAAATAAAAAGTACATAATTTGGTGCAACAATACCTATTTAAGCATGCATATGGCATTGACATTCAAATTGTTACATTAGCATACAACAAAATATGTTCTTGTTTATATAGCTAGATGTGCCCATGCAATACCATTGTGGAACCCCGATGGTCTACAAACATGATACAATAGCATGTCTTTATACCATTGTGAAACTCCCATGATATACAATTTGATAAATAACATGTATTACCGATTGACACCTTGCTATAGCCTATATTGATGCTCTATTATATCTACATAAAAGCGAGCAATTCCCAAGTTGGTACACCGTCTATTCATGGAGGCATTATATAGTTTTTGTACTGCTTTAAAAGTTTCTATAGTACTTTTCAACTCATGAGAATACATGTGCTACACCATTTGATTTAACATATGTATGTAGGTTAGTGCATTACTACCTAGTATGGATAGACATTTTGCTATGGCATACAACTATGTCATTATACCTACCCCAAAAGTTAGTAGTTTGCATAAAATTCTTTAGTATTTTGCAAGCTATTATAAAATTCTTTAGTATTTTGCAAGCTATTATAAAAGTAGTCCAAACTCCTTTGTGAGAATACATCAAGAAAATATAACAATGTATAAGATTGCTTATATAGCTTCATATGCCCTTGTTTATACATTTAATAAAATATCCTTGGTCTATTATTTATTATATCCATATGACTCTAAGTTTACATTAGTGTATAACAATGATTGAGATTTGATAGCTTGATACAATATCTACCATCTATCACTTATTAGTAGATGTCATTTGGTGTTGTTGTGATTAGAAAATGTAATGAAGTGAGCTTGCTTATTGAACTTGTCAGCAACTATCCCTATCATGTTGCCAATGGGGTCCTAGCCTAGTGGGAGCTTGGTGGTTAAGGTAGGTGGATGTGTGTGAGTGTGCATCAGTTCAACCCCTAGCTAGGCCCTGGCGGCACTACAATACAAAAACTATCCCTATCATGTTGTGCCCTTAAGGAGACCGTGGAAAACTTGTGAATTTTGGAATTAACTATGCTTTAAAAACCCTTATGTACCAGAAAACATCGTTCCAAATGTGAGGCCAATAAAATTAATGCTCAAGTTGAGGTAATGTGGGAGACATACCTCTATGACTAGAAAAGCGTGGACTATGGCATTTCTCCAGTACCTTCTCTTTATGTTCCTAGTAACATAGATATGATTTTGATTCTAAAGATATCCATCATCCAAATAATAATTGTAATATCTAGTGCCTTCACTCAAATCTCCAACACAAGAGAAATCTAGATCTTCTTTGGATGCATCTTTCATGGCACCCAATTCTTCACGATGATGTTCTAAGATGCCGTGAACATAGGCCTTTGAGATAGAGAAAAATTCTTGTGGAATCCATCTTTGCTACTGAAGCATGCATCTCATCATAGTCTTGATCATATTGCTGTGCAAAAAGTTTTGCAACTAGTTTGGCTTTGTATCTTTCAATGCTTCCATCTGGATTGTACTTTACTTTGTAAAACCATTTGTTTGCAATGGCCTTCTTTCTTGGTGGAAGGTCACATAAATCCCAACTATTGTTTTTGTACAAAGATTTCATTTCTTCATTCATAGCAGTTTGCCATTCTAGCTTGTCGACTGCATCCTTAAAGTACATTGGCTCTACTATAGCCATGACGGTAGTCATAAGAGCATATCTCAACCTTGTTGGTCGTCTAATTTCTCTAGTAGACTGTCTGAGTTTCTGCTCTATTGGAGGATCCTTTGGCAATTCTTTGTCTTCTTTATCAACCATCTCTGTAGGTGACTGACTAATCGGTGTGACCATCTCCTATGTATTTGACGTTTTCCATTCTTATTGTTCATAAAAAATTACATCATGGAGATTATGACCTTTTAATTGATGGGATCATATAACTTATATGCTTTGCCCTCTTCATGTAGCCAACCATGATGCATTTATGTGATTTGACATCCAATTTTCTATGATAATCGTCATGTATATGGACACATGCTATCCAACAATTTGCAATAATTGTCATGTATATGGACACATGCTATGCAACCAAATATGTGGAGATGCCCAATGCATGGCTTGTATCCTATGAATATGGTCTCCTATCTTAAATTGTCTCGGTCAGAAGCCAAATAAGCATAATCAAGTAGTTTGTAGTGGCAGTTTCTTCTGCCCAATACTAATTCGAAAGATGCTTCTCACTGAAGTCTGAGCATTGCTCTAGCACTGTCTACTAAAGTCCCATTCTTTCTTTCAGCTAATATTAGCATTTTCCTGAGAAGGATTTGCTTTAAATGCCATTACTTTTGCAACACAGCTTCAAGTTCTAAAATCAATCATGAAAAAATAGGGATGCTCAAAACTAAGGTGGCTCCTCGCCAAGTCCTCATAGATAAAGGATGTAAGATCCTCAAGGAGGGTGAGATCTTTCATCTCCTCGGGATTCCAATGGGCTTCAGATGCACAAACAAAGACAGATGGGATTGGATAATTGACAAGATCAGGGGAAAAATGAACAGATGGCAAGGTCTACAACTGTCATTAGCCAAGAGAAAGTTTGTGTTGAATCACTACATTTACCCATCCATTTTGTATTTTATAGCTTGTTGGTTCCCAACAAGAAAACAGTATGACCAATTCAATAGACTGTTCAAAACTTTCTTATGGGGGGGCTCCCTAGAGTAGAACAGAAGCTCCAAGGTTAGATGGAACTTTTGTACCCTGCCGAAGATAGAAGGTGATCTAGGAGTGGTGGATATCAAAAATCATCAGCAAGAAAGATAGCTCATGGGAATGGATGGCGTAAACGTTGCAATAGAGTGTAGGAGGATATTCCACACTTGTTTCTCAATTGCTCTTTCTCCAAGGAATTCTGGGACCTTCTACACAAATGCATTGCTCCCTTCCCCCTTAGATTGAAAAGACCCAAGCATTCTCTTGCGCCAGAGGTGACATGAATGAATTAGAAGCTTCTTTTGACTTATCGATTTTGGAGAAAGTATTTTAACATTATGCCGTGGAGAGAGAGAGAGAGAGAGAGAGAGAGAGAGAGAGAGAGAGAGAGAGAGAGAGAGAGAGAGGGAGAGAGAGAATTATGTCTATGTGCAAACTATGTATTTTTACAAGATATTCTATTTACTCCAACTCTTTTTAGTTCCACGATTATTCTATTGATGCAGCTACATGGACATGTTTGAAATCAGGTGTGATCTGAGCTCCAGTGTGCTTTCTTCAAGAGCATTTTTTGGCTTTAAGTTCTCTTCTCTTACCAGGTATGTAAACAATTGCTCTACTCCATTTATTTTGCATTTGCTAAAGTTTACATTTATGTAGCACGCTTTGCTATATGATGTACCTCTTCTTGCACTATTGGAATTGCACCCTTTTTTAAATTTATGCGGTGTACACAAACTCAGATTGATGCCCTTCAAGCTATTGTACTCCCAAGAAAAAATGTCTTTAAATTCCATCAATAATTGCACCAATTCTATTTTGAAAAGTTCCTTCCACATGTAGCCCTTGTCTTACTCTCTGTGGCTTCTCTACCAATACCAAATTCAGTTCTTCCAACTCATCTTCCTTTACTCTTGCTGTTTTCTTCATTTGCTCCTCATAGGCATCTGCTGCTTTACAAATAACTTTCTTGTCCCATTTTTTGTGGGCGATTTCTTCTTCCAGATTTGCTTCAAGGTTTGGATCCACCCACACTTTGTCAAATCTTTTTCGGACTTTAACTAGTTCTACCAGCATGACTTGATAGGATGTTGCCACTTTAGTTGCATATTGCTGAGCAATATGACCCACATTGACCACAAACAATAGCACAATGGATGGATTTGCATTAAAAAATTCTTGTTCCTCATCATCATCCATCTCTAATAGCATATTGACACACAACATCCAATTTTTTTTGGATTTGCATCAAAAAATTCTTGCCCCTCATCATCATCCATTTCTAACAGCATTTTGACACATTGCGCAATCAATGGTCTATTTTCTTTTTCTAGTATGACCTTGGGACCACATCTAGGCGGAGTTTCTTTTTTTCGCTTCGGATTGTGATGTGTGAGGCACCCCAATATTGTTTTATCTTGGCCATTTAAAACCATGGCCTCCCCTATAGAATTGGGGATGAAAAATCTCCCTTTTCCATCTAAAGGACTGCAAAAATTACTTTGAATAACATGCCTTGAATGATAATTTGCTGGCTTTGAACAATGTGGTTGAACTCGTCTTTGGTCAACCATTTTTACTGGAAAAGATGCTTCATCCAACTCAGTGAAGCCCATCTTTTCATACATACTACATGGAAGGATGTTACACCTGAGCCCCCATATAGTAATGTTCCTAGTATTTCTTAACCATTACAATGCACTTTGATTGCCGGGACCTTGTCGCCCACGTCATTAGGTTCTACTTGCAGTACTAGTGGTTCTTGCAAACAAGGTTGGTAAGATTCCTCACATGGAAATTCTAGTTTCTTTTTGTCCTTATTTTCCTCTTGCAATTGCTCAATGAAATTCTTACAAAATATTAGAGCCAAACTCAATATTTGATCCAATGTAATCTTGATGGATGCTTCCTTTAGTGCTTGAAATAATTTGACCGAGAGGTTCTCTTCATCCTACTTTTGGCTACTTGCCCTTTGCTCTTGAACTACTAATTGGTCTCACAGATTTGGACTACTTGTTGGGCCTATAATCAAAACCTTTCTTAGACTTGATATTGGCCTGCTTGTCATGGACTTGTGGTCGGATTTATTGGGGTTGTACTAGCATGATGTGGTTGGGTGACTTTTATTGCATATTTCACACTACAATTGTGGGTGACTCTGATTCACCGCCAAATTTTGCAACTGTTGATCAGCAAGTTTCTCCAAATTAGAAGACAAAGAATCCTTTTTGGAATTTGCCTTGTCTTTCTTCATCTTCTTTTCTTCCTTTTTGCTTTTCTTTGTTGATTTCTTTTTCTTCTTCTTCTTTTTCTTCTTTGATTCAATGTTCGAATCATTATTGGACTTGTCACTGCTTGAGTTAGATTCAGATTCAGATTCACTGTTTGAAGCATCAAAATCTTCTTTGGAATCATTGTCGAATTTTGCTTGCGATTTCTTCTTTGTTGTTCTTATGTGTCTTTCAGCTCTTTTGGCTGCATCAACTAAAGTATTGAATGATTTGCACCTCTAATGGTAGTACTAGGCCACCAACAGAACTTCAAATTTTTGGTTTCCCTTGCAGAAGTATTTTGCCATTGTTTTGGTGGTCAATCATTTTGCTGCATCCAGATGTGTGTTAAGGTTCAAGAGCTACTAGGCATAGTATTTTATGGATAGCTTCTTTTGTTCAATTGCCTTAGCTTTCTCCTAACATCATTGGGGGTTTTCTACTTCCAGAACCTCTCCAAAAATTGTGTTTGAGATCATTAAAAGTGGAAAAATTTCCCACTCTGTATGGCATGAACCATCGCATTGCTTTTCTAGCAAGTGTGCTGGCAAACTATTGTAACTTTTTTGGATCTCCAAACAAGGTGTCAAAAGTACTGGCTCACCACCAAGTTTCAAATTGAGCAACATGGCTATCGGGATCTTCTTTGTTCTTATCATGGAACTTAGAAAATTTGCATTTCAGGCTTGCTACCTGGCAGATGTGCCCACAGGGCGAACTGGTGGGATTATAGGTATTGGTCTGTTCACCTACGAACTTGCAATAGGTGATGGTGTTGGCAAATTTGTACTCTTACTCCTTTGACTATTTGGTAGAGTGTGAAAAGCTTAATTGTCTTTGTCTTGGTCGGATTCTACATCCAAATTTGTCTTGTTCTCTTCCTCGGATCTTTCATCCAAATATTTTTCTTTCTCTTCAAATCTTTCGTCCGAGTCTTTTTCTTTTTCTTTGGATCTTTTATCTAACTCTTTGTCTCTAGCTTCAGATTCTTCATTTGAGTCTTTTACTTTTTCTTTAGAATATTCGTCTAGATGTTCTTCTTTGTCATTGCTATTTGTGACTATGTCTTCTATTGCTTGTTCAAAATCTGTTGCTACCTCATCCCCAAACTCTTGAGTTCTACGAGATTTGGTTGTAGTTCATCTACGTAATCCTCATTTTTTTGGAGGAGGTCAATAAATGGTAGTCAGTGATTGATTCTCATTGAATTTAATTGGCTCACTCCAAGGATGCTTGAAATTTTGGGATTCCCCTTAATTCATCCTCTGGACTTTTGACATCGGTTTCTTCTCATGTCACTGTTTGGATTACACCTTCCTTGCTTGATAAAGGTGTTGGTGCCATTCTAGCACTTACTTTCACTTAACATTCATTCTCATGTATGTGTATTGCCATGCCAAGAACGTTAGCATACTCAAAAAAATTCAAAAAATAAATATGCATTATACCTTATTTTGAACGTGTTTGGGAATATTGGAGCCCGCCATCTTTTGAAAACATCAAATTGAGACGATCTCATCCATCGTACTAAACATTCCCACTCCACCCTTCCTATGTGGGATACAGATGACCGCATTATCATTCCATCATTAGTGCACAATGCTCCATGGTGCACAACCAGTCAGGTCTTGGGCTTTAATTACCAGATAACTTGGGTAGTATTTGAACCTGCAGGATCATGAGTGTTAACGGAATACAAGACTTCAATTTTTTTGCATGAATGACATGCTACAACTGCTAACATATTGTCGAAATGGGATGTTGATATTTGCAGAACATCTAAGATCTATCCATTATGAAGGAAAATGCAATTTACTATCTCTCATTGCAGATTAAAGTGGAAATGCATAAGACATTGCATAAAAAATATAAATAGATGAAAAGTGCACATAAGATGTGACAATTAGATCCAAGTCTTCATTGCTCATCAGAATAGATCATTACAAGAACATGTATCACGTTATTCTCTTCTCATGGCCTCATCATCTCACACACACTCTGTATATCTGACTTGGTAGTTGTATATGCAATTATAACTTCTAATTGTCAAGACACTTAACTATTCCCATACTAACTTTGGGTGGATTAATTGAACCCTTAACAAGGGTAGTAAAGATAAGAATCAAATTCAAAAAATACATGGGGCAAGAAGGTGAGGATTGTTGTTTCCATGTGTAAGGTTTTTTTGAGTGGTAGAAATATTTTAAACCAATATGGAGGAAGAGTACTTGGTGTACTTTCCTAACATATTCATAGATAAAGCCAAAATGGTTTGATTAGTACCCAGATGATCATTCCCCTCCCCCCCCCAAAAAAAAGAGGGTTATATTATAATATCAAAAGTTTATATACATCGGAGCACTATCAGCAAAAGGACTTTCTTTGATAGGCATCATTAACACTATCACAACAGGGAAACGTGACTACGCACATGTAGACATTAGGAAGGTAATAGAACATCAATTGATCCGGAGAGGTTTCAGTAGACACAATATCAGCATAAGATGAACATCTTGAGTTAGGCTGGTTCTTGTTTGACTTCAACGGAATCATTAGAATCGGGTAGAACGGCAATAAAAGCTGACGAGGAGGCAATGGCATTACGCATTCTTTCCCTGAATTCATCTGCAGTAAATGCTTCTTGGCAAACCTTATATGAAATACTGGATGGATCTGCACATGAGAATGGCCTCTTGAAGGGACAAGCAGGAGGAGAGATGGCCCGGTGGGGATCCACTATTGCAGCAGGGGTGACTTTTGGGCCCACAGAAGGAGGAGCTGACAAAAGGGGGGGAGTAGGAATCAGCAAGATAGAAGGGGCTGGGACTGGGGCACAGTTGTTCCACACAAACTCTTCTTTTTTTGCTTCCACCAGTTTTGCCAATGCCTTGGCTTGGTCCAATAGCATGGATTCTTCATTTGTAAGTCTCTCTTCAACAATAAAATAGTCTTGGGCTTGAATGTGAAGAAGGCCAAGTTTTTTCACATTAGCTCTTCGTTCCTATAGTCAGGCATAAGGATTCAAAAACACTTTTAGTATTCATTAGAACATTATTAAACAGCTTATTGCATCTCTGAAGCCAAATTGACCACGGGACTACAAGCTCGGATATAGGGCTTTTCAAAAGTCGAATTGGTGAAAGAATTAACTGGTGTAGAGGTAATGGGCACAGGAAGAGGTTAACCAGAACTATGGCTAAGCAATGTCTGTACATGTTCGAGTTGGCACAAGTTTGAAGCTTCAGCCATAAAATTCTGGCTTAGCTATTCTGAAGGTAGGTTTCAATGAGTTGATATCTAGAAAATGTAGCTCATTAATTTTCTTGTCGTTTGCCAAGATCTGTGGAAAATCCTTCCTTTAACACTTGCATGAACCTAGGGATTTGCTTCTAATTAGTCTTTGTTGCACTCATAGGGCTCCTCCACAGGGGATGTTGATAGGGTGGACTCAAAGATGGTCGATAGCATGAGGCATGTATTGCATCCTAACTACGCCAGTTGGTAAAAGAATAATTTGATAAATTGATTAGAGTTGTTTTATATACCCTGTGGAAAAAGTAACATGACTCTCCCCAATCGTCATAGTCCCTAAGAAAAATGTCAAATTGCGGGTTTGTGTAGACTACAAAAAATTGAATGCAACCACTATCACCAACCCCTTCCCTATACCTTTTTGTGACACCATGTTGGATGCAGTAGTGGGCCATGTAAGTGTACAACTTTCTAGATGGATTCAGTGGGTATAATCAGATCAAAATGGCCAAGGAGGATAAAGACAAAATGGAATTTTTGACTAAATGGGGGGTGTTTGCTAAGCAATGTAATGAATTTCGAAGTAAAAAATGCTCCATCCACATTTCAGGGATAGATGTAGAAGATTTTCACACCATACCTCACAACCTTCATGAGAGTATTTTTGGACAACTTCATTTTGTTTGGCAAAAAGGAGGAGCACATTGAACAACCTCGGCTCTGTTTTGGAAAATGTAGAGAGTCTCAGTTGAGCCTAAATCCCATGACATGTGCATTTGCAATCTGGTGTGGTGTCTTACTTGGACATATCATTTTGGTAGAAGGAATGGCTATTGCTCCAAGAAAAGTTGTTGCAATCCATGAGGCTAGAGAACCCAAAAATGCCAAAAAGATTATGCGGTTCATTGGGCAAGTGAAATGGCATAATAAGTTTCTCAGGTACCTCTCCTATGTGTGTCAACCATTGACAAGATTGGTTAAGAAAAATTAACAATTTGTTTGGAGAGAGGAGTAGCAAAAGGCATTCCATCTATTGAAGAAAATGCTGGTGCTAACACCTATCATTATTCCACCAGACTGGAGCCAGGATTTTCATGTTTTTGTGGACACATCTGACATTGCCATCGGTGCAGTTCTAATGCAAACCTTGTAGAATAGCTGGTTTGAGCCGATTTGCTATGCTAGCTATACCTTATCATCAACCAAATGGAACTATTCAGCCGCACTAAAAGGGAAGGCTTGGGCATGGTATATGCTTTGCAAAATTTCAAACATTATCTTTGTGCAATGTAGCAGTCTTTCATGTTGGCCATAGCCATCAGGAAAGATAGCAAGATGGATCTCCATCTTATAGGAATCTAACTACAGAATACTACACACACTAGGGAGACAGCATCTCATTGTGGATTATGTCAATAGATTGGAGTCATGGGAACATCTAGGACAAGGAATTTTGGATGACCTACCTTATGCATCTTTGTTCCAAGTGGAAGCCATTCGTGTAATAGATTGGTATCACAAAATGCTACAGTTCCTTATAGATGGAGTGTTCCTAAAAGTTTCACAAGGGATCAAAGGCATAGGCTGGCTCTCAAAAGAAGACCATTTATGATCATTGTAGGAGCATTGTATAAAAGAGGAATAGATCAAATACTCCGACGTTGTGTTCCAGAACATGAGCAGCACACCATTTTGTATGAAGCCCATCAAGGGACATAGGGTGGCCACTTTGTGAGTGATGTAACAGCTAAAAATATCTTTCAAGCCGGATTATGGTGGCCAATAGTAATCAAAGACTCACATGGATTCGCAAATAAATGGCGGTACTGCTAAAGAGATGGGCAGCCATCAGATGCTGATAGATTGCCACTCAATTCAATCTTGCCACTTGAGCCATTTCAAAATTGGGGTTTAGATTTTGTGTGGCCATTTAAGCCAACTGCAAGACACACTAGGAACAAATACATTTTGGCAACCATAGATTATTGCACTAAGTGGGTAGAGGCACAAGCTCTGTAGGAGGATAATTCAACTGATAGCATAGTAAAGTTCTTGTACCATAACATCATAACATAGTTTGGATGACCGATAGAGCTAGTGTCAAATCAAGGAGGACACTTTCTAAATAGAACCATCAAAAAACTAACAAAAGTACATATGATTGTTCACAAAATAGCATTAACTTACCACCCATAAGCAGTCGGACATGCAATGAACTAGATTCTGAAATTGACAATTTTGGAAAAAGGGATGGATTAGGACACAAAGCTCAATTCAGCATTGTGGGCATTCTGAATAGCATTCAGGGTAAGCATAAGAATGGCACCCTTCAAGTTAGTTTATGCAGTTGAGGTGGTAGTGCCCATGAAATTCGTGACTGCCAGTCTATAGGTTTCAATAGAAAAATAAAGTCTGAAGGAGTCGGTGGAGTTCTAATGACAACATGAATCAATTGGAAGAAGACCAACTAGAAAGTCGACATATGACTGTGACACTTCACACGTGCAGCTGTTGCTGTATGCACAAAAATTGGCACTTCAGTTCCTTAACAAGAGTCATTCTACCTTTCCAACCATCCTTTGTTTGATTCAACCTATAGAAAATCATCATTTGATTGCCATCTGTTTGTCAGAATGTGGACCACCCTTAAAAGTGTCACAAAAGAGCATGTAGAAGGAGAAGGTTCTGCTAGTAGTTCATTGAGCCTCCAGGTCATGGCATCTTCCTACAATCCTTCAAGACAGAAATGAAAAGTTTAGTTTGCATCATGCTTGTTGCTCTGGACTCAAGTAAGCACCAACATTGAAGAGAAGGCAATAGAATTCCCTCGTTCAGAAAATAAAAGGTCAGCCGAGAATCCCACTCAGTGATTTTCAAGATTCTAAGCATGATTTGGATACTACCAAACAGTGCAACCATGTATGGCTACAGAAGATGGGGTTACACGAATATTATCATCTGCCATGGTGGCAATGGGCCATGAACATGGAAGCACAGAGGCAATTTGACAACCTCCGAGATACAAAAGGTATGCTTACATAGGAGATGCTAGTCACGGTTGAGTTAGTTGCTTAGGTGTTTAAGCTACCATTCATTCCAAACGTGCCCACAAAAGCTCTTAGCAAATACCCCAACAAAGTAATGGTGCAAGAATTCACTGAGCAGGTGCACTCAAAATGGTATTTTTATGTGAAGAATGCACTCAAAGGCGAGAGAAGAGATAAATGTAAGTGGTTCCTAGAGACAATTCTTCTTCTCACTAAATGTGATTATATTTCAAAGGATAATTGTTCTTTGATGCATTTTTTTGAACTAGGTAGCATTCATGCATGAGAGAATCATGGGGGAGATAACCAAAAAGGATAAGCAAAGGAGTATGATGCATAGCAAACTTTGATCTATTCTCTATGCTCTTTTTATTCAGATTCCAGATGGACCCCATCCCTGCCAATGTTTACCATTCTGATGAAGAAAATGAAGGAGAAGACAGACGCAATGTGGAGAAATACCCCCAATAAGAAACAATCAAACTTTTGAAGGAACTCAATTACACTCCACCAACATATATCAAAGTGGTAGTGGCATGGAAACAAAGAAAGACTTACAATCACCACGTTAGAGGTTGTACACTAGAAGGGTAAACCAAATCTATCAAGAAGCCCAAATTAAAAATATAGTGTAAAACCACAAACCATAGACCTTGCAACATAGATGAACAAGCAGCCAAGAAGGCAACAAAATAGAAAGTAGAAGAGAGCATGCCACAACAAGTAGCATAGGACAATCAAGGGGACAAAGTACTAGGAACACAAGAGAAAGTACCACCAAAGGGGGACCTGCCCATAGACCCATTGAAACTAGAGAGCCCTACACAACAATCACCACCAGTACAAGAGAATGTAAATAACCAAGACCAGAGCCCAGAAGAGACAAAAGAAGATCAAATTACATTTATGGATGCTGATGAGGCAATTGGCCTATTACAAAGGGTTCAAATGCAACAAAGAGAACAGTATAGGGGAATGGAAAAAGTGTATTCAAAATGGTAGTAGGTGAAGAAAGAAAATGATAATTTAATTGAGCAAAACTAATGTTTGAAATAGGATCTGCAATAGAAAGTGGAGGAGCAGAAGTTAGTAGTACATGAACATGACAAAGAGAAATTTGAGCTACAACAGGATGCAAAACAACTGAAACGCAAATTAGTGGAAAACTAACAGACTATAGAAGCACTCAAAAAATGGTCGATTCAAATTCAGCAGGGATTGTTAAGGGAGATGGGTAATTTAACTAAAGAATATAGTAAACTACTCTCTAAAAATCTGTTGTTAAAAGAGAAGGTAGCATCCCTTGCCCCGCTTGAAGAGTATCTAAAACAATGCAAGATAAAGAGGAGTTAGAAATCCCTAGAGCTTTCATGCCTCGAATATCATTATCTGAAATATAAGACGAGCTGACAACATACATGAAATTGTGGTCTCATGTAGGTAATAGGTCCTACATCTGCAAACACAACCAATACAATACTGGGGTCAACATACATAGAATCTATCTAAATTTTTATTTGAATTGGGAAGTTTAGGAGCTAATGAATGAAATTTATACATATACATGAAATTTATACACTGAAGTTCAGGAGATGAAGAAAGAAATTTATACACTGAAGACCAAGATGGCTAGAACACAAGAATTGGAACAAATAGGTTCCTTAATCCAAGAAGGGTCCAAATAGCCAATCATGGAGGAACCAAAAACCTCTTATTTTGGTTGTGAGCAGAGTGCCAAAATTCTCAAAATGCCCCTAGAATATCTACCTTCTATGCGTGTTGTCTAGGTTCATTTGGTATAACCTGAATCATTTTGTAAATCTCTGCCCTTTAAGGCCAATGAATAAAATATATTTTTATGTTCTATTATTGTTCCCATGTTATTATACATGTTATGTGATGCTTTCCATCAGTTTATGCAAGTTCAGTGTGAATTCGAGTGGTCAAATGATGTTTTTTCACCGTGGTGCAGAAGGCAAATGTGTTCGGCATCGCACACGAAGGTAAAAAATGGTAAAACCCGCTATGGCAGGTATGGGGCTTGTTTGAAATGTGTTCGGCATCGCGCGGGGAGCCCAAAAATGGTAAAACCTGCTATGGTGCATATGGGGCCTGTTTGACTTGGCGTATGGGGCCTGCTTGACCAAGTCAAACAGGCCCCATACGTGCCATAGCGGGTTTTACCATCTTTGGGCTCCTTGATCAAATAGGCTCCATACACGCCATAGTGGGTTTTACCATTTTTGGGCTCCCCGTGCGATGCCGAACACATTTGCCTTCTACCGCACGATGAGATTCTTACTGGATTGCTCAGAAATGACCATTATAGCACAAATATTTATCTAATCGCATGCTTTTGAACAGAATAGTGAATGAAAATTTTAATGCCAACAATAATTAAAGTTACAAAATACAATGACAGTATAAAATAAATTTTATAAAAGAACACAAAATGGGGCACTGTATAAAAAGTATCGCTGTATTCATATAAAATAAAATTTATATACAATAAGGCTTTAGAGCCTTTCTCTCTTCTCTAAAACACTGAGAACATCAGGCTTTGAATTCCCAAATACACTCCTAACTCTAAACCTAGTCGATAGAGAGTCAATGCTATTGTCATTGCTGGCTAGGGACATGGTGCTGCTATCAATGCCATACCTTGAAAATTGGTTCCAAAGGCATTGAGGGCAGCCATGCGGTTCACCAAAATGACCTTGTCAGCAATGCGATTGATGTCAGCATGACCAATCACTCTTGACAAGGCCTTGCACTTCAGGAGGTCATTAGTGCCATGTGGAGAAAACTTTTTGTGGATAACCACAAAGTGCCCTTTTGCTTAGCCAAGGTAATGTGCCAGTGAGTGATCTCGATCGACGCTACTGTGAACAAGGCGTTGTTGAGATGAGAATAGGTCGACCTCAAATGCCTCTTGCAACAGTCCAACATTACATTAGAATTCCATTAAAGCAAAAGTATACCAAGAGAGAAGAAATTCAAAGCTCATAGTTTCTTGCCACTATGGAGTCATCATGCTCAATCCCTTCCTCTTTGTCAATGAGGATGGATCCAGAGGCCTCCTGCTGTCTGGAGTGAGATGTGGAGGCTTCTTCTGGAACATCAGGTAGGTCAGAGTAGATTGATGTCTCTGCATCTTTGATTTGGGCCAGTGTTAAAGAAATAACCTGTTCTATTGAATCATTTGCTCCCAAAAACCTAGGTTCTTGCATAGTCGTGTCCCTCGTATCCACACAGGATACCAAGAGCTTCATCCTCCCGAAGACCAAACATAACCTCTATGTCATGGAGAAAGAGGTATTGTTCTCCATCGACAAGAAGGGGAGCAAGAAACCATATCATTGTTGCAGGGTCAATAGAGGTGGTGCCTGAGGTGGATGGAATTTGAGAAGTAGAATGGGGTTTAGGAGGTCGCTGGAGCACTTCCAGGGCCAATGTAGCTTCTCGCTTCTCAGCTTCTTCATCTATGGGCTCTTCATTGTAGATGTTGGGCTCATCTATAGAAATAAGAGGATCGGAAAGGGCAGGGGCAGGGTTAGGGCTTGAGGTCGAGGCCTCCTCTTCCATTTGTCCCTCTTGGAGAAGGAAAATAAAGGTCATTTCCCAGGATAGGGACCTATTTCTTGTGTTTTCGATGACACCACATGCTAGGAGGTCATCAGTGTCCACCTCCCTAAACCCTAGGGGTGTGAGTTGGGCTCGAAAGCGATCTAAACGCTTCACGAACCTGGGTTCTTGATTGAACAAGTACTTCAAATAATCAATTGGGACCCATCTTTTTGTAGACTCATCAAGGTGATATGCAAAACTCGTGATGTAGTCTTGCATGTACTTGATGAGGTCTTCAAAATCATCTCAGGCTCCCAAGTAGGTGCCTAGGACATCTATGCTCTTATCAAAGACTAGAAATAACTCTTCTCCTCTATCAATTAATGGAGTACGGGAGATGAAATCGTGGAAGGTAGACCTAGCAGAATCCATGGTAGTTATGTAGCTAGGAGAACTATGGCTATGATAGTGAAACTTTGAAACTAAAGTAACTTTATAACCTATATATACCCAAATGTTCTAAATATGAAAAATAAAAAGAATTATAATTTTATGGGGAAAAACTTGACATTGACATGAAACAAATCATTCAAAACATCAAAATTAATTGCACCACTATTAATTGGAAAATGTCAAAATCCGCAATTGTTCCACCCTACATTTTCTAAACAATCTTCAATATTGCAGGAGGGATAAAAGTGGCACTATGCATGAGCTTCTCTGCACACTTTCCTACCTTTTCACCATTTAAGGTAAAGTGAAAGGACTCAGACATGCCATCCTCCATGACCAATAGGTGTTCCCGCACATCCCTAAGAGTCCACTGTGATGTGACAGTCACATTCTTGACATCTCCTAAATGAGAACCAATACATAAACTTACCCCTGTATTATCATCATTATTAGAGTCAAGGGGGAGCCAATTGCCATCTGTTTTCTTCCAGCACCTATATTGGAAAGCAAAATATAACATTTGGCAGGAGATGTGGTACTTGACAACTACATTGTCCTTACATACATGGCATTGAAACACATCACCCTTTTGTTCACCTGACTTGCTTCCCCAATTCACCCCAAGCAATTCCTCAAGGGCATTCTCATGTAGGCACTTGCATGACCACATGGTTTTTGTTCTGTGCATCTGGATATTATGAAAACAAGAAGCAAAAATGTGCAGAGGCATAAATCAAGGCAACCCATTTAGAGCCAAATGTAAACTTCATGGACATGCCCACATCCTTTGCAATCTTTTCCTTGTATGATTGCATTGTTCTTGTGTCCACCATGCTGCAATCCATGTCTTCAAGTTGTGGTGTTGCAATGCATTGAAGATGGCCATAGCCTGATGCCATCCTTGGAGTAATGTACTTGGCATTATACCAATAGATATTTCTCTGTTTCAAAGCAGAGGACTTCTCTCCAGCATGCATTTGCCTTCCTAAATCCTCATAAATGGCAGTAAACTTACCTAAGAAGCACTCGACTGGTTCCGACTCCTCAAAGTCTGAAGGAAATACATCTACTATGCACAAGTGCTATTTCAAAATACAATTTCAAACTGACTCATTACATTGGTTCTATTTCAAAATACAATTTCAAGCTGACTCATTACACTTCAAAATCTTACACAAAATGCAGACTTACAAGGCAATGGTATTGTTGATTGATTGCTTGACGGAGGAAGGCACATGTCCTTTCCCATGTAGATGTGTTGCACCTTTGCAAGCAATCCTTTCTTCCCAAGTTTGAACTTCATGATGTGGCCCTTCCATTCATGCAAAAGATCACCTCTTTTGCTCTTGGGAAGCTTATGTGAACCTTGGCAGATCCTCTCATGACTATCCAATCATTCAAGCTGTAGGTGCAAGGCACCCATTCACCCAGTGCATTTTTGCTCCTATGGGACACAGAGTACATGTATGGTCTCCTCACCATGCTTGTACAGAGGTCACAATAGCAATAGTGGACTAGAAAGTGCAACTTGGAGGGATAGAGTAGCTCCGATAGAGAGAGAGAGAGAGAGAAGGTATAGAGGGTGCAAGTGAAGCTTGAGAGAAGATCCAAGAGGTGCTGTAGCTAGGAATGGAGGGAGAAAGAGTAGAGGGGGATAAGCAACTGCTCCAGGAGGTGTTGTAGCTAGGAATGGAGGGAGAAAGAGCAGAGGGGGATGAGCAGCCACTATAGGAGGTACTGTAGCTAGGAATGGAGGAAGAAAGAGTAGAGGGGGATGAGCAGCTACTGTTGTAGGAGGTGCTGTAGCTAGGAGTGGAGAGAAAATGAGCAGCTACTATAGGAGGTGCTGGAGAGGGAGAGACACAGTGGACCAGAGCAGGAGGGGGCAGAGAAGATGCCAAATGAGTTCCCACATTTGAAAAATGGAGGGAGAATGGAGCTGGACCAGAGAAGAGGAGGGGGCAGGCCTATAACAAGTTGAGAGGGGGGAAAAATTCCCCCAAAAGGGGGCAGCGCCTCTTGAATGACTTGTAGGTTTTTTTGGGAGAGATGCATATGGGAGAAGGGTCAAGCATGGGTTGAGGGGGGGGGGGGGGGGATGGTTTGAGTGGTCCCCGGTGTAAGAGGAGTAGCCAATAGGGGCTGTTTGCAGGTCTGCACACCCTCCACCTCAACAATCCCTTATTTTCTCACAAATGTAATCCCTTTCATCAATCATGCTTTCCCTTTCCATCATTCATGCAATCTCTTTCTTCAATCATGCAATCCCTTTCCATCATTCATGCAATCCCTTTCTTCATTCATACAATCACTTATTTCCATCATGCAATATGCAATCCTTTTCTTGGAAGTGGAAGGGGAGCCTTTGGGGAAGGGGAAGGGGAAGGGGAAGGGGAAGGGGAAGGGAAAGGAAAAGAGAAGGAAAAGGAAGGGAAAAGGGAAGAATACATAACAGATTGTCGGAGCGCATCTATAGATGCATTTGACAGTGCATCTATAGGCACGGCTATCTATTTTTCCAAAAGGCAAATGCGCTATTAGACGCGTCTATAGACGTGTTCCAATAGATGCCTTTTTTAAAGAAATTGAAAAGGACATGCGCCCTACCCCAAAAAGAACAACACTAGTACCAAAAACATCCATTCCTTGCATACGACAAAGGACGAATCCAAAGAGAGCAACTTCCAAAGAAGATCAATCGCCAAGAGACCTTGGATAGAGGTATGGAAGGTTCTTGTCTTTCTTCAAAGCTGTTTCTCTTTCTTCTCTTCCTTGTTCACCCTCTTCTCTTGTGTGCTTGGGGATAATTGTGTAAGCCTGGAGATGAGTGTGGGTGCTTGGAGATAAGTGTGGATGCTTGGAACTGTGTCTATTAATAGGAAAGCAAGCCACATGATGCTAAAAGTATGTGAAGGAAAGCAAGCGAGCTAAAAGTAGGTTCGAAAATCAGCTCGCAATTTGCGTGCCTAAAAGCGCGTCTATTTGCGCATCTATCATGATTGGCATAATATATTTTTATTTTATGTGCATAATATCTTTTTCCTTCCAAATTTGTGAGTGAATTAGAAGCAACTAATCAACCATTCCTCGTGTGTTCAGTTCATACTACCTACTAGTATTTCTCGCAGTGCGTCGAAGGACGTGAAGGATTGTATTTACAAGATGGGCGAGCTTGTGAGGTACTTTACAGATGTGAATATTTTATTTACAAGATGGGCGAGCTTGTGAGGTACTTTATAGGATGCAAGGTGTTCATATTGCTAATATTGCGTACTTTTTCCTTTCTAGGTATGTGAGCTAAAAGGAAATAGATCCCACCACGCTTGAGAATGCTCGAGTTATGTCGCTGGAGGTGGTTTGTTTAGTGGAGGAGACATTTCCACGTTCTATTCTCACAAGCCAACTACATCTCATAGTGCATTTGGTGGATGAGATTGCTATATGCGGTACTGTACATGCACGATGGTTGTTCTTCCTCAAGCGCTTCATGAAGACCTTGAAGGGTTTCGTGAGACAAAATGCAAGACCCGAAGGTAGCATGGCCGAGGGTTGGTTGGTACAAGAGTCACTTGTATATAACTCTGAGTTTCTTGTTGATGTGGATAGCTCTCTCCCACGACTATGGAGAGATGATGAAGACCTAAGGATGACCTCTATTGTGCCTCAAGGAAAAGGACGCAGCAAAGTAATAGACACGGAGTTTCTTAATAATATCTACCTCTATCGCATGCTTAATAGTGATGTGCTGAAAAGATGGGTGACAAGATATGAGGATGCAAAAGCAAGAAGACAAGGAGAAAGGGCCCTCTTTCGTACACACCACGGATCTCGTGTGCCATACCCTCAGAATCTCAGAATCTAAGAGCACTTCCAAAGGATATTCATGTGGATTGGCTACTTGATGAAATGGAGAGAGCAGAGAGAGACGAGGGGATGCATATCACAATGGAAGAATGGGAGTATGCTAGGGGATGCATGAGCAAGGTCAGTATATAGAATGCTATGCATAATTAGAAGCTTTCAACAATTTAGATTGCTTATTTAATTGATTTTGTCTTAGTGTAGTGTACTATGTTCAATGCTATATGGTGTGAGGGCAAGCATTTTCGAACGCAACGGATTGATGATAAGAGAAACACACAAGATTGCAATGTCATTGCTAGCTTTGAGGGAGCCAATGGAGCCATGGATGATTAATGTGGCATAATCCAAGATATTATTAAGCTCGACTTTCGATGCTTCTTTGTGTATGTTTTGGATGTAAAGTGGTTTAAGGACGTGGTGGAAAGAGGCCCTAATGCAACAATCAAATGCCATGCAAGTGGGTTTGTAAGTATTGACTCCACAAAGTTTTGACAAAGTAAGAAGGACACACTAGTACTACCGCAACAATGTGAACAGGTATTGTACACACATATAAAAATACTCACTTTAAAATATTTGATACCTTCGATGCAAGGAAAATAACATGATTGTATTTGTGTTTGAATTAGGTTGTCTATCAACCAATGGTGGATAATAATAGGTAGTGGCATGTCATGAATACCTATTATATATGCCACGTTCCAAAGTGATGTATGATATATTTACTAATATGGAGCATATGGAGGATGATCATGGCCATGGAGGTGATGATGACCGTGATACGAGAGAGGAGGATGATCATGAGATAGGAGATACAGATATTGAGGCCATTACCCATGAGGACGAGCCTACCATTGGTGATGCTGATTTCGATGAGCACATGAGTAGCACAAGTAGTAGTGGGTTGAATGTATTTGTAGATCTCAACACTGGTTTGGATTTTGAAGTAGATAGTTTGGCAAGGGTTGATCTCATTGAGGATGAGATTGAACTGTAGCCCATCATTGATATTAGTAAAACTAATTTACATATTGTCTCATTCTTCGAGCATTCTTCTCACCTCACTTAATTTTTGTATATGTGTGGGTTTGTAAAAAAGCATTGATATTTTTGTTAAAATTACGTGCTTTGGTAATCATGGGCAATGTTTGGAAAGCAGTGATATACATTTATCAGCCTATACCAAAATCTCACTTTTTGTATTCTCTGTTTTGCGTTTAAATCTGCGTCTAAATCCGTGTCTAATTCATAGTACAGATGCGCTAATAGACGCGCCCGTATTTTTGCTATTCTAGCAACGCCTATAAATGCGTCTGCTATTTTGCGCGTCTATCAAGTGCCTCTATAGTTGCTTTGTCTTGTTGTGAAATGGCACTTTTAGGTTGCCGTTTCTACCTAGTTTTGTAGTAGTGGCGCATTATCATACAATTGTCTACATCAAAAAACTATAAAACAATAATTGATTTAGAGTTTGCATGAACAAAAACAAATCATGCATAACCACTCTTTAAGATTAGTGATCCTTCACCTTGGGGCTTAGAAATAAAAATTAGTGAGAAATTGAGGAGTAATTTTAGTGCATCCAATATATACCCACAACCCCTAAAATATACATGTTGTCATAGAACTGTATCCAACCATTCCATTGAATGGTACCATGTGCAATCGTTTTAACAAATACATGCAATATAGATCTATGTAACAACATGAAATAGTTTTATTAAATACATGCAATATAGATCTATGTAACAAAATGAAATCATTTACATATCTGGACAAATATGAGCTCACTATCTTAGAGTGTTGCATTAATAGTGATGTCAATCCCCAAAATTTTTGGCTTTGTTGATGGCATTATTACATGAAGAGAAGTTTTGTTCATTGACATATGTTGTCTCATGTACTTTGGATCTAGATGTCACATTACACTATGTGTGAGTATGTGTGCATGGGTGTGCATGCATATATGTGTGTGAGAGAGTTAAGCACTGAGCTTGAATTTGGGCTCTACCTTATGGTCTACTTTTGAAGGAGGAACTATGTAGGGGTGGGCGATGGGGGATACTCGAGAGAGAGGGAGAGAGAGCTTATTTAAAGTTTAAAAAAAAAAGCAATCGCTGAGCTAAAGGTTTTTATAAAACAAAGGACAAGTGGAAAATCATAGGTCTCTTGTAAAGTATGTCTCAAAGTGGACACACGGAATGTAAGAGTTGTGAGATACTCAAAGGAGAAATAAAATGCTACTCGAGAGTGAGCGATATGTGAGAGAAATAGGGCTTGAAGGTAGATCAGCACACTCCATTGGTCTTGGAATGGCAGTGATCAAGGAGACGGTATTGGGGTCGGGCTCTCATGAGGTGTCGAGAGTAACGACGAGTTCCTACTACTTCTGATGGTTCATTACCTTCAACGTTGGAAGCATCGCAACTGTCATGGCCACGGTGCCGATCACAAATACGATCGACATTGTTACTATCAACACTGGCACTAGCAATAGGACTAGCACAGGTACCATTGCCATCAGAGTCACCGTCACCTCCTCTTGAAGATGATGCTGAAGACGTGAGTTGCTCCAAAACCGTCTCTACATCCTGCACAAGCCTTTCCACTTCCGCCCTTCCCAAGTCCTCCCTCACCACCACCCTCAGAAGCTTCACCTGCTCTGCATCTGGTGCCATTGTGTACGCTGGGACTATCCACCCATACCTCCTCAGACCCTCTGCCACCTTGTATTCGTTCACTGACCCTGCAGACTTTGTATTCACCAGTGAGAATGCCACCAATGGCACCCCCACTTGCTTTGACAGGATCTTGAACTTGCCCGTCTCCTGCAGTTTTTTCGTCAGAAAACCTGCATTTTCTTGGCAGTTCGTCATCACAGCTTTGTATCCCTGCGGGTTGTTGTAATGGGGAAAGGGAAGCATTAGACGATGTTGATTGTAAAATCTTTTTGCTACACCGTAACAAGTTGATCTATCATTGACAGTGACCAACCCCTACAAACGAAAGACATTTTTGACACGGAGGAAAACTTCAGGACAGACCTCAAAGCCAAATCGAATAAACTGGTAGTATTGGGCGATAACCTGGCTTGCACCTGCACAAGTTCGGTCCGAGGTCAACTACTCCAATCTTTTAAAAAGCTAAAGATCAAAAGATGACCACAGGCAAAGTTCAACACCGTCCATGGTTAGTTCAACACCGTCCATGGTTACTATCTAAGTAGGACACATGCAGGCATAGTACCGAGAGTCCACATCAGAAAATCCAGACAAACGGTTTGCAACTGCTAAAACAAAGACAAGATATACTCTTGGAAAAGTTGAGCGTGAAAGTGGGTTGATCAGATCCGAGGTAGTTGACGTGAAAAATCAACTCCTCGGGAAGTTCCTGCTTTGAACGCCAGATTACCCATCCGATTCCGGCATACACAAGCCCATACTTGTGGCCACTGGCATTGATGCTTTTGACAAGGGGCAATCGAAAATCCCATTGTAGAGACGGATACAAAAAGGGTGCAATGAATCCTCCGCTGGCTGCATCAACATGTATAGAGGTGTTCCATCTGCAGCACACCGCATGATCAATGGTTTAACCTGCAGAATTTCATGCAGTTCTTTAATTTACGAGTGTGTAGATAACTTACCCGGTTCTCCTGTTCTTCTGTGTTAGGAGGTCATTCAGTAGCTTCACGTCTTCAAACTCCCCATTGTATGTGGATCCTAGAATTGCACATACGCATATAGTGTTTTCGTCCACCATTTCAACAGCTTTGTAAGGGTCCATAACGTAATATCCTTCACTCAGCTTCACAGTTTTGAGTTCTACCTCGAAGTATCTAGCAAATTTCTCCCAGCACACCTACATTCCGTAACCCACAATTCAAAAACCTTCAAATCCACACATTTCGACGCTAATTTGAATAGATTTGCAAGTTTCAAGCAAAATAAAATATAAGCACAATATAACTGATGGCACATACAAAATGTGGAGGCAAGCGAAAATTTTGCATCTCACCCCACATTAGAACATGCCAATGGTGTCCACACGCTTGTTTGTGGATTAATGAATTATTATTCTTGTCTTAAGAATATAAGAAAGAGACTTACATGGACATTAGCTCCCGTAACAATGTTTGGCTTATCAAAGGGTTTCTTTTGTTCCTTGCGTTTGTTTTGCCATTTTCTCTTGAAGGCGAGTGCAGCAAGCAGGATCGCTTCTGAAGAGCCAATTGTAGAAGTACCTATAGCTTGCTCTCCATTGTTCAACGGCGCATTAAACAGTTTAGCAATAATATTTACGCACCTATCCTGCGAGCGTAAACTAAAATTGATTTAGAAACTCTTTAGCAATCCACTAATGAGAAAATAATATAATACGAGATTTGGTAATCTCATAAAGTCTAGATGGGCGTCCAAATCTTTAGAGATCTTCATTAGACAAGAGATCCTAGAAGGCATTTATACAAGGCATCATTTCTTCATGTGAAAGGATACAAAGGTTATGTAATTCACATTGAGTACATTCTCTTACCACTTTATATATCAATAAGTTGGGGGCTTGTTCGGGGAACTTGGGGGTCTTAAAAAGAAAAAGATGTTAAAATGTGACTTTTAAAATTCTTGCATTTCCTTTTTAATCTCCACCTTCCAACAACATATGTAGCATTCTATCCTCTAAGCATGATGGAATAAGAGGATACCAATGTGACTTTGACCACTCTCTTAAACCTAAAGGGGAATTCATAGGATGAAGGTCTAAATGAAAATCTTGGATTCTTTATATGCCATGATCACATTTAAGCTTTTGCCCAATGCATGATAAAAGACACAAAGTCATGGCCTCTGACCCCTAACCAAATAGTAGCCTAAGAGACCTTAAGGCTTTGGTTTTCACTATGCCATGGAGGCATGACCACATATTGGAAGAGAAACATGTCTCCACTTTGTCTCCTTGATGCCCCACATCCATGGGATGAGGATGAACATCCTGTGAAAGTTTCTCTTGCATGTCTCCACTATTCTCCTTGATGCCCCACATCCAAAGGATGAGCATAAACATCGAACTAGATGCCTTAAAGTTCCAAAACTTCATCATTTTTCCTCTACTAATGAATGTATGCAATAGTAATAGATATAGGAAGAACACAGAGTACCATAGTTGGGATGCTCAAGACAAAGCTTGAATATAGAGATCCAAATCTTTGAAATTGAAAAGCCATTACACTTGATCAAAACTGCATTTACATGAGTGAATTACTTTAAAGTGCATTTACATGAGTGAATTATCTTTAGTATAAGGAGCATAATGACATGATTGCAAACTTTCAAGCTCTATGATTTTGGGCACATCATTGTGGCTTTAGCTTGTCATACATAGAACTCAAGGATGCCCTATTGTTATAAGTTGATTTCTATAGAGAAGCAAGAAGATATGGATACTAATCAAGCTAAGGATCATGCCATGCTTATGAGAAGGCCCATATGTCCTTTACCAATTTTGTTCATCTAAGTCTTGTGCTCAAAGAGTGCTCAAAGGGGTCACTGATCATAAACTGGGCATAAAGAGATCGAACAAACCTGGAGCTCCACAGTTATGGGATATTCTTCCATATCTATGTAATTCTTGTTTACGGACTCCAACATAAGCTTATCACATTCTGGTTCCATCCAGGTCGTCACAAATGTTGCAAGATTTAGCCTAGGGTTGCCATCAAACATCAATTCATCATGAATAACTTGGTAAGTAGCCTCCTTGGAAAGCTCTTGTTCAGGCAAACGGAACCTGTCCAACAAAATATCCCAAAAGACGACATGATTAGACGTGTGGGGGTGTCAAGATGCATGAAACTCAGTTTGATAGTTTTTAATAGTTTGTGTAAACTCAGACTCAGACTCTACAATAAAACTTTATGTCCATGGCTCAAGCATGTTAAATTGAGAAGTAATAATGTCCATCTAAGAGAAGGTACCGTTAGTTCGACATCCTACAGTGCGCACTGCACATCGACTGAGTACCAATAGATGTCACGTTATCATGCATCATTAGTAGAGCTGAAAACTGCCTTTCGTCACTGGACGTTACATCTATACTAATGAATCTATGATACAAATGTCGTGTTAAGGGTTAGAGTTCTAGTGGGAAAAAGAATATGTATTTGTTCTCGTTGCATCAAAATGATCGCTGGGAAAGAAATAGTCAGGTCGTGCAGAATCTGAATAAAAAATACTATTTAGTTTATCCCTCAATCGATGACGTAAAATCTATTAATCTATTAATGAGATGAGTTTATGATGAAAGAAGATGGGCCCCTAGATTTAATTTGTCAATGTGCGCCTTTGAGTTATGATGGATCTTGAGGTATGATTTGGCTTGACGGTCGGACCTGAACCGGCGGAGCTTGCTAGATTTCCTAATATAGATGCGTGGGCTTCAATGTACAAAAGACGACGAATTTTGTTCTAAAGAGCGGATAAGTTCTTCGTTTAGTTTCTAGGCGAGTAATCTACAAAGGGTGAGAGAAGTCATTCCGGTATATCAGATCCGAAACTGAAAACTCGCGACGAGATCAAATTGCATATAATAGGCTGAGATGCAAGAGTAAGGCCAAGAGGAAGGCTCAAAGAAGACAGCACCTTGGCAGGGACGACTGGAGATATCTGGAAGCAAAGACGGGTTGCACAGCGCTGGAGTCTGAGTCATGGACGACGGTGCTGAGAACCATGATGGGCGATTCAGAAAATGGGCAAAGGGCTAGCAAAGATGGATCAAAGGATCGAGGAAGATTAACTGGTTTGTAATTGGAAGCTTGTCTGCTTGGAAATATAAAGATGTATGTATGCTCTCTCTCTCTCTCTCTCTCTCTCTCTCTCTCTCGCCTTTGCTTGTAATCAACCCACCTAATGCTGTCTTTCAGTTCGTCCTGCTCTTGAAAGTAACATCTATCCGGGAACCTATCTAAATCTTGACGCATTGAATTTCTCTTATCTCACTTGTATCTCTTGTATACGAGAATTGCTCATGGGCCCTTAAAGAATGAATGTATTCTCGCAAAAGGCTTATTTTTTTCTCAAATGTATATAAGTACTTAGAAGGAGGTTCTCCATTGGCATAGTGTATGATTCGAATTTGAAGCAATCAATCCCAAGTGCTTCAAATTATAACCTATCCCCACGGCTCTTTCTATCTTTTGACCAAAAGAATACCTTGGAAATGGAATGGATTAAGTTGCAAAGTATTATAAGCACGAGGAGTCCAGCAATTTCAAGCATTTTTCAATTAAATATGTTCTATTCTTAAGTAAATTCTAACTCTATCTCACTATGATGAATACTCACCCTCTCTTAGCTTTCCCAACACTCCGGGTTAGGTAGGTAGTGCTATCAGTACAACCTTGAACATTTTATGACATTTAACCCTACAATTTATTACATTTTTCATAAAACACAATATCTAGAACTTTTAATAACATCCAAATGCTCTTAAAAGGGTCAACCTTTGTGGATTTTTCATTTTCAGATGTATAACATTACTTCTCTTTATGTTGTCTATTAAGAAGGTGATGTACTTCGCAATCATGCTCCTTTGTTTTGCAAGATGAATCTCTCTCTCTCTCTCTCTCTCTCTCTCTCTCTCTCCATATGTGTGTATGGGCGTGGGTGGGTGGGGGGGGAAATTTTAATAACTTTGAGTCAATCCAATAATCTTAAGATAATCCAATATGTTAATTAAGCAAAGGTGAACAAAGGTCATAGTGCTTGTAAACGGTCTTGCATAACAGAGTTACAATGTTGGCTTTTTTGTGGAGTTGACATTATGCCAAGGTCATAGTCTTTGTTAAGGGTATTGCATAACAAAGTTACAATGTTGGCTTTTTGGGGAGCTGACATCGTGCAAAGGTATTATGCTCAATATATCCACAACTTAGCCCATTTGGTTGTGCCTTTTGGTGAGTTTGCATAACATCATTACACCCTTGATAAATTTGCAAAGTTGTCATATTGTAAAGCCATATTCTTATTGGCTTCACAAGAAGGAAGCACGAGAGTGTTGAACGATATTCTTAAGAAATAAATCTAACAAGTGCAAGCCAAGAAGTGTTGAGGAACCTTCCAGAAGATTCTGTGTTGTCAACTCCTTGAACTATTGTGATCGCTTCATCTACTGATTTTGATGCAAGCAAATTTGAAGCTATTAAGAATAGAGCCAATGCTAGATTCCTCCACAATTCACGTATTCTATGCATGACCAAATTGTAACTCTTGTTTTTATTATCATAATGGTTGAATAATTGAGTTAGACTTATTACTTTCCCTCTAAATCGTAAATGATTTTAATAGTTGTTATCTTTTAAAATGTGTTTGCCTGTCATGCATTTCATTTCATATCTTGGTCACATAATGGGTCATCCTCATTAAAACTTTAGGATTATTTTCTTGAAGTAAAGTAATAAAGACAAGTATTTTTCTTTTTAGAGGATTAAAAGTCAATGGTGATTTAGTAATGAGGTACATAATGTTAAACTAATTAATTTATACCTCATTAAAGAATCATTGGGCCCTCTTTCAATATAACTTATTCACATGAGGAGGCCTTGGTCCGACCTCCCTCACTGTGTCCCAAATCTTGGTCAACAATGTTTGAGTATGTCGCCTATGCGTTTAAGCACGTTCTTCCTATCAAACTCGTGACCAAGCGGGACATGGTACTCCTTCATAAGCATGTCTATGACATAGTATTTCTCCCATTGGTCTTGCGTTGGCCATGTATCTAATATAACATCATTTCCATAAGTTGCCTCATTCGAGCTATGACAGTGGATCATTTATCATCCTTTATGATTTCCTTTAAGTCATCAACATAATACTGCTACTATTCATCTGGGGAAACCAAAAGGGTCTGGATGAGCCTGCGGTAGAGGTGGTGTGGGGGGTGGTGGGGTAGTGGGAGGGGTGGAGGTGGAGTGAGGGTTGGTAGATACAAGGGTGGCAGTAGAGCGAGCAGGCTCTGTCTTAGCATAGGGGCCTCAGCTGGAATGTGTGGACTCATCCATATCATGTGAGAGTCCTAAAGCACAACATCTTTTACTCTTTCAATGACAACATCGACCCTTGACGAACGATGCCTCACTATGAGGCAAACCCCCATCCAAAGAGAGGTGGCCCACTATACGGAGTCAAAGGAGAGGCACAAGATGAGGTCATGCAAGACGAAAGGGACCGCTACAATGCTTCTAGCTAGTCAATAATACTTCCAAAACAATTCTCATTATGACTCATCTGCGAGATGCATGTGCAATGACTTGACTTTGATCCAGAAGACCAATGACGAGACATAGCTATTACATTCAAAGGCACAAAAAACAAGCAAATAAACAAAATTCAGTTAACAAAACATGAGCTTCAAAACAAAACAAATTGAATTAATAAACTTTGAGTTGCAAAAATTAACAAAAATGAGTAAACAAAGAGGGAAAGAGACGAGGGATGGAAGGAAAGGGCTAAAAAAGAGGGAACGTAGAGGGATGGAGTGCGAAAAAGAGAGGAGGTATGGAAGTAGAGAAGTGGGAAAAAGAAGAGAATGTGGGATGGATGTAGAAAAGATAAAAAGAATAAGGAAAAGAGACGGAAGGGATGAAAAGAGAAGGGCTAAAAAGAGAGGGAAGGGTTAAAAAAGAGATGGGGAAGGGCTAATTCATTTGAAAAGAGGGCAAGAGAGAAGGGAATGTAGAAAAGAGATGGAAAAGAGATGAGGGAAAGAGAGATGGAATGAGGGAAAGAGAAGAGAAAATGTAGCAAAAGAGAAGAGAAGAGAAGGGTATAAGAGAAGAGAAGTGGGATTGTAAAGAAAAGAGAACATGGAATGCAAAAAAATAATATGAGAGGAGAGGGAATGCAAAAAAGAGGAAAAGAGAAGAGAAGAGGAGAGGAGTGGGAATGCAAAAAAGAGAAAGAGGAAGGGAGGGGCCAAAAAGAGAGGGAAGGATAAGAGCAACACAAGGGATGTTGAAAAGCCTAGAAAAAAGAGAGAGGGCTAAAAACATAGGAAGAGAGAGGGTTGAAGAAAGAAGAGGGATGGAATGTGGAAAGAGAAGAAGAAGAGGGATGGGATGTAGAAAAGAGAAAAGATGAAGACAAGAGAAGAGAAGGAAAGAGAGGGAAGAGATGTAGAAAAGAGAAGGCCATGTAGAAAGTAGGGAAGGGTTGAAAAGAGAGGAATGTCGAAAAGGGGAAAGAAGAGGGACGTAGAAAAGAAAAGAGAGATGGAAGAGCTGAACATAGAGAAAAAAGAAAGAGAAGAGAAGGGATGTAGAAAAGTGAAGAAAAGAGAGGGAAGGTTTGAAAAGTGAGGGCTAAAAAGAGATGAAAAGAGGGAATGCGGAAAAGAGGGATGGAATGCAGAAAAAGAAGAGAAGAGAAGAAGAAACATAGAAAGAGGGAAAGAGAAGAGAAGACGTAATGCGGAAAGAGGGATGGAATGTGGAATGCAGAAAAAGAGAAGGGATATAGAAAATCAAAGAAAATAGAGGGAATGGCTAAAAAAAGAGGAATATGCGAAAGGGGAAAAAGAGGAAAAGGGAAGAGGGATGGGATGCAAAAATAGAAGAGGGAAAGAGAAGAGGGATATATAAAATACAACAAAAAGACGGATGGATGTAGAAAAGAGAGGGAAGGGATGTAGAAAATATAAGGGATGTCAAAAAGAGAAGAAAAGAGAGAAGAAAGAGAGATGTAGCAAAAAGAGAAGAGGAATGTAGAAAGAAAGAAACACACTATTCAAAATTTTGGACTTGTGAAAAGTCCAATTTGAGAAATGGACTAAAAAACAGTCCAAAATTTTTGAATATACTAGTAATGTTGTTTTTTGAACTAGATTTGACAACTCAAAACAAAAGATTTAGTGATTAAGTACATACTTTTTATGATGCATATCTTACTATGGATAGATAGTATACTCTTCTACTGCTTAATATGATCATGAAAATCTTCCTATTAAAGTATTTGCGAGTACATTGAGCTACTATTACCTAAGAACATCAATACATCACTAATTCTCTTTGAAAGGTGGTGTACATGTATTGGCCTTCATTCAAAAACTTTTCAATGTTTACATTGAGCTACTATTACCTAAGAACATCAATACATCACCAATTCTCTTTGAAAGGTGGTGTACATATTGACCTGCGTTTACGTACTAAGAACATCAATGCATAACCAAATCTCTTACAAAGGTGGTCTACATAAACATCTTCATAACTTCTCATTTGAATTGAGCTAGTATCACCTAAGAACATCAATAGATGACCAATTCTCTTAGAAAGGTGGTGTAAATAAACACCTTTATGTATAAGTGGTATGCACACACACCTTTATGACCATTTCTTTTAGAAAGGTGGTGTACATAAACCCCTTAGAAAGGTAATGTACATAAATCCTTTTATGTGTAAGTGGTGTACATATACACCTCACTTGGTATTAAAAAACACCCTTAATTATAAAAATACATTGACATAAAGTTTAAAATACACCATTAAGTATAAAATGGAACTCATAAACAATCTTTGTACACAATAATGAGAGTAAAGAAATCCAAAAAGTAGTTAACTTTTTATTAGATATTCGCTTTACATAGAAGTTCAAAACTTGCGAAGTTCAAAACTTGTGATTACAAAGCCGTCAGCCATCATGTTCCTCAGTACCAATGTCATCAATGCCAGGACCTTGACTACTAGGATCCTGACTAATAGGCTGCTCTAAGACAGCACCAATGTCCTCAATGCGTCCTTGACTACCAGGGTCCTGACTAATAGGCTGCTCTAAAACTGGAGTCTGAATAGCAGGGTCCTGGCTAGTATAATCCTACCTAGTAGTCTGCTCTTCAGTTCCAAGCACCTGACTAGTAGGTTACTCTAGAGTCTCATGACTAAGTTCCTGGTGAGTAGGTTCTTGGCTACTAGGTTCCTAACTAGTAGGCTGCTCTGGAGTCTGTAAGGTCATGGTTGAAGAACCATTTATGCCTCCTGGTAACTCCGCCTGGTCATGCTTTGCCTCGTCCATATCTTCTTTGGGTAAGGCTTCCTTGCTTGATCCAATTGCATGTCCTTCACCCAAGATCAAGGGTGCCTTCCTCACTTTTAATTTCAAGGGAAGTGCTTTCCTATGACGTGCTGTACTACTACTTCTTGCTACCACGGGCCTTCTCGTATGAGTGGAACCTTCTTGACTCTAGTTGACAATTGATCATCCTTATTCTTTGTGTGGATTTCTTCTCGGTGTAAGTCATTAGATGCAGAGCTTTCATCCTCATCATCACCTGAGCTAGAATCATCACCCTCAAACTCACTACCCTCTTCTTCGACATTTTCCTCACTACCCTCTTCTTTGACATTTTCCTCACTACCCTCTTCTTCGACATTTTCCTCTTCAAAGAAGGTAGTGCAACTATAATATGTGTCAAAGAACTCAATCTGATGGGGTGTATCAATGACATTTTCATTTCTACCTTGGCATAGCAATTTCTCAGCAATGAAACCCATTCGATGCTTTCTTTTTATCCACATCAATTGACTTGCCAGATAAGTGTTCTTGCTAGCCAATAACATATCATCCACATAAAGTGCCAGGAGTATCCGGCTATTATTCTTAGCCCTTTTTTTGTAGAGGTAGTGATCAATCTCACTTCTTCTGAAACCCTGGAACTAAATGAAAGCATTAAAATTTTGATACCATTCTATAGGCGCTTGCTTAAGGCCATAGAGACTCTTTTTTAGCTTGCAAACCAAATTCTATTTGCCCTTTTCTTCAAAGCCTTTCGGCTATACAATGTAAATTTTCTCATGCAGATCCCCATGCAAGAAAGTTGTCTTGACATCCATCTGTGTAAGCTCCATATCCTTTGTTGCTACAAGTCCGAGTATGCATCTAAGTGTGGTCATCTTCACAACTATGGAGAAGATCTCATCAAAGTCCACACCCTTCTCTTGCTTGAACCCTTCTCTTAGCAACCAAACATGCCTTGTACTTAGGCACATCAACAGTGTGACCTTCATCTTGTAGACCCATTTAGATGGCAATACTTTCTTTCCATGTGGTAAAGAAACCAAGTCCCAAGTCTTATTTTTCATGAGTGAATTCATCTCTGATTGCATAGCATACTCCCACTTGCACTGATCCTTGTGCATCATAGCCTCCTTATAGCAAGAAGGCTCCCCGCAATCAGTAAGCATCACATAGTCTGCCCCTGGAACAAATCTCTTAGGTGGTCTAGACACTCTAGTTGATCTTCTCAAGGACATTTCAGCTTGCTGCCTTGCCTGCATATCAACCACGTTTGGCTCATCATTTCCACCAATAGATGATCCATCATCTACCCTTGATTGTGTACTTGTGGGAGTACCTGGTGGCACCATTTCTTGCACATTTCGTGCATGGACAACTTGCTGTCTATCAACATATGTGGGTGGATTCACATCTTGGAAAGTGAATCTCCTCATTTTCATGTCCCTCATGGGTGTCTTATGCATCTTCTTCTCATTGAAGACCACATGATGGCTTCGTATGATCTTCTTTGCTTCTGGATCCCAGAGACAGTAGCCCATCTCTCCACTTTCACCATGACCAAGAAAGATGCATTTCCTAGACTTAGGATCTAGCTTCTTCTGAAGCTCTTTTGGCACATGTGCATATTCCTCACACCCAAATATACGCAAATGAGAGTAAGAGGGTTTCTTTCCACTTCATGCCTCTTCAGGAATACCACCATCCAAACTCTTACTAGGTGATCTATTGATCACATGCACTGCAATCTTCATTGCCTCAGCCCAAAAACCACAAAAAAGACTTGCATTGGAAAGCATACATTGCAACCTTTCCTGAATGCCCCTTGAATGGTGCGGTTCATATGTTTTAAAAACAACTGGAGTTGCTCTGGAGTATGAGGGGACATGAGCTCCCTCTTGATCCCACGTGTATCACAGAAATGCTGAAAGTCACGAGAGAGATATCTCCACCATTGTCAGTGTGTAGGCATTTAAGCATTCTACTTGACTGATTTTCAACCAAAGCCAACAATTTCTAAAATACTTGGAACACATCATTATTCCGAGCTATAGCATAAGCCCACACTTTCCTAGCTGCATCATCAATAAATGTCACATAGTATTCAGCCCCACCTAATGATCGTGTAGGCATGGGACCAGATACATCTGAATGCACCAAATCAAGCATTTCAAGCTCTTTCTTTCCCCTTCTTTTATGGGTTGATTTAGGTTTCTTTCCATAGAGACAGTGCTCACAAAATTCAAAATCAAAAAAATTCAAATGCGATACATAACCCAAAATTCATTCCATTCTGGCTATATGGCCTCATAACGACCTGTGTGGCCTTAGCATGGCCATATAAGGACCTACACAACCATATAATAATGTTAGCCAATTAGGTTGCCATAGGGACTTACATGGCCTACATGGTCTTGTAAGGACACATAAGGACACATGAGGAGTTGTAAAGGCCTATATGGTCCTTATTAGCCCAGTGAAAGGTACCTTCAATTACATGGTCATGTAAGGTCCTACATGGCATCATAAGGACTATGACAATTTGTAAGAACCTATATGGTCCTTATAAGGCCAAAGGTCATTCAAAGCAATATTCACTTACATGGCATTATAACATGATCTTGTACAAAAGTACATGTTTTTTGTAAGGACCTACATAGCCTCGTAAAGACCTATGAGGAGTTCTAAGGATGGGAATGGAGACTTGATCCATACATATCCCTCTACCCCCCACGACCCATGACAGAGGTTATGGGAGGTCTTGGACTTTTATATTTAGTGCATGCCTTTGCTTGTGAGTCATCAAGTGCTCGTTGCTAGCTTAATCTCGATGCGATAGGATTCTATGTACTTGGGTCTAGTCTGGATGATCAATAGTTTATAACACATTGAGGTCCTCTCTTTGTAATTACATGGTCAATCCTACCACATTGCGAGTCTTAGGTATTGATCATTTGTATCCTAGACTTAGTGGGAGAGATCCTAAAACTGGCATGCCAGTATCTCATATGACATGAGGATCTAAAGAGGATTGCATGTGAGGCAGGATCCACTAACCTTCATGAGGGCATTGAGGAGCCAATTGCTATGGAGTGTATAGAGGAGGATTTTGAGGTTCAATACTAGCATGAGTTTCAAGGGAGAGCTATGTAGAGCCTTGGAGAGCATTGGTGGTATTGGACCTAGTAAGGATGCATCAATGCAAGAGTAGCATATCATGAATGCTGAGCTAGCAACTTGTAGAGAGTTTGAGGCATGGTTAAGTTCTCTTAGAGCATGTCACAATGCTCAAAAGATAGTTCAAGGACTTGGATAGAGGGTAACATAGAGGACTTAACCTGATAGTAACTCTAATGATTAGGCTAAACCACATAAGGCCCCTAGGGTCAGTTACTGGCTCTCACCGATCCATGGTGCATTGCCTAAGCTACATGTAGTTGTGAGTGCTTTGCCTTTCAACTCTCTGTCCTAGCTACTAGGGCCTCTCCTATTTTCAAGACTTGACTCCTTTACCCTTTGTGACCTATTTGGGTGTTTTGGCTCTCTTTGTCCCGCATTGCCACCTCACGTAGCATTCAAGTAGTACAATTCATTTGGGCCTCTATTTGGATCATGCCCCTAATAGTCATTGTCCATGTAGTCTTCAAGCCACTGCATTGTCCATGTAGTCTTCAAGCCTTTGCTTTAATCTATATTTTGTGCAAGTTCATCACTACAAAGACTAATTTGTCATACTCCTTGCAAAATCTGGCATTTGGCTTCAAAGCCTTAGACACTGAGAACTCGATTGCCATTAAGCTGCTTTTACAAAAAGATTGAAAAGGGGGAAGGGGGGGGACCTTTTTCACCTCTCCCAAGGTTTTTCATCTTACACTTTTCCCTCGAAAATCTTAGAGAGCAAGATCATAAATCTCATAATCTTTGTGACACTGTTAGAAGCCCAGACATATGTAAGTCCCAAAATTTGGCATATGCAATGTTTGAAATGAATTGGTAGCAATAAAGAAAAAGAGGGTGGAAGGGACATACAGAACACGTGTTAATCAATGCAATAATTGTTGCTCTCCAAATTTGAGTGCAACTGTGAGTGTACCTCACCTTCACTCACATGTGGAATGCGAATCTCTCCCTTACATCCACTCATGAGTAAACCTTTAATCTAATACCATGATGAAATGAGGCAAAACACACTCATACACATGCAGAGAAGGTTGGAAAATGAGGGTACTATACAAAATGTACAATTCTACCTCATCAATAATGTATATCATGCAATATAAACTAAAGCCTAAATAGGATTGCCTTGAGTCCATAAGGACTATTTACAATCCCACTTTGGTCCTCTGACTGATTGTAGTCCGATTGTATAGGTATAGACATATATGTGTGAGATGTAATTGAAGGAGTCTTGTGCCTTCCTTTCCAGCTTGCCACACATCTAATTCCTCAATCTTACAAAGGCTTATAATTGCTTGTATAGTTAATGCTTTCCTTCAATGGCTATAGCAAAACTAGGCAAGTGACAATAATCTACGACACATGTATACCATATGTAATTGAAGGAGCCTTGTGCCTTCCCTTTGGGCTAGCCACATATCTAATTGCATATGCATACCATATGTAATTAAAGAGTCTTGTGCCTTGCTTGCGGGCTAACCACACATCTAATTTGTCAGCCTTGCAACCCATATTCATGTAGAAGAAAGTGTAAAATGAACTTATGAATTGAAACCTTACAAATCCAATAGACATCCTTTTTTGGCAAGGTTGATTAGATTACAACAATTGTGCCACTTAGGTGGTGTTAACATTGCAAAGTAAATGGTTTTTTTCTTCTTTGAAGCTCCACCTCTCTTAGTATCCTTTGTACGCATGCTTGCACATACAAACTCTTAGTTATGGCACCAAGGTATGGTACCTTAATTTTAGATCTATACAATTACTTGCTTGCAAGAACATGGTGAAAGTACTTCCCTTAGTCAAGGAGGGTGATTTGTGTGAAGGATGCCTTTATTAGAAACAACATAGGGAACATTTTCCCAAAGGTCAAGCCACAAGAGCCAAGAGACCATTGGAGTTGGTGCACATGGATATTGCAAGATACATGACCAATATGCCATCACCTGGTGGTAGCAAATATTTTGTCACATCTATTGATTACTACACAAGGAAGATATTTGTCTACACCATGAAGAACATTTTTAAGCTACTTGTAAAGTTCAAAGAGTTCAAGACTGTGATGACAGAAGCCCAGACTGGTTGTTGAATCAAATGCCTTAGATCTGATAATGGGGAAGAATATACCTCCAAAGAATTTATAGGGTTTTGGAAGCAATGGGAAATGCATATAGAGTTTTCCTTGCCTAAAACCCAAGAACAGAATGGAGTAGCAAAAATGAAAAACCGAACCAATTTTGAGTGTGCAAGGATGATGAAAGCAAAGGACATGCTTGACAAGTTTTGGGTAGAAGCAGTTTGCACATCGATTTATTTGTTACACTGGTCCCTACAAATGTTTTATGTGACATGACACCAAAGGAAGCATGGTTTGGACATACACCAAATTTCTAGCATCTCAGAGTATTTGGATCAACTGCCTATGCTTATGTGTCATAGGACAAGAGGGGTAAGTTTGATGCCAAGAGTGAGAAATGAATTTTTATTGGGTACGTAGAGGACCGGCAAGGCTTATAAGCTATACAACCCTGTAGATCATAAAATGCTAGCTTCCCATGATGTGGTATTTGATGAGAAGGTAAAGAAAGCCACTTGCCATCATGGTTATGCAAAATCATATGGAAGATTAGAGAAAGCAATGGTTGACAATGCTAGAGATGCAAATTTCTAGACATCCACAAGATTGCAATATTTGATGACATGCTACCTAGTGTGAGTAGGAGTAGTCCAAGGAACGGGGGAGTATCTCCTAGACATTTTGCAAATACTCAGGTGGAGAGTGCATCTCATATTGACCAAGAAGCCTCTTCATCCAAGTAGATGCTAAGGTGGCCAAAGAGGCTATGGATGAAGCATAGAACATTGCCAAGGATATGAAACCTAGAAGGGTGCAGACAACCTATAGGTGCTTCCTAGCATAGGTTAGTGAACCTTTTAATTTCCAAGAGGTAATAAAATCTAAGGAATGCTTTGATGCCATGGAAGGGGAGTATAATTGAATTCTGAAAAATGAAGGTTGGGAGTTGTGGAACCACCAAAAGCACAAAGAATGTAATTGGATGCAAATGGGTCTACAAAGTCAAGCAGAAAGCTGATGGGAGTATAAGGCAAGATTGGTGGCAAAAGGACATGCATCAACAGGATGGCAATGGCAATGAGAAGACAATCCTCCTTATCCTTTCTCCTACTTGTAAAATGGGGTTATAGTTTCGTCACATGGATGTGAAGTTGATGTTCCTTAACGGAGAGCTACAAGAAGAGGTGTATATGCAGCAGCAACCACAAGGATTTGTGGAGAAAGGATCTCAGCACTTTGTGTGCAAGTTAAAGAAGGCACTCTATGGTCTCAAGCAGATCCCAAGGGCTTGATACAACAAGATTGTCAGTTACTTCAAAGAACAAAGGTTCAAGAGAAGTGAACTTGATCATGGAGTATATGTGAAGAGGAACGCAGATGCTCTCACAATCATTGCACTCTTTGTGGATGACCTCATTATAGTGGGCAGCAATAACAAGCTGATTAAGGAGGTCAAGGTAAATCTTTGCAGACAATTTAAAATGCATGATTCGGAATCCTTACATTACATTCTAGATGTCGAGATAGAACAGACAAAGTAAGGCATATTTCTTAGCCAAACATGTTATAGTGACTCAATTTTGGAGCAATTTTGAATGCTGGATGCCAAATTTCTTAGACAAAGGCATATTTCTCAGCCAACATGGTATAATGACTCATTTTTGGAGCAATTTGGAATGCTAGATGCCATCCCTATAAGTACACCTATTAAGATCGGGCATAATATGTTGAAGTTGTAGAGTGGAGAATTTTTAGATCCTACGCTTTACTGACAAGTGGTTGGTAAGCTCATCTACTTGATTACATCGACATGGCCTGATATTTGCTATGCAGTGGGACTTTTTAGCCAGTTCATGGCAAAGCCATGTGTCCACCATTGGAATTGGGTAGAGGGGATTTTCAGATACCTTAGTGGAGAGCCAATCATAGGCTGGCATATCTCAAAGAGAGCGCATATTAAGAACCATAACCAGAGGGCTTCTGTGATGCAGATTGGGGAGGCAACCTCAAATGCAAGTCAATGCTCTTAGTTAAAAGGCCAATGCTCTTAGTCAAACGCAATAGAGTAGGCAATGGCTTAAAATCCAATGGCAATGCCAATGAGACCAACAATTATTGTAGTAGACCAAGTGGGTCATTGAACCAATAATAATGAGTTTGCTCTTTATCTTGATATTGATAGCTAGTAACAAGTACGAGAAGGAGCATATTCCTATGTATCAGCCTTAAGAGAGGGCAATAAAATTCATATTCAACTTATTAAACACTGCCTTGAAATGCGGAAGCCTTGATGATGGTTGTTGGGTGTTTGAGAAGTTAACAAAGTGAGATGCTGTCACTTGGAGTGTGCTCAGCTCAAGGTAGGCTCAACATCAGCTTTGGAGCAAGGCAAAGCGTATCTACCAGTGTTATTGAGTATGGGCTTGAGGCAGATGTAGTTGTGGGAACTGCATTGGTTGGAATGTGTGGTAACTGTGGAAGCTTTGAGGTTTTTGTTTTGTTTTGAGAGCTGGTTTTGCTGTGTGAGGCACTTACACCCACCAAGCATTCTCATGGAGCACTCTTTCCCCCCACCTTATTTATTAGGTGCCACCTCAAGTGTGGACTCTCCATAATCAACAGAAACTTGAGAGTGGAGAAGATACCAGGACCCTGACGGACCGAGACAGTCAATCAAGCGAGCGATGTCGAGCGAGCAGGACCAAATAAGCGAGCGAGAAAAAGTGAGCAAAGTAGAAATGGTTGGGCTACCAACACATAATCTCATTGTGTGTATGCAGTCATCATTAATAAAGATTTATAGTGCTTCCTCAACATTGAACATGATTATAACATAATATTGCAAGTGCACATTAGTAATAGTGTTCTATATTCTATGAGACGAGCTTAAATAGAAATACTTTGGCTATCAATAATAAGTACTATATAGTTGAAGTGCATCACTTGAGAAAAACATAATCTAACTATATGTATGTACTGATCGTTAATAAAGCTTTATTGTATTACCATAATTTTGAAGATGATTATTATAACATAAGCTTGATAGTCTACATTAGTGATAGTGTTATTTATTCTCATGAGATGAGCTTGCATAGAAATGCTTTGGCTACCAACAAGTAGTATATACTTGTAGTGCATCATTCAATAAAAACTTCAACATCGAACATGATCATAACATGTTATTGAAAGTAGGTTGAAAGTCTACCTTGGTAAAAGTGTTCTATATATTTTCATCAGAAGAACTTGCATAGAAAACATTTGATTTTTTTGTCCCAATATATAAATAGTGTTCTAACATGCTCTTATTACGAGTGGCCTTGCTCTAAATTTGGTGCAACAAACTGACAAAAAAAAGGTCATGATAATCATCTAAATCATGCCTTGCCATTCCTTTTGATATGTAACATGATCCCATTTGGATTTTTTGATTTACAAATCCAAATGGGATCATGTTACATATCAAAAGGAATGGCAAGGCATGATTTAGATTATTATCATGACCTTTTGCACCATTTAGTAAAATTTCATGCATCAAAATGTGAATTTAATAAACAATTAACCGATTTCTTGAGGAAAGTTTACCTAATAGGGACCATGTCAATATGTTGTCTATTTTGGTTTCTACCATTGATTTGTATAAGCAATGATTAATTTGTTTTGGAATTTATTTCATTTTAAAGAAAGGGATGTACTTAATCTTTATATATTTTTGGATTGGTGGGATGTAAGAGTGATTCATTAGGGAGGGTTTTTTGCAAACAGAAAAACATGGGTTTTGTTCCAAGAGTGAATAGAGTTTTAAAAACCAAGCATTTGCACATGCATGTAATGTGGACTATTCCATTCAAGAAGTCCTATGAAACTTTTGACTTGTGTGAAAGATTTCATTGGTGGTGGTCTCACTTATGTTGGTGGAGAGAGAGACCTTGATTATGGAGGATTATAAAAAATTGAATTAGTAAAAGTGAGCCTTAGGGTGCATCTTAACTAATGATGCCTTGGCAATGACATAGGTCCAACTCTCTCATGGACTTTTGAAGAACTTAGACAGTTGTTGCTAAATTAAGGATTTGTCAATCTATTATTGTTTTGCTTTGATTGTTTTTTTTTTGCTCGCTCACTTTTTCTTGCTCGCCTTTTTTGGGTCGCTCACTTTTCCTCGCTCGCTTTTTGGTAATCCTCTAACGGACCCAGGCATGCGAGACTTGCCTTCGACCCCCAAGCCTCTAGCTCACCACCCTAAAACTCCATAAACCGACAGGTGCTCGAACTAGAGCTGCCATACCCATACCAGGCGTCGGCTCAACTCTGGTGTTTGAAAGACTACAGAAGCAAACCATTGCCACATGGAATTCTCTCATTGTAGAGTATGCTGACCATAGCAATTATACATTGACCTTCCAAGGTTTAAAGCACTTGTAGGGCAGGCTTGAAACCCAATCACGTGACTTTCCTTTGTCTTCTTTCAGCATCAGCCATGAGGGGACAAGTTGACGAAGGTTGTCTCCACTTTTAAGTCAATGAGATATCATTATGGCCTTCGTCCAAGAGTCGAACATTACACTTCAATGGTGGACCTTTTGTGGCCATAGTCGGTACTTGAATGAGGCACAAGATCTGCTTGAAAGTCCTCCCTTCGGGATGGACATCTGTGCTAAGCTCCTGCAGAACACTCAGTGTTGTAAATCTGGGAAGGCATATGTTCTCGTAATGAAGCCTCAAAATTCTGCTTCTTTATGTGCTAATGTCAAAGCTATATGCTCTCGCAGTGTTGTAGGAAGGTGCAGAGGAAATAGAGGAATCGACAAGATGTGCCAATGTTTGGAAAAAGTGGCATGCTCATCCAAACATTTTTCTCGGGAATTCGAAATCTGGAAGTTTCCGCCCTTGTAATGTGACTGTGATGTTCATTTTTTGCTTATAATTTTCGTTGTTCTATCTTTTGATGTAAGGCAGTGGCCTTGTGACAATTGTCACAAACCTGCAGATTTTTAATGGCACGTATGGGATACCCTGGGGCATATTGATCAGGGCACCAAGCGATAGGCTGCTTTTCAACTATGTCCACACAGTGCACCTTCAGTTCTATCTTCAAATATTTCCTGTTATACCCTGTCCCAATCAGGCACATACCCTTCTTTGAAAGAAAGACCATATCCCTGGGGTGTATTGATCAGGGCACAAGCTTCTCACTGTGCCCACACAGTGCATGTTCAGTTCCATCTTCAGATATTTCCTTTAAAACCCCGTCCCAGTCAGGTACATACTCTTGTTTGAAAGAAAGACGTTTCAGCTTTATAATCATGTATTTCCTTGGGGATGCCCCGTACCCCCAATGCAAATGTAATCTTATCATGTCCTACCACAAGCATATATGTTTGCCATCAACACATATGCTGTAGAACATTTCTGATCTAATCTCACTGCATTTTGAAACGCATGTCTTCCAACCTCTATATTTTTCCACTTTCGACAAGCACCCAACACAGACTTCCAGACAACTACGTTAGGTTGGAAAGGCATCTTCTCCACCATTGCCACTGCCTCGTTCACTTGGCCTGCACGGCCGAGGAGGTCAACCATGCACATATAGTGCTCACCAGTCGGGATAATGCTAAACTGTTTGCTCATAGCCTCAAAATACTCCTGGCCCTTATCCACTAAACCCACATGACTGCATACAGTGAGAAGAATAAGAAATGTGACCCAGTCCGGTTGTATGCCTTTCTGTCTCATTCTCTTAAACAAATTGAACACAAGTTCACTCTCCCCCTGGCAGGCATATCCTGCAAGCAATGCATTCCATTGTACAACATCCCTCGTGGACAAAGCATCAAAAAACTGCTGGGCATCAACCATGCTCCCACTTTTAGCATACATGTCGATGAGGCTGGTTGCCACGTTGGCAACAGTCTCAAAGCCAGCCCCGCAAATTTGAGAATGGAGTTCCTTTCCAGTCTCCAGAGATGCTGTGTTGCCACATGCTTTCAGGATGGCCACATAAATCACACTATCTGGTGACAGACCTTGCTCTTGCATCTGTGCATAAAGCCTAAAAGCTTCCTCGCTTTCTTTTTTCTCAGCATACCCCAAAATCATGGTAGTCCATGTAATCAGATTACGGTGAGGCAATTCATCAAAGACTTGGCGAGCATCCTCCACACTGCCACATTTTGTGTACATATCCACCAAGGCAGTCCCCACAAATACATCATACTGAAAGTCACTCTTTACTACTTCAGAATGTATAGCTCTACCTTTCATCAGGCACACTGTATTCTGAATTATCTCATCAACCTGGTACCCCTCTTCTAGGGCTGCAAGGCTACTGCAAGCCTTTAATGCGCCAACAAAAGTTCGATGATGTGCTGTGATACCTTTTTGGCGCATCAATGCATACAACTCCAGAGCCAGTGCACTGTCTTTTTGCTCAGCATGACCGAGGATCATAATAGTCCATGTAACTGCATTACGATGAGGCAATTGGTCAAAGACACGCTGTCCATCGGCCATGCTTCCACACTTCACATACATATTCACCAAGGTATTTCCTACAAATATATCGGACTCAAAGCCACTCCTTATTGCTTGGGAGTGGATGGCTCTTCCCTTTTCCAGGCACTCTACTTTTGCAAATTTCTCATCAAGTGGCTTCCCCCCTTCCAATGCTGCCAGACTACTGCAAGCTTTCAACACGACGACAAACGTTCGATGGTCTGCTCTGACACCTTCCTGGTGCATCCGTGCATACAATTCCAAAGCCAGCACACTACCTTCTTCAGCATGAGCCAAGATCATGATATTCCACGTGACGACATCTCGATGAGGCAATTTCTCAAAGACATGCCAGGAATCCTCCATGCTCCCACATTTCATGTACATATTCACCAAGGTATTTCCTACAAATAAATCTGATTCAAAGCCACTCTTTAATACTCGAGCGTGGATGGCTCTACCTTTCCCCAGGTGCCCTATTTTAGCAGATCTCCCATCAGCCTCTTGTACGTCTCCCAGGCTACTGCAAGCCTTCAATGCGCCTACAAAAGTCCGATGATCTGCTGTGACTCCTTCTTGTTGCATCCGTGCATACAACTCCAAAGCCTGCACACCTTCTTCTCGCTTAGCATACCCCAGAATCATGATGTTCCATGACACCACGTCATGCTTTGACATCTTGTCAAATACCTTGTGGGCATCCGCCATGCTTCCTCTCTCAACATACATTTGCATCAATGTGTTCATCTTAGACACTGGAAGCTCATTTGGACGTTCCTCCATGTGAGAATGAATTTTTTCAAACTCCTTCAGCTGCGTCGACCCTTTGTGGACTGCAATTCCAACCCTGCCTAAGGAATGCTTATAGAGAAGCAGTCTAAGCTCCGGGCCCATACCAGTGAAGGCCCAATCAGAGACCTATCTTACACAATATGAGATCCTGCATCTCGGCGGTGAATAAGATCAAGGCAAGTGGCTCGCAGATAAATGCAAGACAAACAAGGCCATTAAGAATAAAAACTCGGTTTTTGAATTCAGTTCGAGGACGAAGTATGCACTCTTGTAGTGCAGAGAAGTTGAGAAAGGATGGCGAACCAAAGATGAAGCCACTTTTAAGCCGAAGATGAGGGCATGTTGATAGCCTTCGGAGGGGACTGCGAGCATGATGGGCTACCCTTGTCATTGCTTTCCAACTCGTCCTTGTTGCTAAAAGAGAGAACTGTGCTATTGGTATCTTGGGTGAGTCAGCTAATAGTCTCTATACAGTCCAAGCTTTGACTTGGAGCATGGGGAGAAACACTAGAGAGTTTTATGAAACTCCTCCGAAGCCATGTGGCACATTCAAAGCCGTTATATCAACTCACCTTTATTAGCTTCTTACAATAGCCCATATCGTTAGCAACTGGCCCATATACTTAGCAGTAGCAGCTAGCCAAGCATTCAAGACCTTTAAGGCCTTGTAACATTGTGTAGCTTTAGGAATGGTCGGGGGAGGCCTTTTTGAGAAGGAATGTGCTCGATCAATGGCGGTCAACGGCGACTGTCCGACTCGACAATGGCCAACCATTGTCCATTCCCCCACATGGAGGGCCGTGGGGAGGCAGTTGGAGTAACTCCAAACAAGTATTCCAGTTGCAGGAAGTACGTGGTTACAGAATCTGGTTGCCTCAAATGGGCTGGTCACATTCTCCTTTTGAAAATGCTTCGATCCAATGGCTCAGATTAAATATGAGCTGACCAGGCCCTTTACAAAAATGGAAAATTTAATGGCAAGGTGGCATGTGGTTGAGGCCTTCTTTTCCCATGTTTATCCCACAAAACTTGAGGTGGGGAAAAGACTTTGTGAAGCATTCGAGGGTTGAAAATAACATAAAATCTGCACTTTCACCGAACATTATGATATTTAACATGGGGAATTGGTTTTCCCATAAAAACCCTTTTGCCACAGGGCTCAAGTCAACAATGGGAACCCAACCGAATGGCAATTTGGTACCTAATTGGACTAAATTTATGTTGGTAGAACCTTTTGTCATTATAATCACATTCTTGCTCTTGTTTTAAAAATCAACCATTGGTCAACATTGTTTCCAGAATGTGGAGGACAACTAAGAGAGGTGGAGCTTCAAAGGGGAAAAAAAAAGCATTTACTTTGAAATGTTAACACCACCAAAGTGGCACAATTGCTGTAATCTAATCAGCCTTGCCAAAAAAGGATGTCTGTTGGATTTGTAAGGTATCAATTCATAACTTCATTTATGCTCTCTTTACATTATGTGTTGTAGATTGTTGTTAGTTGCCTAATTTTGTTACAAACATGAGGAAAGCATTAACTTTTCAACCAATGATTACCCTTTGTAAGGTTGACGAATTAGATGTGTGGCTGACCCAAAGGGAAGGCACAAGTCTCTTTAATTACATACGGTATACATATGTAGTTAGATGTGTGGCTAGCCCAAAGGGAAGGCACAAGACTCCCTCAATTACATATGGTATACATGTGTCGTAGATTCTTGTCACTTGCCTAGTTTTGTCACAGCCATTGAAGGAAAGCATTAACTATACAACCAATTATTATCCTTTGTAATATTGAGGAATTAGATGTGTGGCAAGCTAGAAAGGAAGGCACAAGACTCCTTCAATTACATGTGGTATATGTATCTATACCTAGTGCAATCAGTTAGAGGACCTAAGTGCTAGTGTAAATAGTCCTTATGGACTCAAGGCAATCCTATCTAGGTTTTAGTTTATATTGTATGATATTCATTATTGATAAGGTAGAATTGTACATTTTGTATAGCACCGTCATGTGCCAACCTTCTCTCCATGTGTATGAGTGTGTTTTGCCTCATTTCATCATGGTATCGTCACGGGTGGAAGTAAGGGAGAGATTCCCATTCTACATGTGAGTGAAGGTGAGGTAAACTCATAATTTCACTGAAATGGAGAGAAACAATTCTTGCATTGATAAGCACAAGTGTTCCCTATGTCCCTTCCACCCTCTTTTGTCTTTGTTACTACCAATTCAAACATTGCATATGTCAAATTTTGGGACCTACATGTGGACTTCTAAAGAGTATGAGATTTGTGATCTTGTTCTCTAAGTCTTTTGGGTGTAAAGTGTAAGATGAAAGACCTTGGGAGAGGTGAAAAAGGTCCCCACCCCCTGTACCCCCCCCCCCCCCCAAAAAAAAAAAAGGCTCATAGCAAAACCCTCCACATGTCTACAAAACCTGAATCCACTAACTCCTCCACCTGTCTGATCGAAAGCCTCATTCCTATAAGCCCCCCAACCTAAGAGCACAAAAAATAGCCTAGCATCTCTGCTACAAAAGAAAAACAAAGGGGGCGAGTCGGAATCCTTTCAAATTGAGTGGAAAAGGGAGAAAGCCTCACCTCTATGATCATTGATAAGCATTTGACAAGAATTCATTGTTGCAGACAAGGGCAAGATGCCTTTGATCCGTCTATCCGAAAAAACCTAAATGCTACATGGTGCCCTCTAAGAAAGACCACTCCACTCTCTCATAGGCCTTCTCGAAATTCAAGAGAAGGATATCAAGAGGCTAAGGCTCTCCCAAGCACAATCTAGAGCCTCCCAAAAGGTGAAGAGGTCCAAGAAATTGTGTTCCTGGACGAACCCTGTCTATGTGTCATAAATGATGTCCACTAGATTAGGTCACAACCACAAACTCAAGACCTTAGCCAAGATCTTGTACACAGTGTCCAGCAAAGTGATCGGCCTCCACTGCCATAAAACATTCTCGTCACCCCCTTTTAGATCAAGCATATCCATCCTTGACTCAGAGTTTGTGGGAGGGATCTTGTGTTGAAGATCTCCTGGAAAGCTCGTCGAAGAGGGGTGAAAATGTGATCCCGGAAGCACTTGAAGAAGGCCAGTGTCAATCCATCCTCTCTAAGGCACTTTCGCAAGGGGAGAGCCTTGAGGTCCTCCAGGAGCTCCTCGTTCGAGAAAGGCATCTCTAGCTATCTACACATGCTCTGAGACACCACTACTGGAATGTGGTCCTTGACAACGTCCTTGGCTACAAGCACAAGGGGGGACTTGTCATCTCAAGAATCTCTTGGGGATCCAAGTGCATATTCTTGCCTGCATCTCTCAGTCTCTGGAGTTTCATCCACACTAATCTAGGTCCCGTAGGATGAAACATCCTATCACCCTAATGTACCCATGGGGCTCTGGATGTATGGTAGGAGAACTGTGCACGACAGATCTTCATGTCCTAGAGTTCAAGCTACACACACTTTGCTTGTTTGCAAGCTACTGCAACCTTGGGTCTTGCTCTTAAGATGCTCAATGGAGTCTAGGTCTTGTCTTAAAGCACTCGCGCCTGAAGAAGGTGGTGGTGGTATAGAGCCTAGGACTATAGCTCCTCACTGCTCCTCTAGATTACATCTACTACCTACAAAGACCAACCTCCCTCTAGGTCAACAATTGGCTAACGCCAAATCTCTATAACTGCCTCTTGATCTTGCTGTAGGGAATCCAAAATGCATATCCCTCTCTAGGGAGAGGGCTTCTCTAGGTGCAGAATGATCAGGGAATGTTCAAACATCATGGTGTCTACCAAAATCCTAGTAGCAATGCATCGCCCAATCCCCAATATAAAACCTATCCAAACTCTTCAAAAGTCCATCATGTTGGTATTGCCCAAAAGAGAAACAAAGGGTTCTTGAAAGTATGGAAAACTCCGCCTCACACTAGGGAGCTTCGCCACAAATCAAGAAGATGAACTGCTCCCATGTGCTCCTCTTAGCTATCGATATCTCTGAGAAAGATGCTCCACCTTGCCTATCCTCCCTAAACTCTAGAATTGTTAAAGTCGTCTCCAATGATCCAAGAGTCTATGTTTGGGAGGCTCTCCATCAACCACCTCCAAAAAGTAGGGCACTGTTGCCTACAAGTAGGGGCATATACATTCAAAATGCCTATCTTGGTGTCATCAAAATGAGTATCGATTCAAATTTCCCTCCCTACGATCATCTTCTCCTGATCATAAACTTTTGCTACTACCATTGCCTACAATACTAAGATGCAAAGCCCGTACTCGTGCCAGCCCACTATGGGGACCACACCTCTGGACCTCTCCCTAGCAGGAGGTGGTGTCGGCTTCTAACATTTGCTGCTAAGAACATATGCACCATTGCTCTGTCCTAAAGTGATTGGACTACTTCTTCACCTAGGTGCTTATGTTCTATAGAGAGAAGGAGGTTAACGGCTTGGGAAATCGAGGGTGCTACCATGTGAGCCACTTTGGCTAGAACAACAGTCACCACCAATATTCTTTCTTTAGAAGAAAAAAGCACTAGCATTGCACTACCAAAAGGAGAGAGAAAATGAAATAAAAGGGAGATTATTTAGGAGAGGACTAGGCCCTCTCAACTACCTCCTAAAGCTTGTGCAAAAAAGAAGCTCTCAACAAAGGTAAGAAGCTTTAGGTGCTCAAAAATCACTGCTAAAAGACTCCAAAAAGAGCCCATAACTAGCCAAGGAACCTCTAACTATGAGGCTGCTCCAAGTGCGGCAAAGTATAGCACCAAGAAACAGCTCAAGGAAACACCTTGACCACCTCAAACACTTCCAAATAAGAGTGCACAACAAAGGCTAAAGGGAACCTTTTGCAAGAGCCCCTCCCCCCCCCCCCCCCCCCCAAAAGAAAGGGATAATGGTAAAGGCACAGGAAACATTGGCTACTATAAAAGTGGTCAATAACCAAGGTAACAGATCTACTAGAAGGGCCACCTTGTTGAAGGATCTCACCTCCAAGGGTGGCATAAGGGGAGCACAATGAAAGCTCTTGATGGGAGCTCACCACCACCGGGGGAAGCTTGGGCTTTCTCGCAAGCTACCTATGGGGGCAATTGCAATCAAGGCGCTAACCTCCTGCCAATGCTATAGGACTATGCAAATAGTGAAGAATCCCCTATTCAACTAGCAATGCTTTTCCTCCTTGATATGGACAAGCTTGAGGCCATCAATAGCACTTGCCTATACTGGTTCAGGTCAACAACACTTGCTTGTGTGGTGATTCACATGACTCGCCTCCTTTGTTGGTCTGTGGTGCTAATGGTAGTGTCATCACACATGTTCATGGATGGAGCCTCCTATAATTTGTTGCAAAAGGTATGGTAATCAGCAATAGTATCACCATTGATGGGGACAATATTCCAATTGCTATTGGTGTTGGTGGTGGAAACCATTTAATAGAGCCTCATCCCAAGTCCCATAAGAGAACCCAAGAAGGGCTTACTATTTAGTCAAAATAGGAATTGGAATGGTACTACTACTACTGAATGTGTCATAGCACCTTGTAGCTATTACTTGAGTCAAACTCTATTTTTGTCATTGCATTGAAGCTGTTGTGCTATATTGAAGTTGCTAGACTTTTTGTTATAGCATTGAGGGTGCTAGTAGCATTGCCATTGTGCATGGGGAGGATGCATGTAGCTTGGTGGCTTGAGATAGCATCAACGTGTGACTTAAGATGGAGGCAGTGAACCTGAGGGTATAAGCATAGGGAAGCCTTTAGGTTAGGATTAGTAGTGGGAGTAGGTTTTATTAATTAGTCTAGTTTTAGTAGCTAAGTCGATTTTAGAGGATGACAGAGATCCTTTAAAAAGTTCATTGGATTTTATGTATAATAACGTAGGCCACACATCAAAGGGGGAACCTCTTGAAAAACATAAATTTAATTCTCTCAACTAATAAATCACCCTTTTGGTATGTGGAGATCCCTTTCTCCTTTCTTCTATCTATGTTGATGGACATTGCTCATCAAGAAAGAATGAAGTCGAGATAAAGAATATGCTAATAAATCACCCTTTCTGTATGTGGGGATCCCTTCTCCTTTCTTCTATCTATGTTAATGGACATTGCTCATCAAGAAAGAATGAAGTTGAGATAAAGAATATGATAAGAATACATAAACACATACATAGCATGATGGCACTAAGTCCAAAATATTTATGAGGTTTATGAGATTGAATCATCCCTAATGTTCAAGTCCAAAGGGTCCCATTTGTATTTCTCATTTTCTTTTCTAAACATCAAAAAAATAATTCAATGTTCAATGTGTAGTTTTGTCTAGCTTTCCTTAACAAATAGCTTTTTGTTGCTTTATTATTTTAAAAAAAATTGTCTTCATTGAAAAAATGATGGGGATGATAAAAGGAGACAGTGTAACCTTAGGTATTGAAGACAAATTTGTTGGAGAGGGATATATAGATCCCTTTTGAATGACCCAACTGCCATTTGGAACTTTATAATTGGTGGCAAACTTGTTAGGCAGGGATTTATTCATTTGAATGACCCTAATTCCAATTCCATGCTTCCTTACCCAACTATAGATGCTTCATTCTTGGAGAAAGCAATTGGATATTTTGTCGTGTGGGACATAAATAGTGTTTATAGGAAGCATATGGATCAAGTGAAACTTGTCATCATGAATTTAAGAAAAACATGTGATGATTGGGTCAATCAAAAGGTTCTGTCAGGCTTTGATCATGCACAAGTAAAAGATGTGATGATTGGGTTAATTAAAAGGTTATTTTTTGGTCATACATAAATAGTGTTTGTAGGAAGCATTGTTGAGAGTTGTGGTGCCATGAGCACATAATTAGAGGCTAAGGTATGGTATAGGAAAGAATTAAAGTAGCCACCCCAGGATGTGGACTACATGATGTGGAGATGTGGATTGAGGATATCCACAAGGAGAGATGTGGATGAGAGGATCCCACATGGTTGACTATTCAAAGGGCACTCTCTATATAAGATGCCTATTATGTATTGTTGAGAACACACATTGCAAGAGATATAGATTTGCTATCTCCCTCTCATGTCTTATTTAGTGTGCTTTGAGCCTCCTTAGTTCTTACGTTGATCTTGTGTGCACTAGGCTTAGTGGCGATCATATATTGGATCTTTCACAAGCATATGGATCAAAGGAAACTTGTCATGAATTCAAGCAAAACATGTGATGAGTGGGTTAACGAAAAGGTTCTTCTTTGGTCAAACCTTGATGTTGAGGGATACATCTTATTGGCATACCTCCATGAGGCAATTGAATATAAGGAGCTTGGAAATGATCATGTTGTAGCACAATCTTAAAAATGTATGCAAACTAGCTAGTATATCAATTCGACAATGTGGTCCATGATGTGAAAAATCTTAATATTTGACTTGGTAAATGGCCAAGCACACAAGTGACATTGGAGCATGGAAGTAACCTTGCTAACCAACAACAAGAGGATGACATCATTTTTGAGTTACACAAACAAGATATGTTAATAACTATGCACATAGATAACACAAAAGCTTCACAAGTTATGAGGAAAAGAAGATATAGAATGGTCAATCATAAGCTATTATAAAATAAGAGTATCTCAAAGCATTCAAAGATTCCAATCTCAACAACAATATTATTGACAAATATCATGTGATAGAGCTACATATGTATATGACATCCCTCAAGTATCACAAAAGGAGGAAGAAAATGAAAGGGTGGTATAATTATCGTACCAACCAAGTGAAATATGGACAGAAAGAGAGGAGATAGTGCCAAGAAAGTAAGCAAAGGCCCATCTACATCGACTGCCTAGAATGTTTATTGCATGCCCTTAAAACAAGGTTCGAGTGATCCATTAGCAATGGCCAATTACATCAAGAAAGGTAGAGCGGGCTGAATGGGTGAGTGACTTGGTAGTGCCTATGTGTCATCCCCTGCCGAGGTGGCAGATGAGCTAAATGCCACCTTGTCACATCTACCCCTCGCTGAAAATTGAATAGCTCTAGCATGATAAGGTTTTATGTGAGCTATATATGCAGTAGTCTTTGTTCTTTTACGCCTGTCTGTGTTGCATCGTAGCATAAGTTGTGCTACTTTTCACTTTTTTGACTACTGTGTATGGGCCAACCCACTTAGCCAGCCTTTCTTATGGATTGGATAATGTACCATTACAAGGTCTTCGAGAGAGAATTGCACAGGCTTATGGTGGTGATTGTAGAGCATTATTCTACGTTTCTATGCTTTTTGTAGGTATTCAGCAGCATTATGTCGAACAAAAGAAAGTGCTTGTTGGAGATAATCTGCCCATTGTTGAGCCTCTTTTACTTTGATTGATTGTTAGTCGATGAGTCCAATCTCAGGAGGAAAAATTGGCTAACATGTTTTGGCATGAGTTTATAAGCAACATGATATTTTGTGTGAAGTCAACATCACACTATCAAGCGTAGGTTACACCTGCATTTCACATAGTACACATGGGAGAATAGACTTTTAGCAAGCGCCACTTTGCAAATCCATCTCATTTTCAAAATGTGATGTTTTTACTTCAATACAAATGAAGTTGGCATCAACCAAAGTGGTAAAAGATTGTGCAAATTTTTTCATGGAAAAGAGAAAACACATTCTTGCACAAAGGGATGTCCAATTTTGTACTATTCTTGGAAGCAAAAATCTTGTTTCAACCTAGTAAATATGTGTGCACTCGACTAGAACCCCATCCTAACAGTTTCAATAGTGTTATGCAACTTTCAATTTCCTTGACAAGGATGCTAGTCCATGGACAAAAAGAGTGGATACAATTATTTTGCAATTGGATATTGGCCTGTCAATCCAAATTTTACAATAGGTCATTTGCAAGATGCTTGAGGCATTCAAAGCTTCTAGATAAGGATGTTCAAAGATATGTCAATTTTAAAGCGGTGCCACAACAATCCATTTTTGGTAGCTTGCTATCAAGGGCCTTTCATGTGATAGTCATCAAATGTTGCAAAACAACAAAAACAAAGCTGGAGGAAACACTAGTATACCCATGAATGTTGAAGCATTTTCTTCAACAAAAAGCAATAATGTAACAACACATGTGGAGAGTTCTTTGATGTGGTTGGTATTGGAAGTAAACTTATGAATGTTCAACCAGCCTCTCCAATACGAATTGATAATGTGACTATGAGTGTACAATACCCTAGTCGACTAGAAAATGGTAGTCTCAATGCGCTACCAAGAGTTTTGTTCCTGCGACTTGATAGTTACTGCTCTAAAAAATGAGCACCAAAACAATTGTGATCCCAACAACACTCTCAGCCTACTAAATGGAATTCAAGGTCACAATGAGATAGAACCCATTCAAGCTAGCATTTAGTCTTGAAGCAATCCTACCAACTAGAACCCCTTGTGCCAACATTAAGGATGGTTGTACAACACACGAATTGCCAAGAAGAAGCCATCATGAAGAGACAAGACATACACAAAGACAGTAGACATTATCCAGAATTAATGAAGTCAAGCTGGTGGAAACCTGGATGCAAGGCATGATCCAACAAAGGAGGAAAGATAGGCATGATCTCACCACATCAAGAGATGATCCCCCTCAAAGACGACATGCTCACACTATTGCATAGCAGCTAGCTAGAAGAAATTAAGCAATGCCTACAATGTCAAACATGAGTGGGACCATATAGGACTGTCACATTGGAAGACCTAGAAGGTAACAAGTGGCCAAAGTGAATCAATGGAATGAGGACCAAAGGTTTTTTTACTGTAGATGTAATTCCATTCAGCAAAATTTACTAAAGGAGTCCCAAAGAACCAATTCATGGGTGACAAACTCCAAAGAGACATCACATGTTAGAGGTTAATGGATCAAACATGTGGGATCATTATTAAGGGGAGATACAAAATTGGTCACAGACTCCCAAAAGAACACAATCTTAAATGGTTTGATTCTATGTGGGAGGGCGAATGCATCAATTTTATGAGCAAAGACCTATGAGCAGGTTTATCCGAGCGTGTTTTTCAAGAGATTTAAAAAATTGTATTTCTTTAGGAAACATGGTTTTTACACTTTTATTTCACTAGAACTAGATTCCTTTTTCATAAAAATATATATACTAGTCACTCATTCATTTTTACATAACACAAATTTTCTTATTCATAGAAATCCTTTTGTACCCCTGTTATTACCTTAAAAAATGTTTAAAAATAACTCCTTTAAGAAACATCCCTCATAATCACTCTCAATGTAATAATATTATACACATATATAGTTACTTATTAAACACATTAATATCATATGGCAATATCTTTCTAGTGTTTTTATAGCACAAATAACAAGATATTTATGGACATGTTTCTAAAGAAGTTTAAATTACTATAAATAAGTATTAACTTGGGCTTATCTATTACTCTCATTAAATACATGTAATTTTTTTATACTATTTCTACAAGATTTTACAACATCTAACCGTATAGGGGTGCTCAAATGGGGTTTTCCGATCAATTTGAGTGGCTGAATGACTATATTTGGATATTGGATGTGAAAGTTATGTCACTTTTAAAAGTGTTGTCCAAGAAGACCTGCTTCAAAGGGGTTTCAGTGGGCGAAACTACCTTAATGGTTTGCTTCAATGAGTTTTCTTTGGAGAAACCCTTTCATGAAGATAGGTTGAGAGAGGTTTTTCAATGTCATCTCCTATTAAGTAAAAGTTGTAAGAAGGATCGTAAGGGAATTTTCATAGAGAAGTCTACTCTACATGTGGGTTTCTTCAAAAGCCATCCCATTATGTTCCCACCATTCCCAAAGATTTTGTATAAAATAGGCATTGCTATAATACTTTGCATATTTTAAGTGAAACTATGTTTTTTTCCAATCCGTTTTTGCCATATTTTTGCATAGTTAGAATCGTTTTTTTCCTTTGCTCGGATGCTCAGAAGATTTCGCTCAAAAAATGCTCGTCCCCATGGGAGGGCCTAATCATGGAAAGGAGAGGCGATGAGAGAGTGGTGATCTAACAATTAACAGATCATTGGGAGGTGAACCCTAGAAGACCACATGTATAAACCCTCCAGGGAAAGAGAGCTCACTTTCTCCATTCACAAGCCAAGTAGCATTCCATAGCCTCTAAAACCCCACTACAATCTCTGGCCTCCACCCCGCAACAAAAATGATAGCAAGCTAGCCATGGAAGTACAATGGTGCAAAGTTCAAAGTGCTTGCACCAAAGAATCCAAAGCCAAAAAGCCTATAGGGCCCCAAGCTCTAAGCCCTCCTACCACTCGCCTAGGTCCCCTATCCTCACTAAGCTAGCTACACCTCACCAGGCTTGATGGATTCCACGAACGTGGTCCTAGAACAAGAAATTTAGATGCACCCTTGGCGATTGATGTGGTTAAGTCGTACAATAGCTAAACCAAGATTTTTTATGTGGACACACAGTAACAATCAATGACGACGATGTGGTGCAAGTGATCAAGCTACCCACGGCCAATGATGACATGCTCACTCTGCCATTGTTGACTGCAACACTCGTTTCAACAATGATGCATGCATACAAGGGCAAAGCCATGTGACTAGTAATGTAGAGGGCTCGGATGGGAACATCTTATTGTAAAAAAATTGTATTAAATTCAATTGCATGTGTGCTATGAATGTTGATCCAAAAGGCATTGAAGGCAACAAGAGCATGCAAGTGAATTGGGCAAGGTGATGGCTTCGTAGATCAATGACCAAGTTGCAAATATCCACGGAGATGCCTTTGCAGATCAGGTTGTGAAGATCCAAGGTCATGCTAGTCTCACACAAGTTGAAACCCACCTCTATATGTTGGCAACAAGGAAAAGGGAAAGACAAGTTAGAGCCCACATCTATTTGCTGGCAAGAAGTGCAGAGGAGCTCAAGATCCAACCATCGCCTTTGGCCACAAATGTTTTGGATGACCTCTTTGGAGAGATTCCAAAGAGGAATGACAAACAAATGGCAACCCCATAGACCAAACTAAGGCCAAAATAGTAGCAAATAGGAAGTAGCCTCATGCACATGGCCATCACCTGCAATCGCATAGTAGCCCTACTACCAAGCTACAAAGACAAGGGGAAGGGATGAGTTGGTATGAGCAACTCAAGCTACAGGGCTAGGCCTATCGGAATGATGGATCAAACCTAAAACCCAACCTATAAATTTGTTCACCATCAATGAGTGGCTTCCCTACTACGAGGTCCTAATGATCCTTCCTCCTCAAATTGACATCACAATGCGTAATCAGGTAGATGTCTCCCCAGTACTACTACACATTCACACAAAAGGTTTGACAAGCCATGAACTTGATGTGCTATGTTGCGGAGATTTCCTAGCCCCAGGAGTTGCTGCATACCAAGCTCAGAGGCTTAAAGAGGAGAACAAATCACTCCAAAGAAACCTATGTGTCCTTGAAAGGGGACCAAAAGCCAAGAGGCTGATGACAAGAAAAGAATCATGGCCATCCATGAGGTTGATGACAAGAAACGAGAGGTTGTGGCACTATGTGAGGAGATCAAGAAATTGAAGCAATAGAATCATGATAGAATGACCCACAAGTGAGAACCACAACAACCAAGTAGATAGCAAATATCAAGTTGAAGACATATATTGGCATCCTAGAGGCACAATGCAAGGTCCCCATATCTAAAGACAAAGAAAATGGAGGTCTAAGACAAACTCATGAATGAGGGCACAAATGTTTTCAAGGAGATTCAATAGCAATGACACAAATTGCAACAAGAACTTAAGGAGCTTCTATGATTGCTCACCCACCAAAAGACATTGATAACAAAGGCAAAGATGTCAGCAGTAGGTGCCTCAGCCTCTATGACCCCAATATCCTCTAAGGAGACCCTTGAGAAGAAAACCCCATGTGCAAAAATGAAGGGGGGTTCATGACAAATGGAAGGCTGAGGCTGCATGAGATCGGGCACAAATAGCTAAAGAAAGCCAAGCTACCAAAAAAGAGATGAGCCGGGCAATCAAGGGACAAAAGATGCAAGCGACCAACAAGGCAAAGAACTAAGAGGTCAAGAAAGAGAAGAAGAAAGCTTACCATTAAGTAGAAAACTAGGCGGTAGAAGAAACAAAGGTGAGATGAAAAAGATCTCAAGGCACAAATAGCCTAAGAGGTGAAGGAAGGGTGTGGAGGAGGCAAAGTAAGCAGCTTGGGGCAATGGAATGGCAATCAATATGTGTGGCCGAGCAAAGGAAAATCATGGAGTGGTGGAAGCAAACAAGGGCATGAATATACCCTAAGCAAGCAAAATAATGGAGTGGTGGGAGCAAGAAAGAATATCCACCAAGAAGGATCCTATTGAATTGGAGCCCACCACCAATGACCTTGCTAAGGACACACCAATAGAAAATAGTGAAGAGAATCAAGCTAGAAGGGGTAGAGCATAAATCCATAATTGTAAATATCGCTCAACACAAAGAAAGCATGGAGGCGAGCAATCAAGCTAAGGCTTGACAAGGTGACCAAGATTCAAGAGGTGGCGATGAACCATCAAACCTCATTACTCAAAATGTTGGCCATCCTACAATTGCTCCAAGGCCCAAAGGACATGCATGATTTGATCATATGCCTGAACATGGGCAAATACGTATTCTATCAAATGAGTGCCATTTTTTGTGCATGAAGCCATGAGGATCTATGAGCTATTTTGCAAATGCCATAGCCTTGTGACTATCACTTGGCAAGGCAACACAAAACACCAATTCTGCAAGTAGCAAAGAGAAATCCAAGCCATGAGGACATGGCTTGAAGTGGTATTACCTAGGGCAATGTTGAAACCCGAAACTAAAACTTTATAAAATTCGATGTGAATGAACCAAGCTCTTGATCGAGCACTAAATGGGTGAAGCACTAGGCAAAGCACCTCATTCTTGCCTATCAACATGGTTTACCAATGCCCAATCCCTACAGACGGCTCCATAAGATAAGCAAGGTGGTGCTACATGACAAGGCAAGGCAACCAAGGGCTATGCTTGTTGGATTAGAGAGAAAGAGAAAGCGAGAACATGAAGAAGTTTTAATCGATTGGACTGAGGAAGATATGGATTGAATATGTAAAAAGGATCTGCGAGGGTGAAGGATGTCACATAAGATTGATACAATGTAATCTCACCTGCCCCCTTCTAGCACGGTGCAAAGCACTGGGTAGTATCCACCCACGAGCATCAATAGGAAGGTCATGTATAAAAGGATATAGAGTTCTATGAGGATAATTGTGTATGTAAAGTACAATTGTGAGCTGTTTGTATTTGACGGCTTAAGTAATAGAACACATCTTAATTCCATTCATGTCTCTATCTTGCCTCTTCTCTTTTAGTTCATCATTGCATTATGCATCGTACGTTCCCCCTCACCCTCATGCTCCACTTTCACTTCACAATAATTCACATGGTGTGATGAGGGCGACACCTTGCTAGTCATCTTGGAAACGAAATTGCCCCACATGCCTAAAAATATGAAAAAGCCATGGGATGGGTTGAGGAACTAGCATGCAGCACCACAATTTGGCATTAGCACTCCCCAACTCACAAAGTAACAATGATTAATTCAGCATCATGTGATTCCCACCAAAAGTGCAACTTGTTTTGAACCAACTTAGGAAATTTTCAATACTCATATAGTTTTAAATTTGTTGTCACTGTCTCTCCCAAGTCCAAGTTCTACGGGTGTTGGTCACCTACAATCGTGGCATTGCTCATTGTAGCATAGGTCCTCAAGTCATACTCTGGTGAGAGGTGTAGGTTGAAGCATGGAAAGTAGAACTCATGCGCACGTGGGTGAGAAAGAGGGCTTGATCACAATGATGGATGGGGCCTCTCACCTCCATGAGAGCTCAAGGGTTTAAGCTAGTATCCCTCGTGACTTCAAGGGGTAAGTGTTGAGGAGGGGGGACAAGGGAGGAGGAGGAGGGAGGAGGAGGGAGGAGTAGGAGGAGGAGGGAGGAGGGAGCAAGGAGGAGGTGAAGGGAGGAGGAGGAGGAGGTTGAGAGGAAGGGGGAAGGATGACGAGAGGAAGGGGGGAGGATGAGGCCCTTGTAAGGTTAGAGCACGCTATCACATTGAGGGAGTAGACCCAAGGAGAACAAGCACATGAACACTAACACTGAACCCCAAAGAGTGGGAGCTTCATTCCATTGAGAGATATATATACATGTAGGTCTCCTCACAATTTGTAGGTACCTCCAATGTGGGACCTCTTTTGTAGGGGACCTTTTGGGCAAGAGTCCCTCCACTTTTTGGGGGGACCTCTTGGGTCCCTACACAAAGTGGGGGAACCTCTTGAGTCCCTCCACAAAGTGGGGGGACCTTTTCAGTCTCTTCACAAAGAGGGGGAACCTCATGAGTCCCTCCACAAGGATGCGTCAATTTTACGAGCAAAAACCTATGAGCAAGTTTATACGAGCGTGTTTTTCTAGAGATTTTAAAAATAGTATTTCTTTAGGAAACATGGTTTTTACACTTTTATTTTCATTAGAACTAGATCCCTTTATCATAAAAATATACAAACTAGTTACTCATTCATTTTTACATAAGATAAATCTTCTTATTCATAGACATCCCTTTGTATCCTTGTTATTACCTTAAAAAAGTATTGAAAAATAATTCATTTAAGAACATCCCTCATAATCACTCTCAACATAATAATATTATACATAAATAATTACTTATTAAACACATTTATATCATATGGCAATATCTTTGAAGTGTTTTTATAGTATTAATAACAATATATTTATGGACATGTTTCTATAGAAGTTTAAATTACTATAATAAGTATTAACTTGGGCTTATATATCACTCTCATAAAATACATGTAATATTTAATACTATATATGCAAGGTTTTCCAAAATATAACCCCATAGATGTGCTCAAATGGGGTTTTCCGATCAATTTGAGTGGCTGAATGACTATATTTGGACATTGGATGTGAAAGTTATGTCACTTTTAAAAGTGCTGTCCAAGGTAGTTTCGCCAGCGAAACTACCTTGAAAGACCTTGTTCAAAGGGGTTTTGCTGGCGAAACTACCTTGATGGCTTGCTTCAATGAGTTTTCTTTGGAGAAACCCTTTCATGAAGATAGGGTGAGAGAGGTTTTTCAATGTCACCCCCTATTAAGTAAAAAGTTGTAAGAAGGATAAGGGAATTTTCATAGAGAAGTCTACTCTACATGTGGGTTTCTTCAAAAGCCATCCCATTATGTTCTCACCATTCCCAAAGATTCACATAAATATTCGTGTATAAAATAGGCATTCCTATAATACTTTTCATATTTCTAAGTGAAACTATGTTTTCTTCTAATCCATTTTTGTCATATTTTTGCATAGTTGGAAGCTTTTTTTTTCCTTCGCTCGGACGCTCGGAAGATTTCGCTCGGAAAATGCTCGTCCCCCACAAAGTGGGGGTACCTTTTGAGTTCCTTTACAAAGTGGGGGGACCTAAAAATTTTCTCTCTCTAATTGTAGTATTTCTCTCTCTAGATCTTGATTTTGCAAGTATGATTGGATATTTTCTAGATAATAATTTTGCTATCCTCATCCTTTAAGTTCATCATACTTTCTTTTAGGCTCAAGATATTACAAGCGCAACTTGCTACTCTACACACACAATGATCCCATCTTCATTGCTCTAGACTATACTTCTGTCCCTTGTTGTTGCATAGTGACCAAAAGTATAAGCGAGTTCAATTAGTAATACAATAGCTTCAATTCTTTTTGTTAAAGGCAAACTCCAAGAGGAATGCCTAAGCCCATGCTAGCCACCTGAGTGGTGTATATGAGGGCATCCAAATTAAGTCAATGAACATTAGGTTTCCCTTGTTGGTGGGCACTAACCTTAAAGTGAATATGGGCAATGGGAAGAGGATATGATGGTGCTAAAAAGGAAAGCTATTGATGTAACATTGGTTGTAAAATATGATTAGAATATAGGGATGCTACAAATTCCAAGGTAGAGAATGCAAGGTATAATATAGAGAAAGCAAAAGCTAAGGTAGAGCATGCATTAGATCAAGTGGAATCCACCAAGGCATAATTAGACTAATATCATGGTGTAGGAGGAGAGGTAGAGAAAAAAAAGGTAGAGAACTGAAGGACAAATTGATGTAATGGGATCTAGAGTCCTAAGGTCTAAGGTTGTGAGTGTGTGAACACATGGTGTCCCTGGATAGGTGTTAGTAGGTGTGATTGAGTGAATCTAGGTGTGTGGTGTGTGATTAAGAGAATCATGAAGAGATTTGTGGATCTAGATGCTCTACTGAGCTCACATGTGATGTCATTACTAGATGTAACTGGAGCCTATATATTGGGCCTGTCTCTATTGAATAAACTCTCTTCTGCTTCACTTGCTCAATTCTTCTTGCAACTCCAACATGTGGTATCAGAGCCTTGGTTCACTCTCCTTGAGACCTCCTGAGTGCCATGTCATCATCTTCTTCCTCACACTCTTTTCTTCTCCATTTTCTCCTCTTTCGAGCAAAATTTCCAAGCGCTTTTTCTCCCAATGTAGGCAACCATTGTCCAAACCCTTTCAGCCATAGATTGCCCATATATAGGCACACTTCCACTCTATAGGGTTTCTGGAAATTGTCTTTCTACAACCCGTGCTTACACTCGCCCTATCCCGCGCCATTTCTGATGATACAGCTTGCTGGAGCCACCATTTTAAAAACGGTCTAGGTGCACTTATACGACCCTATGGGCTACCTGTTGGTGAATTTTGAGAGCAAATGGTCAAGGGAATGAGGAGAAAATAAGGAAAAACCAGTTGGGTTTGAAGAAGACATGTTTTTGGAGGTGGAGAAGATGATGCTGCCTTTGGAGGTGTGAAGCTTCATTTGGCTTGAGACTTGCACTGATTCTTCTACTTCCAAGTACCTTTTATTGTGCAGCAAATGCCCTCTACTTGATGCTTTGTGGAGTGAGGTAGCAACCCTCCAATTTTCCTCTGTTTTCTGCAAGCATTTCTAGACTATTTTTGAAGGTTGATGCTACACTAAATGCTAAGGTGATGCTTGAGGAGTTAAAGTACAGATCAGAGATTCAGAGATTGCTTTTTCAGTTGTGAGAATGCTCTTTGAAGTTCAGTTGAATGCATTTTTCATCTTTTATATTGAGGTTATGATGCTTTGAAGTGGATTTCAAGTCATATTATCTTGTTGACTAGTTGACTAGTTGACTAGTGTGGGTTGACTATGACGAGAGCTTTCATGAAGGAAGAATATATCATGACTTGCATGATGATTTCCAATGGATATTATTGGAACAAAGGTTTCAACTACAACCATTATGATTCTTATTTTAAAGATGCCTTAGTTATGGTTTCAGTATCTTTCATGATGTATGAAATGTACTTGCATTTGGTTGACTATACCTTGCCATACAATCATGACCACCTCTTGTACAAGAGTAGACATTGCCCTTGCATGACAAGTGGTAAGACTCTCTTCAGTCCATATAATTCAAAAAATGGTCTTAAAGCTTGGACACTCAAAGAAGGTGAAGGACTACAAGGATCTTGAATTGTAGATTATGGACAAGATACATTAAAGAGTGTGGAGAAGGACAAAGAGCAAAGGAGTTACAAGATTGGCTACACCAAGAACCTCTCAAATGACAATGAACCTCACACTATGGTAGCTTGGAAGAGAAGAAGGAAAAAGACAAGATATGCCATCAAAGGGGGGTATTTTCCCACATCTTCCACTTAGAATGTTTTTGTGTGTGTGGTCAATAAGGGTTCTCTACCTTGGGATGTCCCCCTCAAACGATTGTTAGTCTTATGTGTTACCTTGTCGGATCTAAGGGTATTCCCATGCATAGTCATTGTCTATCTCCCAATTGTAAACTAACAAACCAAAGGCAGAGTGAGATCATGTTGGGATGAGGATACCCAAAATGAGTCTACTGATGACGCAATTAGAGTGAGTACCAGGTTGTGGATCATGTGTGTTGCCACTAGAGGTGGGCAAGCCATGAAGTTTCCCATGGACTACTGCTAGGGTTGAGGTCATCAATTTGTGGGGGGGAATGAAGGACAAATTGATGTAATGGGATCTAGAGTCTTGAGGTCTAAGGTTGTGAGTGTGTGAACACATGGTGTGCCTGGATAGGTGTCAGTAGGTGTGATTGAGTGAATCTAGGTGTGTGGTGTGTGATTGAGAGAATCATGGAACTGATTGAGAGATTTGTGGAACTATATGCTCTACTGAGCTCACATGTGATGTCATTACTCGATGTAACTGGAGCCTATATATTGGGCCTGTATCAAATGAAAAAACTCTCTTTTGCTTCACTTGCTCAATCCTTCTTGCAACTCCAACAAGAACCACATTAAGTATTTGAACCAGCAACAACTAAATGATGTTGAAACAAATATAAAAAGGGTAGAAATTGAGCTAAAATCCATGGCAATACATGTTGAGCCCTATCCTAGTCCCAAAGATCCAAGAATATGACCCTTATTCATGGATTCATTGCATGTTGGATACTTTGTGAACATTGAAAAGGCAACATGATAGATTATTTGCAAAGTACCAATGGGAAAATTAGAGTATGACATAGGAGCTAGACTCATGATATAGAAGCTATAGGAAAGCTAGAGTTATGATGTAGGAGGTAAAGGAAAGCTTGATAGCCAAGCACACTACCCATATTCAAACCAAGTAGAGAGAGACCACATTGGAGTACATGATCAAGTATGTGCAATATTGACAAAAAATGCACTTCCTACAATGAAAATACAACTTGACTATACAAGAGATTACTTTACCTCTTAATAGTTTCAAAAAAGTCTTTTGAACTTCATAGAGCGGCTCTCGTAAAGGAATCCTACATTGAGGTTACTGAAGATTTGAAGAAGCTTTAGAAATGGTTTTGAAAGTCAAATGCAATTATTGTTGCAATGAGAGAAATACTAGAGAACCTAAAGGATAATTAATGTCTTCACCCTAATGGTGGCAACAGTGCCAATGAGCAAAGTAAGACAAATTGAGACAATGGTTCTAAGAGCAATTAACACTTCTACACCCTAAGGGTGGAAACAATGCCAATGAGAAAAGCTAGACAAATTGAGACAATATTTCCATGTTTTGGTATGCTAAAGTGCATGGACAACAACCACCACATCATAAATGAGTGTTGTATCCAATGCTCGAGCAGTCGCTCTATTAAAAACCATGTAGCATGTCAGAGCAAGAACACATTTAAAATGCCCTTGTATCTATATATTTGCATTTTTTATATAACTTTTTCCCCCTCTTCCATACGCATACATGTCATGATTTGGATTGTAAAACTCCTCTTTGTATATGTACATATCGTAATTATATTAGATAATTATATCACAAAACCCCTTCTATTTGTAAATGGCTTGTAAGTCTCCCAATTTTAAAAATCCTCTTTCATTAACAAGATTACTATGTTATATTTGTTGTACAAAGCAACTATGCTGAAATCCAATGTCCATAGTATGGCCACCCTTTGTATTGATTTTCCTTTTGGACATGTGTTGTGACAACACATATTAAGATGTCGTCAAAATGTGTAGTTTGCCCATGTCCATTCATTGAATCGAATAAAGTAGTGCATTCCTACTAAAACTATCCATGGCCACATAGCTTCACATTCTCTTATTATGAGGCTCTATATTTTGCTTTTTAGTTAATGAAAAAGAAATAGTTGGATTCTTATTTGATAGGAAATTGTTAGAAGAGTTGAAGAATGCTCAATAGGAAATTGTTAGAAAAGAGGAGAGAGTGCTCAATAGAGAGAATGCTCACATGGGAGACGGAGATGGAAGAGACACTACAACAAGAGCAGAAGGGTCAACATATCTAGTTGATATTTACCACCATCAACCTTGTAACCACAAGACTCTAGGTGCTCCACACAATACACATAAATTACACCTAATAGCTTAGGCAACCAAGTATCCAAAATCCTATCCATCCAAAATACAATGCTCTAACCATCCTAATAATAAAATTTCAACACCCCCCCATCAATACAAAATGGGAGAGGAGTATTGGACTACATCAAGTGATATGCAAATAGGAGAGACCTTTATCAAGCAAGCTTATCACAAGGTTTGGATTACTAAAGCACATGGTATTAATTGAACAACACACTACATAGCTAGAGTAGTGTGTTGATTAAAGAAGATGACTCTTTGAACTACCTTGACCTCTTGACCTCCATATGCTTTGTGCCTTGGCCGTCCTCACACAATGAGAAACACAACGATGTCACCCTTGCTTAAGTGATGGCACATGAATATGATCATGCGTCCATGAACATATGCTTGGGGCTTCTCTCCATACCGTACCTCCTCCAACTCATGATGATAGTAACACCTCCTCTATATGGCAATGAGGGAATTCCTATACATAATGGTGGATGATAGGAAAAGGAGGGTCTTACCACTTGCCTCATTGAAAGGTCAAGAGCAGTGTCTACTCTATTACAAAATATAGAGAAGATATGATGCTCATTATCTAATAGATAAATGAGATTTCTCATTTTCCTTTTATCCAAATGCACTCTCCAAGTTGGATCTCCTTGTTGAGGATGGTGTAAATTGCACCATACCTCTAGGGCATTAGGGGAAAGCCCTAATCCTAAGGGTTTCACATGTATACATTCATGTTTATTTTCAATACAACATAGTGTGCAGGTAGCTATATCATGTGCACTCCTCTCTCTCTCTCTCTCCATTAGGAAAAAAGGGAGCTCATTTTGGGGCCTGTAACAAATTCATTATTTTCTCTTTTATCTCTCTTCTAAAATGTGGAGAAAGCAATAAAATACCCATCAATTCAGGACTACAGGTGTGTCAGTCCAGGGAGGAATAAAAAAGTCCTTTCAAATAGTTGAGAAGACACTGCATTAAACTCTTCTATATAGATTCTGCATCTCTTTCGATAGCATTCCGGTGGCCTCTCATAAAGAACCCATCACGCCATCACTAATATGTTTTTTTCAAATATTTGAGTGGTTATCGCGAAAGATTAGATGAGTTTTATAAAAGGTAGACAAGATGAAGGACCAACCCTCATGAAATGGCTGCGTGCAACCATGCTACTGAAGAAGAACCTCAAAAGAAGCGGCTAGACCATTTTCACATTGATTTAGAAGAACAATATGCACCACTACAGAAAAGAGGAAAGGTTCCACTTGTAAATGCTGAGTGAAAGGAAAACATGAGAAGAGCAGGCTGCCAACATATCGACTTATGGTGTGATGGACAAATTTACCCAAAATGTCCATTGAGAAATTCAAGCCCTCCATTTTCTAATCCGACAATGCTATTGAGGTTTGTGAGTGATGGAAACAATGGGATGTATGGATACATTTTGACTCAACATTCAACTGCGAAAATGTACAAGACATTGTATGTCCGAGAAAGAATGGAGAAGGTGCAAGAAATGTCGATAAATTCAGACTTGAAAGAGCAGCTACTGCAAAGGGAAATCAAAGAGCATTCAAAGACAAAGAATGAGCTACGAAGAGCAAGAATGAAGAGAACGGTTCTTGGAGACAGACAATGAAGCAAGAGAATTCGAAACATTACAGAGTTGAAAGCTGGCACTGGAGGATGTAAGCACAGAGTACAAAAAGCAAGGTAAGAGTACATCTTGTTTAGCCATTGTATTTGTATATGTGTGTCTATCTTGCAAGAAAATCTGTGATATTGCAAAGTGTACCTATTGCAGGGAAATTTTGAGACCTCAAAAAAAAAACATTGATCCTAATTTAATTCCCATCAAACAAATGCAGGGTTTAGTCTCCACTGTTGTTGTTGCAAAGAACATGATGGAGGAAAAGAAGTTTAAGAAGGTAAAATGTGAAGTTCTTGAAGACTTTGTATCACAAAGTAAAGCTGATGTCACAAAAATTCAAGAGGCTCTTGATGTGAGTGGAGTGAGCAAAAAGGGATATGCTTCAATATTAAGAGTTGTGTCATCAATATTAAAAGATCAATAGATAAAACATGTGTTGTTACCAACACCAACACAAGTGTGGAAGGAACGAGGTCATCTCAACCTGGAAATTGATAAGTTCATTGGACAATACTTTCATATCGAAAGTGTATATGAAAGTGAAAAGGGAAGCACTACATATAATGCTTGGAATAATATTTTTGTAGATCTTGAACAATTGCAGAGACTAATGGTTGAGTTCTACAGTATCACATTTGAAGAATGTAAACGAGTTTTGAAGTTTGTTGTGAAGCTCGATGAGTGTGATATTGTCAAGGAAAAAAAGATAGAGAGAGTTTCTATCATTTTGATGAATCGAGCACTTGATCAATCAATCACAAAGTCTAGCTCAAAGTACTTCAGTGTCCAGTCGGAAAAGCACGTATGGTGGTTGGGCTCATTTGAGATATGTAAACTATCTCCTTCCAAATTAGTCTTTACTTGAAATGTTATAAATTTATATCATATATCTTGCAAGTCTATGGTTTTAAATTACAGGTGAAGACTGAGGACCATGCAGTACTTTATTGGGTATTTCATCAAATATATATACCATCAATTATAAAGAGTCAAGTCCAAGGATGCCATCTTCATGTTCCAAGGAAGGGTGATTTTCAAATTGAATGGCATATGGCAGGTGACCTGAAGACACTAAAGTGTATGTTCAATATAAGCAAAGGGGGTAACTCAAAGTCTCCTTGCTTGTACTACAATGAACCAACACATGTCTTAGATTCTAAATGGTGGAAAAGAGCTCCCAATAGAGATAAAGTAGATAAAAATTTCAAAGCAGTTCTTGAGATCCCATTATGCAATGTTCACATTTGTATATTGCATGCATTATGTAGGATCATTGAGAAACTAGTTTTCCTATATATTGGATTTGCATGAAAACTTCACCCCGAGAGCAGAAGAAAAGAGGCACTACAATCATTAGAAGCAATGCTATCAAAAATTGGTCTCCATGGAGGAGATGTAAATGGAAAAGATGTTCCTATCAAGCCATCTATTGGTGTAGTAAAGGCTAGAAGATTTTTGTCTCATCTAGAGAAAAGAAAAATAAATGGCAGTAAAACAACATACATATCAAGGATAAAGTATGACTTGTGGAGAAAAGTACACAATGCTGTCAAAGATTATCAGGCATACGGATTGGCAAGAGATGTCAAGGCAGAAGTGTGGAAATGCTTAGATAAGCTTTTTGTTTTTTGTGACCAAGCTACCTTTAGCAAAAATGATCAACAAGCATTTGAAGAAGAGGTAAAGAGTTTTGGAAAGGCAATGAAAGAGGCTTGGACAACGTAACATCACTCATTACATGGTAAGAACAATATCATGTTTTTGTGCATGTTTGTTTTATAAAGCAAACAATATTAGTTTTATATATTCTAATGCCCACTTGCCTATGTATCAAAACAGCGTATAATCTACAATCACCTTCCTTTGTTTGTAAAAGAATACGGATGCTCTACAATTTGGTCCATACAAGGAATGGAGAAATCACACTACATGGCACAGAATGCATTCTTTAGACATACACAATGTTTTGGAGGAAAATAAAAAGCCAATATTTTAAAAGAAGTCTTCCAGTGGTTCTATCGAGGAATACTACAATAGCTTCAAGCCAAGAAGAAATTTAATACATCATAGGTTAAGCTAGCTTTCAGATTGGCTCAAAAGGAAAGAAGGAGGCAAATTTTGGAGAACTCAAATGCAACACAAAGACATGCTCAGTGGAGACACTCAAAGATATTTATAAACCACAAATGGGTAGATAGAAGCTAAGTGCTAAACCTTGTTTATCAATAGGTGTTATTAAATGTAACAAATTTTTTTTTTGCAATGAACAAGACTTGGATCTTTCATTCATAAGAAGTCATTGTATGCAACCATTAAAATATTTGAAATGTACTACATATATTTCTATTTCAAAATGTACATTGTTTTTGTCACAAATACACATAAACATAACTAAGACATTCTAAAATGATAGTGCTCTCACAAATCAACTCTACTTCTATCTTGTAAAATATACAATGCCATACAGCCTATACTTCTAATGGTTTGCCAACTTTCTTGGAATCCTTCTTGTGACTTTGATTGGAGACCTTTTTTTCTTAAGCTGAGGAGCAACTAAACTCTTCTCATCTTGTGCAAGAGTTGTTGTGGTCACAGTTTGCTCTTCATCTATTTTGTCAGGAAGCCGCCACTAAAGAAGGCTTTCGATTCCTTATGACCTTATGCTTTCCATAAGCTTCCAAGGAGAGGGGATCCTTTACACCACAAGCTAGTGCCCAGGTAGTATATGTCAAAAAGTAACCAAATCTTGAGCCTTGCTTTCCAACATAACAAGCAAAAATAATTAAAAAAGACCACTTCTCTATCAGAATGAGCTTATCTGTTTGCCATGATATAGGATGACCACTATGACATGAAGTTGGGGGTAATAAACTTCACGCACCTCTTCACTTCCTACTGCTTTCGAACTGAGTGATAGAGATATTTATCACTCGGAAAGGGACATTAAAAAGAAACTTTTATACCAAGAGACCACACCATACTTTCCTCCCTTAGATGAGAATGAAGATGGTAACATCCCAAGTGATGTTGTACTCAAGCATAAGGAGAAGGAAAGGATCAGCGGAGGCTATAATCTCAGCAAGCCGGTCTGCACTAAAGAGAAGAGCGATGCATTGTTGAAGGAAGATCTTGCAACTCAACATGACATGAACTCATATATATTGAGGAGTTTGAAGGGGCTGATTGGGTCGGATGGGTAGGCTCTGGGGAGACATTGCACCTCCTTCATAGTTCCTTTACAATTAGCTCAAAACACTCTGCATAATATCATAAGACACAAAGACCCATTACTTTCACCAAAGACATGATATCAAATATTCAAAAACATATAAATATGCACCTTGAAATGGGCTTCGCTCTGATATAAGTTTCGTAAGGAACATAGAAGCGGTCGGAACTGAACAGGGGTAAAAACTGTCTGAAAAAGAAATAGTCACACACAAAGAGTCATAGATTTTTGGTTTAACATCTAATACAATAATTGAAGACATAGGATGATGATCTTGAAGAGATCTTCGCGTTGATATAAGTTTCGTCCAAATCGGACCACCGAGTGAAAAGTTATGAGCAAAATACTGACAGGGGGTCAAACTGTCATGAAAAACACCTACTCCTTCTACTGGTGCCAACTTGGGAGAATACTACCTCCATCCTTAGACTTCATCAACGATCCAAGTCCCATAGAGGTCGCATAGGAGGGAAGGAAGAGCCCCTTTTGTGGCTTGGGAAATAGATAAACCATGTATGCACAATGAGCGGCCGAATAGACAACACTTCTGAGCACTTTGGAAGAGAAAGCAATGGAAAAAGGGAAGAGACACTCAAGAGAGAGAATCTGAAGTGACCTTCATTACCAATAGAGTGACACTCCACTCTAATGCAACTCAAAATACTACAAACACAAGGAAGAAGAAGAGGTTTTATATGTACAAGAGGGAGCGGAAGCTCTAAGGCTACACATAGAGAGAGAATAAACTAGAGAGAGATGGACTCAAGAGTCTACATAAGAGAATATCTACAAGAGTGAGAGAAGGCTCATGGGAGAGGCTTGAGAGACTAGAGCTACAGTAACATGAGGCCTAATGGTGGAAGAGATGATGAACAAGGGAGAGGAGGGCTCCTTATATAGAGATTTTGTCACCCTCCTTCACCCATTTATAATTGTTGCCTGTAGATTCCTTTCCCCATCAATCACAGAAGCCTGTATGTCACCATCCATGTCCTTTTTGGCTACTCTTGCCATGTGTCCCATCAAAAGATGCTCAAGACTCTTAAAATATTGAGAAAGTCAAAATTCTCCCCCCATGAAGCCCACAGGGACCCTCTCTTTTCCATATGTCCACATCCTCCTTATTCCACATAGGAATTCTAGAAGGATTCCTCTTGACTCCACACTACTCCACATGCCTTCCACACACTTGGCATGTGATCTCTCTTATATTATTGGAACACATGGACATGAGCCCACCTCTTTTTATGACTCACTCTTCCTATTTTCTAAAAACCCCATAATATGCCATACACAAATAACTATCACCCCATACTAAGGTATTTATCATTCATACACATGGGATTTACAATGATCCATTCCACTCATCCTATCAATCCCATACAATATCTTAGAAAATAGAAATAAGTGAGAGCCGCTAGGCTATCACTTGATACTCAAACTCTTATCAAACATAGAGAAAAGCACTACCAATGCCAAATAAAAAATATTAATTTTTGGTGTCACATCTTTTCCCCCCCAACAGATCCTCTCTAGTGATAGAGAGGGTTTGCTAGCCCTCAAGGTGGTTTAGCATAGAAGAATTTAAGGCGATACTCATTGGTGCGTCTGGGTATCACCATGCCATCAACATCCTCAAGCTGATAGGTCCCATTCGTGAACTTATTTTTGACTTGATATGGTCCCTGCCATCGTCCGATAAACTTTTTGTCTACCTGCTTGTCCCTATGAGACTTTGAGGGGCCGATGATGTAGATGCCACAGCTCGCAAAGCTGCCCTTTCATACTTTGTCCATAAAGTTTCATATCGGATTGCCAACGCAAAGACCATCTCACCCTCTCCTTGATAGAACCGGTCCAACTGCAACATCAAAGCATTTGGCAACTCCACTGCCCCAAATCTCTGCTTCACTATAGCCACCACTTGGTCCCAGTCCTCCTTGGTAGAGTCTATCAAGGCCTCATGCCAACTCAAGGCTACACCTTCAAGAAAATCAAGCAAAATCTCCACCCGATCCTTCATAGACCATCCAGAAAGCCGGCATCCTCAAACAAAATCCCAAAGATAAGACTCCGGGTCTTCCGTTTGGGTCCCTCGAAACACTGGAATCTTCACCATGATGAAATACAAAAAGGAAACACCAAGATCCAAATGATATCCCAAACAAGATCCAAACAAGATTCCACTGAGCCTTAGTATACCAAGACCAACTTATTATGCATAACCACTTGTTGAAAACCCTCCACAATGTGATCCTCAACAAAATCTTCAAAAATACGTGACCAACCAGCACCACGAAAACATTGTGTATACATGCATTTAAGAATCACCCTTGTCACAATTGGAAGTGCACATAACAGCTTCAAGATATTGTACTCTTCATCATTCGCATAGCAAAAGAAGTTGAAAGCTTTGAGAATCACCACTCCACTGTTATAGTCAAAAACTACCTAAAGACTCAACTCTTCTTCACACCAAGCTACCAGTGCATGAAACAATCCCCAATCTATCATTGTGCCTGTTGACGGCATTGTCGATTCACCAACATATTCAAGAGTGCAAACATAAAGGATATGATCATGATGACCATGGGAATAGCTTGAACATCACCTTCACAATCTTCTAGTTCTCTTAAACGGGCTGCAATCTCTTCTAACGGAGTTCTTCTAGGCATCTTCTTTATCACATCAAAAAACACATTCCTATACTAGGCATAACATGCAATCAAATACACTTGAGACCGTTTAGTAAGGTGGGATGAATCCAATACCAAACGTACCCGACGTCTCCACCAAAAGATGTGACATGAAGTTGGGGGTAATAAACTTCACGCACCTCTTCACTTCCTACTGCTTTCGAATTGAGTGATAGAGATATTTATCACTGGGAAAGGGACATTAAAAATAAGCTTCTATACCATGAGACCACACCATAATTTTCTCCCTTAGATGAGAATGAAGATGGTAACATCCCAAGTGATGTTGTACTCAAGCATAGGGAGAAGGAAAGGATCAGCGAAGGCCATAATCTCAGCAAGCCGGTCTACACCAAAGAGAAGAGCGATGTGTTTTTGAAAGAAGATCTTGCGGCTCATCATGGCATGAACTGATATATATCGAGGAGTTTAAAGGGGCTGATTGGGTTAGATGGGTAGGTTCCGGGGAAACATTGCACCTCCTTCATAGATACCTTTACAATTAGCTTAAAACACTCTACAAAATATTATAAGACATAGAGACCCATACCTTTCACCAGAAACATAATATTAAATATTCAAATACATATCAAGATGCGCCTTGAAATGGGCTTCACTCTGATATAAGTTTTGTAAGAAATAGAGAAGCGGTCAGAAAGATATGGGCAGTTTACTGAACATGGGTAAAACTTGTCTAAAAAAGAAACAGTCACACACTGAGAGTCATAGATTTTTGGTTTGACATCTAATATAATAACTGAAGACATAGGATGATGCTCTTGAAGAGAGGTTTGCGCTGATATAAGTTTCATCCAAATCGGACCATCGAGCAAAAATTAATGAGCAAAATACTGATAGGGAGTCAAACTGTCATGAAAAACACCTACTCCTACTGGTGCCAACTTGGGAGAATACTACCTCCATGCTTAGACTTCATAAACGATCCAAGTCCCATAGAGGTCACCTAGGAGGGAAGGAAGAGCCCCCTTTGTGGCTTGGGAAATAGATAAACCATGTATGTGCAATGAGCAGCCGAATAGACAACACTTCTTAGCACTTTGGAAGAGAAAGCAATGGAAAAAGGGAAGAGACACTCAAGAGAGAGAACCTGAAGTGACCTTCATTACCAATAGAGTGATGCTCCACTCCAATGCAACTCAAAATACTATAAACACAAGGGAGAAGAAGAGGTTTGATACATACAAGAGGGAGCGGAAGCTCCAAGACTACTCATAGAGAGAGAATGAACTAGAGAGAGATGGACTCAAGAGTCTACATAAGAGAATATCTACAAGAGGGAGAGAAGTATCATGGAAGAGGCTTGAGGAGACTAGAGCTACAGCAACATGAGGCCTAATGGTGGAAGAGATGATGAACAAGGGAGAGGAGGGCTCCTTTTATAGAGATTTTGTCACCCTTCTACACCCATTTACAATTGCTGCCTGTAGATTCCTTTCCCCATCAATCACATAAGCCCATATGTCATCATCCATGTCCTTTTTAGCTACTCTTAAGATGCTCAAGACTCTTAAAATATTGAGAAAGTCAAGAGTCTCCCCACATGGAGCCCATAGGGACCCTCTCTTTTCCATATGTCCACATCCTCCTTATTCCATATGGGAATTCTAGAAGGATTCCTCTTGACTCCACATGCCTTCCACACGCTTGGCATGTGATCTCTCTTATATTATTGGAACACATGGACATGAGCCCACCTCTTTATATGACTCACTCTTCCTATTTATCAAAAACCCCATGATATCCCATACACAAATAACTCTCACCCCATACCAAGGTATTTATCATTCATACACATGGTATTTACAATAATCCATTCCACTCATCCTCTCAATCCCATACAATATCTTAGAAAATAGAAATAAGTGAGAGCTGCTAGGCTATCACTTGATACTCAAACTCTTATCAAACATAGAGAAAAACAATACCAACGCCAAATTTAAAATATCAAATTTTGGCGTTATACCACCCAAAACTTTTGACAAACACTTGAAAAAAAAAGTAAGAGAAACTCCATCATTGCTAAGAAATTTGCTAAATATCAGTGTCTTTGCAGCAGATAGGTCTTTAATATAATGAGAAAGGCTTGATAGTTTACCAAGCCCATGAAATCTAATTTCAGCTGCCCTCAGGAGCAATGTGTTATCTTCAACGAACAACTGCCATACGCGAAACACACTTAGATTTAAAACAGACCATCAAATCGCATATCTAAACTCCAAATTCAAGAAAGGTAGGTGCCTTACCTCAATATTCTCATCTTTCTCTAGTATATCATCGTTAAACAAGGAGATACCCATCTCCTCCTTCCCCTTGGAGCTTTGAGTGATATCCAATCTTGCTGTGAGATTCATTCATGCTTGGGTTTCCTAGAAGATTATCTCATCCACCTCTTCATACATTTTGTCTTCCTCAAAACAGATGGACAATGCTTCCGAAGGATTGAATTTGTCCTCTAGCTCTAACAAAGGATCGTCATCAATCCTTACTTCCTTATCAACCCTGCAAGATTGTGCAATAAGGGCAATTGCATAATCTTCTCTCAAATTAAACAAGCATTGTATGCCATACAACAAGACATACTCTTTTCCCTCAATATTGAATTAGGGAAGAATGGGCATAGTGAGGTGGGAGCTTTCATCCTCAATGTCATCTACTAGGACAGCATCTCTTAGGGTCTCATTTTTTAAGGCCACTAGGTCCAATGCTACAAATGCAAGCTCCTCCTCTTTCGGGTTGATATTCTCTTTTGCTTCTGGTAGGTCTGACTTATCTTCTATTTCCTCTTTCTCATTGCTATCCTTTGTGTCCTCAATTGATCCATCAGCATAGTGTACATACATGGCAAATGCAAGTGACTCTTCAAGTATCCTGCAATTGCCCTTATGTACAGTGCAGATTCCCTTGTGGCAGTCTTCAAAACTATCAAATATCTTGTGCATTTGATACCTCATCCTGTCCATTTGTAGCAATGTCCTTGATATGTACAAAAGTCTTACTGTTGACAACTATTGATCCTTCAACTATCAGCTCTTGTGGAAGGATTCATACACCTCTCCAAGAAAATCCTTGTGCTGTGTCAGAAGAGACTGCAAATCCATCTCCTTAGTGAACATCTCATGATATTTGTGATAGCGCATTTGGCATTTTGACTTTTGTAGAAATTGAAAGAGCTGCAGTTGGGGTGACTTCTTTTCCTCCTTCTCCTTTCCCTTAGCAACTGACTGTCCACTTTTGTTTGAACCCTTGTCATTGGGTTTTCTTCTCTTGACTGCATCATACAAAATTAAAATTGAGTGCTGCATATATAATGCTAAAAAGAAATAGAAGCACTCATAAAGAAATTTTTACCAGGAGATTCCTCCTCCCTTACAACATAAGCTGAGAGGTCAATGGTCTTCTTGACAGGTCTTGCTGCATCACCTGTATCACCTGAAGGGTTAGCTCCTCCTCTTTGAAAGTTTGTATAAAAACGCAATATGACTTTCTAGTTAAATACACTAAAATTGCGTTTTCTAGCAAATTTAAAAACTCTATTGATGCAAATAAACTTCTAGCAATAGTAAGAAATTTGATCATAAACGCAATATGGGGTAATCCTAAGCTAAAGAAGGCTCAAATCGCATTTTCAAGAAAACTCCTTGGCCACGCATTATTAATCTCCAGGCTCCATATAAAATCATCAAGGTCCAGACAAATTCAAGTAAATCTCCAAGATAATTGTCTTGATCATTCAAAAGATGAAGCAAATGCCTAATAGCTAATGCAATAGAATTAGATAGATCCAGAAAACACTTGGAAAGGTAGATCAAGATTGTGGTGTATTTAAGTACCTTTATCCTCTCTCTCCATGGCTTTTGCACAAGTGTAGGTAGGTGAGGATGATGGTGGAAGACAGGACAAGGTCTAAAGTGTTGTCCAGATGAAGATGAAGATTCAAAACTGTTGTTCAATGGATGGAGAAAAGTGAAGATAGGAGGAGATGGCACAGATATCTATGCAAGTCACACTTGTCAACCACACATGCCAAAAATGGTCTTCAAGGTACTAGTGAGTTAAGTATCTAGTGATTGAATGCACCTATTTTTAGACCAAGCTGCCAGACTTAATCATCCCCCTTGTCATCTCCATCTTGAGTTTCATCTTCCTCCCTACATGCTTATGCTATCCAACCTCAACAGCTCTATCACAGTGACCCAATACAGCTCCAACTCCATCACCCAAACCCACTACAGCTCTATCTCAACCCATCAAGCTGGCACCCATCAAACTATCACCCAAATCCTCAATAACTCTATGACACAGACCCACTATAGCTCAAGATCCATCACCCAGACCCACTGCAATTCTAGCTCAACCCATCAAGTTAACACCCATTAAACTATCACCCACAACCTCACTAGCTCTATCACACTGAGCCACTACAGCTCAAGATCCATCAAGCTGACAATCATCAAGTTGTCACCCATGAAGCTCTTGTTATCTACATACTAATAAGGTTAGTACCTTTTGTAAACTGGTCTTTCTCAATGCATTCTATAGACTCTTGCATAACAATTTGCTCAGAAACACGAAATTCAAGTTTGTTCAAGAAAACTGCTCCAAATCGCGTTTTTTTGTCAAATACTAGCACACAGCATTTTTTGTGGATAAACATGATATAGGGGGTTTTTATGCAAAGAGGGCCTCAAATCACATTTTCTAGGAAATATTCTTGTCCTCTATAAAGCAAGGACTGGGATCTAAGGAAAAGTGAGGTCTAGACAATCACAGATCAATAAAAAGCTACTACCCACAAATATAGCAGATTCCAAAGTGGGATATATGAATACCTAGATTTTTTCTATCCATGGCTAGCCCTGGTGACTTGTCTATGGCTCTTGCACAAGTACAGTAAGGGGGGGGGGGGATGATGGCAGTGATGCAGATAAGGATGTGGTGTAGGGATGGAGAAAAGGGTAGATCAAAACTGCTAGAGGGGTGGAGAAAAGTGTAGATAAGAGGAAAGGGCATAGTTTTCAATGCATGTCACATCGGTCTTGTCAGCCAAACGTGCGAAAAACGGTCTTCTAGGTATGCGTGCATTTATTTTCTCATCATTATTGGCACAAATTTTGAGACAAAACTGCCACTCAGTAGAGTTACCCCTTTTTTGATCCCTATCTCTAGTTTCAGTTGCCTCCAACCTCACTAGCTCACCACCTCCATCACAGAGTCCCACTACAGCTCCACAGCTCCAACCTCACCAGCTCCACCACCCACTGCAGCTCCAGCCCCAACCTCCCTAGCTCCATCTCACACATCCCTAGCTCTAGCTCCAACCTCACCAACTCCAGCTCTATTTTGAACCGCCACCTTGACCTATTTGTCATTAGGACACACAAGCCCAGGTAAGCAATCTGTCACCAGTTATTGGTTTTTTCCTATTGTTAAGGTGAAATGGCCATTCCATAGCACATCTCATCTGTGTTCTAGGGTTTAGGAGGATGGTGGAGTCTAACTGATTGATTAGATATGCTTCTTAGATGGCAAAGGACTGCACTGCTTGCTCTCCAAGAAGCTATTGAAGAGTGGCTTATAGAGTTTTTCATGGACACCATGATGGTAGCAGCACACACACACAGGGTCACTATCATGAAAAAAGACATCCAAACAATTGTAAGGGTCAAGTATAGATATGACAAGATCCTTAATGCAGAGGATTGGGATGATCTAAAAATGAGAGATATCATGTTGATACCTCCAGCCAGGAAACCTAAAGCAAATGCAGTCAAGATCATAGAGGTCACCCACCAACATGAGACCAGAGGCAAGGTTGCCTATGAAGAGTCCCTGGGGGAGAGAGTCAAAGAAATAGTGTCTGTCTTGGAATCCCAGACATTCGTGAGGATGGTGCAAATTCAATTGAAGCTCCTACAACTTGGACCAAGGATCAAAGTATCTGTCCAGACTGTGAATGATGACCTGATCTGGGATTTGACAAAAGATTGCATCATGGCTTTAGCACAGAAAGAAAAACATGTCACTTGCACAATCATGCTTGCAGCTCTATAGTAAGTATATCTTTCTAGGTCAATTGTGTTTATGTCTTTGTAGCATTCATTTTTTCATAGGCTAAGTGAAGTGTTTTTTTATAGTTTTTTGAAGAGTCAGATCTACCGGAGCCTTCATCACTTTGTGTATATAGTTGATCTAGCTATATCTTTCAAGTTGAAGGATAACAAGACATCAACCAAATTGACAAAATCCTAATATGTTCAAATTGTATTTACACCCTCTTGGTCTAATCCCCTCATGTTATTTGTTTCTCTTGCAACAATCACTGGAGTTATAAGCTAAGTGCGAGTGAAAGTGTAGGCGTCTAATATAGATGTACAACAAAAGCTATGCTATACCTTCAACTCCTTAAAGGGCACCCACCAGGATTTAGAATTGTAAGTCAATCATTCCCCATACTTTTGTTGTAAAACGCTTTTCTCTTGAAAATTCAGCCATATCTCTTTTACATGTAGAAGTATGAATTTTATATTTTGTTGCCCTTGATTCCCATTGCAGCTGTCTCAAAAGACTAATGGATGCACTAGACCTCCATGATCCAAATTTAAAGATGTTAGATTCAACTCAACCAATGCAATTGCAGGTACAATAATCATTGTCACTCATCTTTATCTCCCTCTTATTTTTGCACTCTTCATAGTCCAATATACATCTTAGCTTTCTATTTTGATAAAATAGACAACACAAGAGGAGGATCCTTACTCTTGTGGATGGTGGACTCTAATAAGTGCAAAATATATGATGTACACATACTTTTTAGAGATATAACTTGAATTTGTAAGTACTTTTATTGCATACTATTTAAGAAGTTCTAAATTCAATGCATTGATCCAAAAAAGATTAAAAACATTCTTTGTTTTTATTGCATATGAAAGAGGATAGTTTTGGCTCTGAATATGTATATAGCTTCAGAGCAAAGACAATTTTGAAGCTGCTAGAGATCTCTTCCCCTTGTCCAGCACCAGACCAAACAATTCATACAAGAGAGGGCTCAAAAGACCCTAAGGATCTCCGGGTTGAACAAGAGGCTCAAAATGTCCCTATCACTAGTAGCAATATAAAATATATTCTAGAAGGTGTTGGTGTTGATGAGCTGCGCGAACAATTCTCAAAGGATGTGGAAGGAGAAGCTGCAACTGATCCTTTCCAGGAAGAGCTACCACAAAAGCTCGAGCCTATGCACGAGGAGGCAGGGACATCAAAGCAGCCCGAGAGCCTGAGCCCAAGCCCGCCGAGCCCATGGATGAGAAGGTAGGGACACCAAAGGAGCATAAGAAGTCGATGCACGAGGAGGAAGTACTAACGGAGGATGTATAACAATAGGATGAACAACAGCAACAACCTGAGTAGCATGTGGAAGATTCTCAGAAGGAGTGTCCACTGCAAAAAAGTCAAGAGAGAGATTCTGAGCAACAATCGAAAAACACATGATACTTGTAATCATTTTGTATTAATACATCAAATGTCAACTTCTTTTTTTTTAATGTGCAAGTAAGACCTGGAGTCAATAGCTTTGTATTATCTGAATTGTTCTATTTACAATGTCCTTGCATTGAATTTTGCTTCACTCCTTTGAAGTATCTGCAAAAATAAGTTTTTAGCAATATGTAAATGTATTATGCAAATGTAAAGAGAATGGATTTAGGAGAAACACAGGGTGGAAACCAACTTACTTTCCGATTGTTCAAAATGAATGAAAATTCTTTACGGATATTGTTCTCAGTCTCCATAATAATGTCATTGCGTAACTGAGAGAGAGTGCAGTATTGTCCCAGTGAGATGGCCTGTTAGAAAGATGTCATTCTCAATAAATTTATTTCAATTATTGGACTTGAAGACCTCTCATCTTGGTTCATTGCCACAAGTTTTGTGCCTATCATCATGTTATGTTTATAGTAAAAAGAGAAAATAAAGTTTTGCGAGGTAATCATGTACTTAATGTTGATGGAGTTATGAGCAACCTCACAATACACATTGTTGGCCACCATTCTATCCCAACCATTATCCAAAAATTTTGAAATTGGAATTTCATCATACCCTTTTGCTCTGAAAGTCAACATTGTCTTACAAACTTTAATTGGATAATCCTGAAAAATTTCTACAAAAACTGTAAGTGGCATGAAAACGTTGATTTTAACTATCTTGGTAGCAATATTTGATTTCAGGAAATGTTGTACTTTCGAAAATAGTTTGGCTCTGTATGATTTTTTGATGCTGCCATCAAGGACTGGCCAATCGACTGTATTCCACGCTAGGAGATCTTGCTTTTTTAATAAACCGTGTGAGTGAGCATTGTCCATCAGTTCTTTGTTGCTTTCTCCACTTGTTGGGTTGCATTAAAACCCAATCTCCTTTCGCCACTGCTATCCTTTTCCAGCTACCGTCCACAGTCACAATATTGGAAACTTCTACACATGAGATTAGTGAGGTAGGTCTTCATGGCAAAGAGATACTTTGTGCATCCACATCTTCACCAAGTAGAGCGACAAACCGTTTCCTAGTGGCACGACCAAAGTTTTTGGTTGCCATCTGAAATCCTCACTCTAATACCTGCAAAGCCAAAGAAACACACACCAAAATAGTAAGACATTAACAAAAATGAACAAAACTGAGAACAAGCGAATAAAAGGTGAAAGGAGCTTATTGTCTTAAAAGTTTAAGAGCATCACAACAACAGTGATGCAACGAGGAATGCTTGTCAAAGAGAGAATGGAATGGCTCGTGGTGGCGAAAGTAGAGGAATGCTTGTTGAAGAGAGAATGGCGCCTGAGAACAAGAGAAACTGAACAAGAGAACAAGCGCCCTTCTCAAGCAACAAGCCCAAGCCTCCACAGTGAGCCGGCTCCTACAAACGATGCTGGCGACTCCAATGACCACCTTGGCCAGCGACACCCACGTCCAGCCGACTACATCAGCACATGCAAGGTAGAGGTGCCCTTCATTGGCCTCGACCAGCCACAGCGTCAACGGCTTCTACAACCTTGCTCTTCCACGCCACGGATGACCTGCCAACCGCCATCAACAAGCCTCCAACAACTCTCATGGGACCTCCAAGCCTCAAGCGACTCCCTTCAGCAACAGGCTGCAGCTCCACAACGCTCACACAGCGAGCAACAACCCAGATGACCCAACGACCATATCAAGCCACAACTCCTCCACGACGAAACACCCACAAGCTCTACGTTCCAAACGAGCCTCCAAACGGCTTCTTCTACAATGACTCCCTACGAGTCCCAAGTGTCCAGTGACTCTTGACCAGAGCCAAAGCTCCACCTGAAGCGGCTCCATCGGTAGGTTCAGCCCAGCACGTATGAGACACGGTCCTCCATCATGGGCAACAAAGGCGAGCAAAAGGAGGCTCAATGATGGCTTCAACCACTAACCATCTCAGCACTACAGCGGGCAAATGACAGCCAACATCCACAATAGCACCGAGGACCCTTCTCTAACATGAGCTTCAGTAGCACGCAGCTATGACCTCCAAACGACGACTCCACGGGCTGTAGAAAAATGGCTCCACCCGCTCTGTACCTCCAGAATCCTCAGCTCCATGCACGGTCGACTCGGCGACCTCTCCCACAATAACAGCAAAGCCTTCACCTACACCAAGGCGCATCGCCAGCTACTACAAGACTCATGCCATTCACGATTGCAACCCCAAATCGACAGTTCCAAATGGAATCTCGAAGATTTTGTCGAAATCTTCAAGATTCCGCTAGGTCTTATCGTTGGACCTTATCCCCAGGCTTGGTCCGCACCGCACACAAGCAAGCTTGGTTTAGTATTTGACACATGGCACCTTGCCAGGTAGGCGGCCACTCTATCCAGTCACTCAGCAAGTGAGTACCTCGAGTTCCACATAGGCGCAGTGCCACGTCACTCAAGTTTATGTAACCATGGTTAGGTTTAACTAGGGTTAAGCTAGTTGCCACATCAGCATGCCATGTCAGCATCAGCATGCCATGCCACATCAGCATATTACACCTTGTCAGTTTTATGGGCCTCATTATCAGAGCAGTGTATCATACCTGCACCTTCAGCCCCAGCTTTTATACAGGCCCTAAATCACTTTGTCCACACCAACTATGCGGTCTTCTTCGACCCCGCGTCATTTGACAGAGATTATTCTATTGTAGCATACCTTCACCATTGCTGTCAGTTCTTTTGGGTTGGTGACACCCTCGTATGTCACAACTTGCCGGATTCTTTCTCCATATCTACATAGACTAGCTTCACATCTGGATGCCTCTTCTTCAGAGCGTTGCACAGTCCAGGATGACCTATGACATGTTCACCCTTGACATGTTCATCACGCAACCATACACATCGTTCTTCATGCAGTCATCTTTCGATCGACCAGTCTTTGATCTAGGTGGACCTCATTTTCTGCATATTTCCTTCCTCTTCCCTTCAGCCTATCTTCTGGGTTTTATTGCCAAAGGCGAAGGATGACCCACAACTTAAGAGGGGGAAATCCACGTTATGGACAGGATCGTAAGTTATACTCATTGTACATGCTTCCGCTACATAGTTATTGTGCTACACATGCACATACTACTCTAATTGTTTTCAGTTTTCTTTTCAGTTTTGGATTCTATCATATGCACCAAACAAAAATCCACAAAAAGTTCTTATACATGCACCCTCTACTTACCTAATGCAATTTAAGAGGAAGTGTTGAGGATGCTGTAAATTACACCATACCTCTAGAGCATTAGGGGCAAACCCTAACCCTAACCCTAAGGGGTTCACATGTATATACTCATGTTTATGTTTAATACAACATAGTGTAGGTAGCTATACCATGTGCATTCCTCTGTCTCTCCCTCTCTCATTTCCGCTATCACTCCTCCCATGAACATGTAGCAATAAACTCTTGATCATAAGATGGTCTTGACCAATGTTTACAATATTTAAATAACTTGCCGATAAAGACATATTGGGCCATTGAAGACCAAGGAATGAAAAATATAGCCAATTACAATACCCAAACAAAATCAACTCCCCGTTTGAAGTTGTTAAAAATGTTATAATAGTGTAGTCAACCTACTCGTCGACTAGTGGTTAAAAATGTTATAATAGTGTAGTCAACCTACTCGTCAACTAGGCTCAAAAGAATAGTCAACAAATGTCTAGCTAAAGAAGCTTAGCCAAAAATAAATAAAGGAAAATCTACAACCACAAAATGTGTCATCATGGCATACTGTCGTTGCACAAAGAACACCATGCTAGAGAGTGGTTCACCGCTTGAACTAAATTCCCACAAAGATTAAGTTTCCAAATGTGGAGAACTATAACAAAACAACTAGAATGCTTCTCTAAGATATTTGCAGAACAGAGAGAAGGACAAAATAATGTACAAAGACCTCCTTGCAAACCCATAGGTGCTACAAGAAAACCTTGAGTCACAAAGCCCTCAAACGAATATTTCTTGAAATAAATCGTTACAGGCTGTATGTTCTAAACAGAAAACTAGCTATGGCAACACTGAGATAAATTCTTTTGGTAAGATGCAAATTAGCAATAAATAGTAGCAAAGAAGAGAAGTTAGATTGTCAAGCAGCTGTTAAAGAATGCTCTTGGCAATAAGAGAAGAAAACCATAGCAGGATAGGTCGAAATGCATTTACATATATAGCTAGAGCATGTTAAAAAACCACCTAGACTTTGGGCATAAAATTTAGAAGATTAACTATTGAACAACAACGTTTTAGACATGTTAGAAGAGAGGAGAGGGTGCTCAATAGGAAGAATGCTTTCTTGGGAGATGGAGATGGAAGAGACACCACAACAATAGGAAAAATGCTCATGTAAGAGAGTGCTCATATTGACCATCAACCTTGTAAATCTAGTCCAAGATACAATCCTCCAATCATGCTAATGATAAAATCTTAACAAAAATGCTTCTTAACTAAGGAAACATGTATGATATGACTTCCTATGTATTTAGTGCAAACTATTTGGCACCACTTACATATCTCAATACACTTGTGGATGCATTCTAACTTGATTGTTTTGGATTTGTAATAAGTAAATAAAAAGCATAAAAAATATGTAGCCTTATAATTGTCAGATATATTAGAGATCAAATAACTTATATATAATAGCTTCACATTATCTTTTTGTAATCTTTTGTTAGTTTTATAATACCTTATATTTTTTGTTAATCAAAGATCCAATAATTTATCTATAGTGCCTTCATAATTGCCTTTTTTTAAAATTTTGTTAGTTTTATATTTTGTTCCATTGGAGTTGTTGAAATCTTGCAATCCTATATATGGAACTTTGTCGATAGATTGTATTTGTGTTAGACTCATGAATATATTATCTGCATCTATCCAAAATTCTATGCCCACTCCCCTGGTCCAAACACCACCAGAGGACAAGAGCTGCCGCTCCTCCCCGCTCCCTTGCTGCACCCTCTACCTCAGCCCGTCCCTCCCTCTCTCCTCTCAGCTTGCTCCCCCGCCCCCTCCCCCTGCCTGCTCCCTCGCCCCCTCCCTGCTGTTCTGCCCCCTCCCCCTACCTGCTCCCTCGCCCCCTCCCTGCTGTTCTGCCCCCTCCTGCCTGCTCCCCTGCCCCCCTCTCTGCCTCTCCGCCCTCTCCCTGACTTTCAGCCTGCCCCCCCGCCCCCTCCCTTCCTCTCCGCCCCCTCCCTGCCTGCTGCTCCCCTGCCCCCTCCCTGACTCTCAGCCTGCCCCCTGCTCCCCCGCCCCCTCCCTGCCTCTCCGCCCCCTCCCTGCTTGCTCCCTCGCCCCCTCCCTGCCTCTCCGCCCCCTCTCTGCCTCTCAGCCCGCCCCCTCCTCTCCCTCTCCTCCCCCTTCCCTTCACTCCCCGCTCCCTCTCCTCCCCCTCTCAGCCTGCCTCGCCCCCTCCCTGCCCCTCCCTCTCCTTCCTCTCCCTCTCCTTCCTCTACCTCTCCCTCTCCTTCCTCTTCTCTCCCTCTCAGCCCTCCCCCTCCCAGCCCACGCCCTTCCAGCTTCTCCTTCCTCTCCCTTTCTCTCAGTCTCTCCCCTTCAACCCTCCCCTTCTTTCCCCTTCCCCCTGCTCCCTCCTTGCCTCCTTTCCCTTTCTTCTGCCCCCCTTTTCTCCCGCAGCTTTTTTTGGAGCGGAAGGAGCCTTTAATTTGTTAGAGTCGGCCTCCTCACCTCGATTGGCGATGGATACTCCGTCAGCCAATCCTACTCCACCTCCACCGGCCGCGAAAACTATTACCTTTTCTAAAGACGAGTTGCAGCAGCTCAAGAAGGATGTAGAGATTGAATGCTCTACCACGTTGCTAGCACGCATCTTCAGGTCTCACCCCTCCAGATCCCAAGCCAGAGACTGGATGCTTGCGGCTCTCCCCCCAAACCTCACTCCTCGATTGTTAGATGTCCGTCTTCTGGGACGAGGTTTTTTCCAGGTTGTTTTTGACACTACAGAGGCTGCGAGCACTGTGCTCAAGGCTGAGTTTTTACACCTGGGACACAGGAAGATCTTCTTTGAAGCCTTTCATATTGGTTTCGACCCAGTGGAGGCAGATAAGAAAATCTTCTCGCTCTTCATCAGATTCCCCGGGCTTCCCCAGGTTTACCATCGACTTCTTTCTATTATTGGGGAGCATTTTGGCGCAGTTGCTGAGATACCACCCCTCCCTGGGTTGCCATTGACTGCAGCAGAGGCAACCAAGGCTGATGGGGTTCCTAGAGTTAGGGTCCTTTGCAAGGATCCTAACCTCAAGTTGGATCACGTTATGATCCAGTGCCCGGATGGTTCCTTTTTTCGCCAGAGAGTAGAGATTTCAGGCAGACAGGACCAGTGCAGGATTTGCAGGACCTCTGGACACTTTGCCAGGGATTGCCCCAGGAAGAAGAAAAGGCCCAAGAAGCCCTCTGGTATAGCTACCGCCCCATGGCCTTGACAGGGGGGACAGGGGGTGGTATAGGTCCAGCACTTGCTCCTCGGCCTCGACAGAGGGGTGGTACAGGTCCAGCACTTGCTCCTCGACCTTCACATGGTGGTCCTCCTCAGATTGGTGGTGGTACAGGTCCAGCACTTGCTCCTCGGCCCCGACAGGGGGGTGGTACAGGTCCTTCACCTGCTCCTCGACCCCCACCTACCTCAGGAACACGCGACGCTCTCCAGTGGGTTCCGGTACATGTGCAGATCCCTCCTTCAGTTCATGAGGGTACTTTAGTGGACTCTGCTTCACCTCGAGCTATCCCTCCAGTCTCACCATGCACAATCCGAGACGTTGAAGCTTCGACCTCCTCCCCGGTTGCAGCTTCTTCCCTAGATCCAGTGGTGCCAGATGCTCTTCTTGAGGCAGGAGAGGTCTCCGCGGCTGGGCAGATACAGGATAGAGAGCATTCCTCACTTCCTCCCTTGGATAGGGGGAAGGGGATAGCTTACACTATTGATCCTCTTCCCTCACAGATCCTTCGCACTCCTGTGTCTGGCTTGCTCCGCAGGAACTCGTTTTCAGCCCTGGCAGAGGGTTCAAATTTCCCAGAGGAGGAGTTTGTGCCCGCTACTTTTGGGGAGCCAGTGATTGGGTTTCCTATTGATAGGGCTTCTTCTTCAGGTGCCAGGATTCTTTCCCCTGTTGATTTTCCACCACTTGGTTCCGAGCAGGAGGTCTTCCCTTGTTGAGGGGTTTGTTTCCGCCACTAGGTCGGGTAAGGTGTTCCACTCTACATCCTCCCATCGATGAGGATTATTAGTTGGAACATACAGGGCCTAGGTGGCGTCCCACATCGCCGTCGTAGACAGCTGATCCGGGATCAGCTTCATCCAGGTGTTACTGGGGGTTCCATTGATATATTATTTATTCAAGAGCACAGGCTAGATTCTAGAGATTGTGCCAAGTTAGGCAAGTTGCTTTCTGGCCATACTTTTTGGTCGCCTGCCTTGGGCACCAGGGGGGCACTTCTATTTCAGTTTCGCAGTCGGTTCTCCCCTTAGTTGTTGGGCACGGAGTCATTATTCCCTCTAGAGCTCAGTGGATTATTCTTTTGATTGGAGGGCGTAAGGTTGGTTTCCTTAACCTATATGCCTCCAACATTAGAGGGGAACGTGTCCTTATGTGGAAGACTTTGCTCTCTTGGGCCCCCATTGTGGATTCATGGGTGATTGGAGGTGACTTTAACATGGTCGAGTTACCTCAGACAAAAAAGGGGGTAGAGAAGGCGGACTTCACTCTTTGGAGAGAGCAGCTGGGATGCCTTCCTTTTTCATTTCTGTGGCAGAGATACTTGGTGTGATGATGCCTTTCTTATTCAGCCACAGTCCCTCCTGTTCTCTTGGTCGAATAGGAGGCAACAGATGCCTATTCATGCACGCATTGACAGATTCTATGTAGATGACTGGGCACTAGACAGAGGTGGATCGGTATGCATTGCTGCTGGGGTTTCCACTTCAGACCACTTCCCTGTTGTGCTGGCTATCTCAGAGCCTCACTTGAGAGGCCGGTCTGCCAGCATCAGGATTCCAGATGTCTTTTACACAGAGGAGGACCTTACAGAGGCAGCCCTGCAGATATGGTTTGCTCATGTCCAAGGTGGGCAGCCATATCCATCACATGTAGCCGCTGCCCTTTCTGGTATTACCGACTTCTACCGCTCAGTTGCTTATACCAGGAGACGAGATATTCTCAGACGTGAGATTGGTGTTCGCCAGCAATTGGCAGCTTTGCAGAGGGAAGAGCAGAAACGGCCTTCAGATGCTTGGATTCAGGAGCGCCTTGCTGCAGCAAGGGCTCATCTGCAGTTATTGGCTTGATCAGAGAGCAGAGTATGCCTTTCATGCATGGGATTCCTTCTGGAGTCAGATGGGTGGTAGAGTCAATAAACACTTTTTCTCTACTCTTGGCCCTAGACATAGTAGAGAGAGTGTATCCCAGCTTATTGACTCACATGGGCTTTTACAGACAGAGCCTGATGATGTCTTACGCATAGCTTCATATTTCTATGCCACCCTTCTTACTGCTGATCCTGAGACACACGATAGAGAGGATGCTAGACAGGCTATTTGGCATAGCATCCCTGTGTTGGTGAATCCGGGTATGCATGTTCTACTCGACGCACCTTTCACCAACACAGAGTTCAGGACTGCACTTTCAGCCCTTCACAAGGGCAAGTGTCCAGGTTCAGATGGCCTTACCCCGTCTTTTTCCATTGCATTTTGGGATATGATTGGAGACTATATTACTTCAGCCCTGCAGGCTATTTGGGACTTTGGCGATATGCCTGGGTCGCTTACAGAGGGTCTCATCCACCTTATCCCAAAAGGAGGTGGAGGAATTTAGTGTCCCAGTGGAGGCCTATCACACTTTTGGGGACTTGTTACAAGATTCTGGCCAAGGCTATCAGCCTCTGATTGCAGCCACTTCTCCCTGATCTCATTCATGACACTCAAACGGGATTTGTGCATGGCAGAAGCATTTTTTATAACATTTTTTCTTTCTGGGAAGCTTCAGAGTGGGCCATGCAGAGTGGCTAGAATCTTGCCATTCTACTTTTGGACTTTGAAAAAGCTTATGACAGAGTAGATTTGGGGTTTTTTAGAGGGCACCCTTCTACGCTTTGGCTTTACTGATGCTTGGATCAGAGGTGTTTCCTCTTTGTACAGATCAGCCCACAGCCAGGTACTTATTAGTGGGGTAAGGGATGAGAGATTTCGAGATCAGTCCGTCAGGGATGCCCCCTTGCTCCTTTCCTTTTTTTGTTCGTGGCCGAAGCTATGAGTATCTATGTTAGATCTCAAGCTAACATCTTTGGGATGAGACTTCCCATCAGAAGGGAAGAGGAGCTACTTGACAGTGAGTTGGCTGATGACACAGCAGTTTACTTGGATGCCACTCCACAGACGCTCACTTCTTTCAGGACAGCATTGGATTTATTTTGCTTGGTGGCAGGGGCGCAGATAAATTGGCATAAATCCAATGGCTTTTGGATCAGTGATGAAGACACTCCAGTTTGGGGGCTTGACATAGGATTCACTTGGGTTCAGAGGGGTGTGCCTATCAGGTATTTGGGCTGCCAGGTCGGCTTGGATATTTCTACCACGTAGCAGTTTGCTCCCGTTTTGGAGAGCATCAGAAGGAAGCTTCTTTTTTGGAGCTCAGCCAAGCTGGATCTTGCCTCTAGAGTTGTGGTGGTCAACCAGGTCCTCTTGGCCACAGCTTGGTTTGTTTATTCATGTTGGTGCCGTTCTAGGGACTGCATCATTCAACTCAGAAGACCGATCATAAACTTTCTCTGGAGTGGGCTTGATGGCACAACAGATGCCTTAGCCAGGGTGGCTTGGGAGACCCTCATCCTCCCTACACAGGAAGGGGGTCTCAATATTATTGATTTAGATTTACAGTGCAGAGGTTTACTTTGCAAGATGGTGGTGCGGGGACTTATGCCAGGGCAGGAACTGTGGAAGGAATTTCTTATTAGCAGCATACAGAGGTGCACACCTTCTTCAAGAGGAGACTGTATGAGCAGTGCTAGATGGATCTTCACCATAGCACACCTCAGGTCACCTTCGTCCCCTCTCATGGTTGCCATTATGAAAGCTTGGGCCAGTTTCAGAAGCACTCTTCGGAGGATTCCTCCCTCTCGGGAAGAGATTGATAGGCAACCCATCATGTGGAATGACAATATTTTAGATGATCATGGTAGACCGCTGGGTGCCTCACTCTACATGCAGTGGTCCAGGTGGGAGAGGGGACCTGCTTCTTCTATGGGGTCTTGGAAAGCTTTCCGCAGGCTTCCAGAGGAGACCAAATCAAGGTTGACAGGACATCTCAGAGGGAGTGCAGGGAGGATCTTGCAGATTGAGGCAGCCCTTCCAGAGGTTTGGGTAGACACAGATGATATGCCACTCACTTCCTCCACTTGGGCAGGTACTTTTTCAAGAGGTAGGGTTCCGCTTCAGGTTTTGGCCTTTCGAGATGCACAAGAGGATGCTTTGGTTTTTAGTGTCCAAGATGGTGGCAGATTGCTCAGGTCCACAGAGGACATCTTGCTTGAGTCTGCTTTTCAGCCTATCAGGGTTGTAGGTCTTTTGATGCAAGGATCAGATTCAGAGTGGTTCCTAGACCCAGACCCCCGGCTACTCTCCATCGGGTCTTGGAGGCTCTGGCTCTATGGGGGAGTTCCCATCAGGTATTTGCAGTGGGACCCCAGAGAGTGGGAGTGGATTGATGCAGGGCATCGAGAGAAGAGCATCCCCTTCTTTCGTTACACGGTCAGTAATGCCAGGAGATATCAGATCAGTAGTAGAGGTTGGAGACCCTCCAGAGTTCCTCATTGGGAGACTTTTGGTATTACTGTGGATCAGCAGAGGTGCTTCTAGAGGAGGCTCTGGAAATCCCACAAGAATAGAAAGATCACTATCTTCTTTTGGCTTTCTATCCATGGAGGGATTGCAGTGAACCTTTGGAGGTCTAGGTTTGGAGCCGACCCTACATGCCCTCGATGCCTTTCTGCTTCGGAGTCTATTCAGCATTGCTTATGGGATTGCAGACAGGCGAGGATGATTTGGATGGGGGTAGCCAGAATTTTCAGTCACTTTGCCCATTCCCCACTTTTTATTTATAACATGGGGCTCGGTGGCTTGGCTTTCTCTTACAGGACCTCAGGTTTTCTATGAGGGAGTTGACTCCTCTCGGGCCATTTCGGTTCGACGTCATCGGATTGAGTCCTGTTCGTTGGATGTGGTACCACACCTTCCTTTTATAGCTGTACATGCCTCTGTGGATACTTCTTGGGAGATTCTAGCGAGCATAGCATCCTAGCATATCTGGAGAGCCAGATGCACAGAGGCTTTGGAGGGTACTCAGGTTCATCCCTCGCATACATTGGCTAGTATCTGGACAGACACTGGACAGACATCGTACATACTTTGATGGCCGTATGGACGGGTATGCAGGGGGACTCCCGTGCAGCCTCAGCTAGGAGGGCTTCTTTCTTCAGGGAATGGAAGGATTCTCCTTTCTTCTCTGAAACTACTACAGGGTTGAGGTGGCACTTTCAGCCTCAGCCTTGGTTGTTTTCCACCTCACTCTGAGGGGGTTTTTATTTATCCTCATGATTTCATGATGTATTCCGCTTTGAGCTTGCTCTCGCGGGTTTTTCTTCTTACTTAATAGAATTCTTTTTCTTGGGAAAATAAAAATTCTATGCCTAGATACACGTGCATGAGTCCAAGGTCTTTCATGTCAAATCTTGCAAATGGATATTTCTTTAGCTTTGTGATGAAATCTTCATTGCTTTGTAGCACTATAAGATTATCTACATACAAAAGTGCAACGGCTAGTCTTCCCTTTAAACTTTGTAGTACTAACGTATGATTTGCATTGGACTGATGTATCGTAGATGAGCAAAAATATGTGTCACTTCTGCTAATTTTTGGGTGCTTGTTTCAAGCCCAATAAACTCTCTTCAATTTGCACACTTTGTAGTGTTTTTCTTTTTCCATATGGCCTTATGGTTAATGCTTGTATACCTCTTCATTTAGGCTTCAAAATGCATTTTTTGCATCTACTTGGTACATACTTCACTTGCTATTGGCTGCCATATACCTTATTGTTAATGCTTGTATATACCTCTCCATTTAGGATTCCTTTTGGAATACATTTTTTGCATACATCGTTATAGTTAATTCGTGTGTGTATACCTCTTCATTTATGCTTCCTTTCGAAATGCATTTTTTACATTTAGTTGGTACATACTCCACCTACTATTAGTTGCCAATGATACCAAAATTAATAGTAAATCCAATTTCCCTATTTGACCATAAGGTTCTCGATAGTCTTCTCCATTCTATTATGAAAATCAATTTGCAATGACTTTGGATTTGTACCACTCAATGGTCCAATCTATATTGTACCTTACTTTATAGATTCTTTTGTTTATCATTTCTCTTTCTTGGTGGGAAAGTGACATAACTCCACTATATTGATATTTTTTCAATGCATGGTCATTCATTATTCATAGATGTTTGTGATTTTGGATTTTGGACTACCTCTTCAAATATATTTGGTTCTTTTGTTTGCATAATTGTTGTAAAACTATGCTTCAATTTGAACTGTTGTTTCTTTTTTATATATGTCAATCTTTACGGTTGCTTCCTTTCCCTCATTGACCTTTTGGGTTCTCGTGGCTTTTTTTAGTCCTTTTGCTTTCTCTTCTCACTTTTCAATTTTTGACTATGTAACTTTTTGCTATTATTACAATTATGTCATGCATTTTTATGTTTTCCACTCAAATCTTCATCACACTATATCTCTTGATATAATAGTTTTCCTATTTCTTGAATCATACAGTTTGTATGCTTTAGCATCCCCATTATATCCAAGTTTTCTCCTTTGATCATCATCATATACATGTGCATATGCTATGTACTCAAAAATTCTAAGACGTCCAATCTTTGGCTTATATCTTGTAAAGGCTTCATAAGGTGTGATTTGCAAGTAGTTTGCAATGCTTAATGCTCATATCACCACGAGCATGGAGTAGATAATACAATAAATTATCACAATTGTGTGCTCTTGGCTTTGCTATGCATGCGTCTCACCTATCAAAAAGCAATATCAATTTGACCCAAAATCTTAAGAGTGTCTTGATTAGCCATGAACATCAACATGGTCTGAGGCTACAATGGCTTTAAAACCATTATCTTTGTAAAGTCTAGCTCTCTCTATTAAGATGCCACCTCTCCTCACTATGATTTTCTTTAACTCCAAATGGTGCATCCTATAGGCTTAACTCTCCTCATTATAGACAATAAAGATGCACGTAGTAGCCTCATTATTAGCCTTTTTCTTTACTTGCTCTACACATGGGCATAAGATTCCCATCCAAAGGCTATGAGATGTAACATAGTAGGCTCCTTAATTAACCAAGCATGGAGGATTTCATGTGCCTCATGGATATTGTGGGACATTTGATTTCTTGTTCAAAATTGACATTTTACTTGGTCATATAGGAAATGCAATGGCAATTCTAAAAGTTCAAGTTAAGGGGTTTCTAATTTTGAAACCGTTGCCACATATAGTTTATTAAATTTTTTGTTGTTACGAAATTTTTTGTTGCCACGTATAGTTAATGGGTTTTTTGGCCATCTTTGGAGTAATTATTTTTCTAGAAAGGTTATTGGGATATTATTGGTAGCCCTAGTCTTCACTCGAGATGAGTTTCCCCTTTGTTTCTCCTCTCTTTCAAATTACATCATGTATAGTATAACCTATTGGTGTTTCTTCATGAGCATAGGTTCTAGTTGCTTCTTTAGGAGCTCTCTTCTTCTTCTTGAAGATTTCCATTAGACTTGCGATATACAAAACTCAAGCAAGAGGTTAGCAAATATTGATCTCTTTTCTTCTAATTTGGTGCTTCCTCCATTAAATGCCACAATTTGTAGTGGGCCCTTTTGCCTCACATCCATATAGTCTTGGCCTCTAGCTACAATATATTAACTACTATGGTCCACATTTGGGCGGGAAATTGGAAAAAAGCCAAGACATATCTTCATCAAAATGCCAATTTACTAGGAGTTTTAGCCATGAACACTATACCTCTTCAAAATTTGTATGTCCATTGGGTTCTTTTTGTCAATTTTTAAGCTCATGGTAAAATAGCATTTGGCACACCTCAAGCTATATTGGGTTGGTCCCCTGGATCAATTGCTTGCATTTGTGAATCCACCACATTTGCATGGGACCATTTAGTGAATATTTTAGTTCTCCTTGTTTTGCCACCTCTGGACATTATCATAGCAAACTACTTGAGAAGGTAGTGTAATGATGAAATTGGAAAAAAGCTAGGACACATCATCAAAATGCCAATTTACTAGGAGTTTTAGCCATGAACACTATAGCTCTTCAAAATTTGTATGTCCATTGGGCTCTTTTTGTCGATTTTTAAGGCATACGAAGCTCTCAAGCTCATGGTAAAATAGCATTTGGCACACCCCAAGCTATATTGGGTTGGTCCCCTAGATCAATTGCTTGCACTTGTGAATCCACCACATTTGCATGGAACCGTTTAGTGAATATTTTAGTTCTTGTTTTGCCACTTATGGACATTATCATAGCAAACTACTTGAGAAGGTAGTGTAATGATGTATTACGTCTTGAATGCTAGCTATAATAGGCTCTACTTATCTAAATAGGTTCACTTTCAAAGCCAAACCCTTCAGTTTTTTCGAAGCCAAACTCTTGAGTACTTGGGCTGGTCACATAGAGGTTGACTTTTAGTTGCATAGCATTGGTTTCAGCCTCTATTATTAACGTGAAGTCTCTACTCATATATGCTCTCTTTTCATGCTTGCAACTTGAACTAATCATTGTCTTGCTAATGAGAACCATCTAAAATCTCGGCGGAAATTGGTCTCTTCAAATGTTTGTGCTACTTCCAAGCATTCACCCATCCCTCCAATCTCTCCTCGACTAAAGCTCTTTCACACCAAAATGACCTAGGGTATGTTTTATGCCATCCACAACATCCAACTCGGTGGAATTTGCGTGTACATGAATAGTGTTGCAATGTTCTCAATCAGCTTTGGTTGAAGTGAATGGTATCGGGACTACATTATCTTGGTCCTCTTTGTTTTATGGCCATTCACAGCATCCAATTTGGTGGAATTTGTGTGTAGATGAATAGTGTTTCCATGTTCTAAATCAACTTTGGTTGAAGTGATGGTTATGCGACTACGTTAAGTGTGGTCGTTGTTGTACCAATAGTAATATATTGGATGAGGCACTTATCAAGATTCACAGCCCTCTTTTATGGCATTTGTGTGTGCGTAAGTGGGTTTCAGTTTGTTCCAAGATGGTAGATGAGTTCTTAAAATATACACTTGTTGCATGCTAATATCTTCACAATATAAGATAATATCAATTTTCATCGTTAACTCTACAATTTGTCTCTTAGGAGACAATAGACCTTGACCAAAAAGCTTTACTAAATGCTAACATAATTCAATCCAAAATATCATCAACTGTATTGTCATGGCCAAATCCAATTATTGGAGTTAAGTTTCTTCAAACAATACTATTGAAGAAGGAGGAAGTGAGTATTGATATAAGTTGTTTGATTATGCGTAGTACCTAATGGAGTTCTCACCTCTTCCCAAATTTCTTCTGAATATGGTGCATGGAACTCCAATAAATCTATCAAGAATTTGGTTAGAAGTTGTGGGGAGCATATTTGAAAAGAATTGCAAAAAGAGAACCACAAGGAGAGAAATCCCCATTCAATTTCAATCTCATGACAATCGCTCACAATGTACACCCTCCATCACGCATATCACTGACATGCTAACACCATTAGCACACCATGTCAGGTGTAGGCTACAATATAAACAAATGCTCTAAAACATACCTATCTACACCCATGCACATTTTAGTGTCTAAAGTCTTCATAGAGTTTGTCAACACTCCAAGGGTGGACAAACTTAACCACAAAGCAAGCAAGCGAGCCCGGAGGAAAAGGCTTATAGAAAAATAATCCACATTCTCTTCATTCAAGCTATGATTGCTTGTGAAGGCTACAATATTTCAACTTCATTCTCCTAAATCAACAAGTTCAGCAAGTTAGGCATTCATTGTTGAAGCATCAAAAAAGTGCTTGGAAAGGCTACTTTTGGCCCCACACAATCCAAAAATGACAATATACATAGATAGATAGATAGAATCATCCAAATCTCATCACATACAAGCAAGTATGATATTATACTTAGGCATTTACTGTTGAATTCAAAAAACTGCTTGGAAGGCTACTTTTGGCCCCACACAATCCAGACATCACAATATACATAAATAGATATATAGAATCATCCAAATCACATCACATCCAGATCTTTCTTCATCACATAATCAAACCCTACTTATTTCTACAATAGACTAAATTAGACTTATTTATGGGACATGCCAAGGAAATTTTGACCTTTCGTCTTTCTCAAAATGCATTATTCTCCAGTGAGGTTTTCTTTAAAGTTACTAAGAATGATGATGTTGCATTCCCTGACCTCATTTCCCTCCTTGTTTCCCAGGAAATCCATTTCACAGAATCCCCCCTTTCCCATCAATATATCACCAGAACATAAAAAGTGTAGGAAGCGGGCAGAACAAATTATAGCTCCTAAATTTGCGTGACAACAAAAGCCATGAGAGATGTTGAGCATCTCTAGAAACCTCAACGGCATAATTAATCCAATGTACACAGCAGGATTAGACCAACCTAGTAAAATAAAAATTTTGACTAGTCCCCAAAATCTATCTCAGCAGCATTATTTAATTGAAAGATGCAGCTACAATGCAGGATTGCCACATGGAGCTCCTACAACGAATTACAGCATAGTTCTATAAAAAAAACAACAAAAAGTAGACCAGAAAAGCAACCAAGCCAGCAAAGCTACAAATATCTTTTCCATATTGTTGGAGGAAAATGTGAAGTCCCCCCCCCAAAAAAAACAAAGATAAAGATGCTCTCAGTATGCAAGGGCATGCTTTGAAATTCTGCCAGGGGCAACCTAACATTTAATCTCATAGAATTTGGAAATAGGACCGCAAACAATGCAATATATTGCTTCTAAGTGGTGGCAGAAGTGAGGCAAAATGGCCAACTCTGAATCCCAACAATATACAAAAGATCTGATTGGAACTCGTACTAAGAACCACACAACCAGCTCCAAGACATGCAGTGCACTCCATGAAACCTACAGCTTCCAACTCAAAGTGACCGTTTTACAAATATAAAGTCCAATCTTACCAGAAGAGAAACTGATTGATGGTCTTAGGAATCATATAAGTCAACTCCAACAAAGCCATTAGAAAAAACTGTGCCCTGAAAATATTCCTTAAAGATCATCTTTTAAAAGCACTTTCGGTGCACAATTGAAGGCCCAGACTCATCATACTCAGACTTTGCAATCCACATCTGCACACAAACAGGTATGATCAAAAAATAAGTTACACTGCTCTTGTTGACAGCATTGTAAAATCAGCTATACAGATTTTTATTTATCCCCTTTAGAACTTGCAGGAAAAGCAGAGTAGACAAGCATAATAGATCAAAAACTGGGACAGAAATGCCTTAAAATGCACCTGCTGGAAAGTGCTCAGTGATGCCAATATAGATCCTCCAATCCAGACACTGTACTTTCTCTCAGGCGGTGCAACAACCTTAATCTTCATGCTGCTGGGAGCAAGAGCAGTAATTTCCTTGCTCATGCGATCAGCAATGCCAGGAAACATGGTAGAACCACCGCTTAGCACGACATTCCCATATAAGTCTTTACGGATGTCCACATCGCACTTCATTATTGAGTTATAGGTTGTCTCATGGATACCTGCAGCTTCCATCCCAATGAGAGAAGGCTGAAATAGAACCTCTGGACATCTAAAGCGCTCAGCACCAATGGTGATGACCTGTCCATCTGGAAGCTCGTAACTCTTTTCCAATGAGGAACTGCTCTTTGAGGTTTCCAGTTCTTGCTCAAAATCCAATGCAACATATGCCAGCTTTTCTTTCATGTCTCTTACAATTTCCCTTTCTGCAGTGGTGGTGAATGAGTACCCACGTTCTGTGAGGATCTTCATTAATGCATCTGTCAGATCACGTCCTGCAAGATCCAATCGAAGGATGGCATGTGGCAAGGCATATCCCTCATATATGGGAACAGTATGGGTCACACCATCACCAGAATCCAAGACGATACCTACACACGTCATAAATGACAACGCAGGTCATTCAATCCGCCCAGTCACGCAACCTGCAGCAAAACTGAATAGGACCTCACACTTGGAACATAAACAAGAGTAAACGGGCATTACCAGTTGTCCGCCCACTTGCATATAAAGACAGAACAGCCTGTATGGCTACGTACATGGCTGGCACATTGAATGTATCAAACATAATCTGAGTCATTTTTTCACGATTTGCCTTGGGATTCAATGGAGCCTCAGTGAGGAGCACAGGATGCTCTTCTGGGGCAACACGAAGCTCATTGTAGAAGGTATGGTGCCAAATTTTTTCCATATCATCCCAATTCGTAACAATACCATGCTCAATTGGATATTTAAGAGTTAAAATTCCACGCTTGGATTGAGCCTCATCTCCAACATAGGCATCTTTCTGTCCCATGCCAACCATAACCCCTGTATGGCGAGGTCGTCCCACAATGCTTGGGAAAACTGCACGTGGGGCATCATCACCAGCAAATCCAGCCTGCCAAAATGTCACCCCATTTCCACACAATGCAAAACTTATTTCAAACTTAAACATAGTGGATAAGTTTACTCTCTTCTAGCTTCTTAATTTCTCAACACAGAGAAAAATAAAATGACGCTGATAAACATTGTCTCTACCTTAACCATTCCTGAACCATTGTCACAAACAAGAGGCTGCACTTCATCTGCGTCCCCCATGTTTATGTCACGACCTGCAACACGATTGTATTTAAGAACAATGTAAAAAGATAAAATACAAAGATCCCAACACAAAACGAGGGCAAAAACATGTGGGCGGTCCATATGACCTTTACAACATAGCTGCTCAAATTGAGAAACGACAGACAGCCACAGAACGACGCATTCCTAATAAATCCATCGTCCGCTTACCATTCCTAATAAACTCCTGGTCCGCTTACATACTGAAATTTTGAAGACATGAGCATGGGCAATGAAACAAATAAACATTCCACGAAAACAGGGGACAAGGCAGATCTGATACACGACAGTAATATGGGAACAAGCCGTCTGCAACCCTGGAAGCCATAGTCTTCTAAGATGGAACGACCCACCACAAAAACTTCACAATGTGAGATCTGGGCCTTGAACCTAAACCGCAAACTGCATTAAGCACATCCGTGGAGGGCAACACACAACTAACACACGACGGACAAGCATTCATGCAAGTTATGTTTTGAACTATGCACATCGGCAGCTCCATTCCATTCCAAATCAACCCTCGGATCGTAAAGTCTAAAGGCCAAACATCATGCCGATCCAAAAGAGTCACCAAGCTTCTTACCCGATCAACGCCGATCAGGAAATCCTGGAGAACACAACGGACAAACCGTATAACAAACAAGCGCAAACCCAGCAGCACCGCACGGGGAAGGATGGCGTTGGGCATATGAGGGGATCAAGGCAGCACGGACACCCATGTAGCGGCCCCAAGGAAGAAGATCAGCAAGGATGTGGGATGAGAGACGTACAGAAGGATGGGGGGAAGTCGAAGGAGGGATCCGAGCGTCGCCCAAATGCGAGAAGGGACCAAAAAGGGCAAATCGAAAGCAGGGGCGGTTGAAATGGATGAGATAGAGAGGGAGGCAAAAGGAAACAGATCTAAGAGAAAGCAATGAGGAAGAAGGGGGACATACCTGAGGAGGAGGAGAGCTCGAGGAGGAGGGGAGGGAGGCCAAGACGGAGCTGAGGGACGCAGAGCAAGAGCAGAGGAATGGGAAATGTGCAAGATGAGCTCTTGGTTTAAGGGAAGGTGCCAAAGGTTGAAGATGACTAAGATGCCCCCCCTCCTCGCCGTAGATTTCCTCCCGTCCCCCCATCCCCGCCGTCCATTCCTCTTGCTCTTTTTCATACACACAGTTTTTGCTTTTGCCAGCTCTCCTTGCCACCTCACCCCCACCCTGTTTCCAGCCTGTCCCTGCCAGGCCTTTAGTCCCTCCTTGAGTTTTTTTTTTTTTGTGTGTGTGTGTGTGTGTGTGGTCCTATCATCTTCTTCTTCTTTATATAACAACACCTTTGAGACCTTGTCGGGGTGGGTTTTTTCGTCTACCCACGTCTCCGTGAGTGCTCTGCGGGTGTTCCCCCTGTACGAAACATGTATGACCTTCGAATGCCGAGGGTTGAACTTACAATGTTCCCACCCTCGTTCTCCAAAACTTTTGCCTTGCTTCACAAAACCAAATGCAGCCCACCAACATCGCCAACTACGTCAATGTTGGGTGTGATCATCGGGAAACCATGAAAATTGAAGATCTCCAACCAATCATTCGTCACTGCTGCTCACTATATGCAGGCCCAAGTTGGCACGTGGGCTTTTTCAAAGGCTCGTTTGGACACGAGGAAACACAACACCCACTCAACATGGGAATCTACTCTATTGAAGCATCGCAAGCCCCTCTCCAAAATTTACACCCCTTAAACAATTCATAGACTCCATAGTCACATTATTAGCTTTTTCGGAAGCTCGTAAACAACCTACGGTTGTTTTCCTCAATTGCATCCTAAAAAAGGTTGCTCCCTAACGTCTTTATGACCACCTTTGTAGCATTTGCTCTCTATAAGAGATGAGTTGTAGCTCTTTACTCCTCTACAAGCTCTCCAAGGTTGCTCCTTTGTGTACCTTTGCAAGAGATGATTGGCAATTCTTCCCTATTCCATCCCTCCATGACAATAAGCTCTCACAGAGAATAGTCAAAAGCTAAACACTCTAGCTCAAGCTCTTCTCGCTCTGATACCATAAGTTCGAGATGAGGGACATGACACTTGTAGACCACACATACGGGTAGCCTATCAAATATACGTCTAACATGATAAAAACCTTAGATATATTACATTTACCGAATATACATCTACCATTATAAAACCTTTTACATATTACATGGACCCAAATTTTGTAATGGGTCTTTTTCTTTGGGCCTGACCAGCCCCAATAAATATACTCCTCTTTTTTTTTTTGGGGGGGGGAGGGGGGGGAACCTATGCATTACTAATTACATTATAAGACTTATAACTCACCTATGCATTACTCTGCCCACACATACAAACCTATCCATTACTAATTAGATTAAGCGACATATAACCAACCTATGCATTGAAAGTTTGGTTGTAGTTCTCATGTACAATAATTATTGACTTACAAGGGTGGTACATTATGAGACGTAACACCAACCTATGCATTGGAAGTAGGTTGTACATCTCATGTGGTATAAAACAATAATAATTGACTTACAAGGGTACACTTATCACATGGCCTAGACGGACATATGGGAAGTATAATTCTATGCCTTTAATATCCCGTCAAAGTCTTCACTCACTCAATCCCTTTTAATAAAAGTGGCAAAGGAGTCCATCCAGTTGCGATCGATTCCTGGTGATCTTAGTGGGACTCCCATTTGTGAGTACAAAGGAGATTAATGTGATTATGAATTTTCAAAGACCAAATGCTAGAGAAACTTTGTTTATAATGTTCATATCTTAATATTAATATAGAGACATTTTTTGAAAGTTAAGGATATTATGTATCTCTTCCCAAGTATAAAAATTTACCATTCAATGTGTTCCCCTTTGGTCTCCTATTTGTGTGTCATATATAAGAGTCCTTGCAGCTATGAAGGGAGACTCAAAACATGCCTTCATTGTCACAATGCTGTTGTACATCATTGAGCTCTTTGGAAAAACCGGCATTTCCATTATCATGTGGTGTTGGTAAACCTTAGTTATTATAACCAATCTCTAACACGTGGAGAAAGATTAAAATATAATGGGGAAAACCATTGTGCAATAAAAGTTTCACAATATCTTTTTCATCTCTCTCTCTCTCTCTCTCTCTCTCTCTCTCTCTCTCTCATTCACATAGTAGTGGAGCCACACTTTATATTTTGATGTTTCATTTACCCAATACCTAGGCTAATGGGGGTAGCTGAGCAATGAGAACTTTGTCCCTTGTACCAAGTGTTTCCATTTTCTCTATTGCTCCCATCTTGAGAGGGTTTAGGATGACTTCCTATAAGTTGCCTACTCGAAATATTTTTCTTACGAAATCCTCATTGAGTTCATTCAAGTAGCGAATCATTCGGCCACAAACTGACAAGACCAATTATCTACACCCTATTCCAAAGTGGAGGGAAAAAGTACAAGATAAGTATCCTTGCGTTTCACTCCCTTGGAATTGCAAACACATAAGAACGTGCAAACATGATCATCTACATCCTATACTAGAGGCCCTTTGAACTTGGGAGTCTTAGCTATAACCTTTCCAAAGGTAGACATAAGGTTTTTCATTTCAAATTATTGGAAAATGGTAGCCAACTTAAATACCTCAAAAGATTGTAAAGAAAAACAAATGCATCTTAGGAACGTATTCCAAGCTTGATCTCATGGAAAGAGAATGACCATCATGTAAAATGAGATGATTATGGTTGTATTGTGACCTTGCCTACAAAGGAGATTAATGTGATTATGGATTTTGAAAGACCAAGTGCTGGAGACACTTTGTTTATAATGTCTATACGTCAATTTTAATATAGAGATATTTTTTTGAAAAGACAAGAATATTGCTCAACATCATATTATTCTCTCTTTTCTTTATTGAGAATGTCTTTTTGCATGTTTAGTATCAATTATTGCAAAATTATACAAGAAAGTATTAAAACATAATGGGGTATACCATTGTATGATAAAAAATTCACAATATAATTTTTCTTTGCAAAGTATAGACTCTAATGCCCAAAAGAAACAATCACTTTGAAAGAATGCAAAGAAAAGTAAGTGATAAAATGGCCAACTAGAAGGCATCCATAGTAAAATTAGAACAAGCTTATCCCTTCTATAATGCAAATGGCATGTGTTAGAACCTCACAAATGAGGTTAATGGTCACAAAATAACTGTAGTCATTGAAGTTTACATGAGAGTCATTTTCTTTCCATGAGATCAAGCTTGAAATGTATTTATAAAATGCATTTGTTATCTCTTTGCAACATTTTGAGCTATTGAAGTAGGTTACCATCTTACTAAAGTAGGTTACCATCCAATCATGTGTAATCAAAAGCCTTATGTCCCCACGTTCTCAATTTGTTGTATAGGTTTCTCTATTTACTGTATTGATATTGTGTGCCAATATAAGGGAAAAGTTGCAACCTATTGCAATCTAGAGTGCAAAAACAATCCTTGTCTTTCCCCTTGCACCTCTAGTGTCCATTGAATCAAGTGCCTCTCCCACTAGTGTTTGAAGATATTGTTTCCATATTTACTTGGTAATATCATTCCTTATGTTTCTTACTTTGCACTACAAATAAGCAAAAAATCCTAGTGTTTGAAGATATTGTTTCCATATTTACTTGGTAATATCATTCCTTGTGTTTCTTACTTTGCACTACAAATTAGCAAAAAATCATAATGTTTGAAGATATTGTTTCCATATTTACTTGGTAATATCATTCCTTATGTTTCTTACTTTGCACTACAAATTAGCAAAGAATCCTACTACAGATGGAACCATTTCCATACCCTTTTTTGTGGTAGTTTTTACTCTTAATTATTTTTTCCCCCAAAAGATTAAACGTCAAAAAAAGTAGTGAAGCATTGGCAAAGGCACAACATTGGTGAGACAAATAGTATTCACTACAACCATAGATGCTAACATGTTGTTGGTATTATAAACAAATGCCAATGCTTGAAAGTAAGGTAATGAGCTTAATTGTTATGTGCATACTTATTTGTATTGTTGACGACAAAAGTATCAATCTCATTTATCTAGGGTTTCGTACATTGCATGGGAAAAAAGCCAATACTATCTTGACTCATTGTAGTATTGGGACCATTCTAGATAACTATATACCATTTTACATTGACAATGAAAATACTTGATTAAATCCAAATTTTAAGATATGTTATATGGTCCCACAATAATCTAAATATGAAGAAAGAATATTTACATATGATGTGCTTGCTCAACTATCTTGTATGAAGTTAGCCATGACCCCATAGTTAAATCAAGTCTTCTTAAAATCAATGGGTTCCAACACAAAAACATCACTTATATGACCATATGACCACAATGACCTCATCCACTATGTGTATAAGTAGGTGCATCTTGGATATCATGATGCTTGAGGTAAAGTGCCTATCAAGAGATAGCTTTGATGGAGTGCACCCTGGCCTTATCGATGCTCAATCAAGAGAATATCCTTTAAAGGGATCCATCATTTTCATGTGCCAAAATAAGATTTCACATTATGTTTCAAGTACATAGAAAAAGGAGCATAAGAAATGAAGGAATGAAAGAAGGATGCTTACACCTTGCTTGGGTTATTTTTCTCACTCACTTGATTTTTCTTCTCCACTTTTTTAATTTCATAAATATAACATGTCATTTGTTTGTTTATTTTGTAGCCTAGTCTCCTATGACTACCATAAGCTCTAATTATTTTTGCATGTTGTCTCATAAGACATCCTCTACAACATTATTGAGTTCTTAATGTATAGCTTCATCTTATCATACATGAGCATTGACTAGGTGGATGAGATGATCATGCACATTTGATTACATCACAACTTTACATGGGTTCAGCATGCCTCCTACTCCTCATTGCTCTCTTCAAAGTCCCCATGCTCTACCCACCACCCTTATGAAACATAGATGCCTACTAATGAGTGCCTAGTAATCAAGCATCATTATTTGCTCCAGGATGACATCACACAAAGGAAAAAAGGACAAAAAGGGAGTGTAGGAAGCATACCAGTAGAATGGACAAGTCTTTTTCTATTAGCGAGAGGGGGGCACATACCCTATCAAGCACTCCAAAATCATTTGGTAAAGCACAGATGACCCTAGATGATCAACATCTCCTCAAGGTTTGTTGTATGATGTGGATGACATGAGACATATCATAGACGATGATAGAGAATCTCATATCATTTCTATATGCAATAGATCATGTAAGTCATCTTTGCCAAGGACATCTTAAAGGATTGGCATTGCCAATTACTATATACAATGAACATATATACAATGAACATATAACATTTTCATTTTCACATGTAAAAAATATTTTCTCAATTTTATAAAATATGCAAAATTTTAGGCAATTTAGTTATATTTTAGCTCTAAAAACGGCTAATTCTCAGGAAAAACCATCAAAATTTGAAACCTCAAGTTTTGTGATTTGATGAGAAAAATGTTTTGTGTGAACACTACACAGAAGCATTCGAAGTCCTTCGCAACATTCTAATAGACTCTCAAAGTCTCAATCCATTAACTTTCTACTACTTAATGTAATGTATCAAGTGGAAACAGCAAAAGTGATCTCACAGGAGATGCCTGAAGGCCCTGTTCTTTATGAAGTGAATATCTAACCTCTTAATCAAATGTAAGCTTTCAAGTGTTCTTTAAAGATTTTGAACATATTGTTCATGCAATATCAGCCCGACTTCCCAAAAACGTTGCTTACAAAGTGCATTCGATGGCAGTGGAATTGACACATTAATGTTTGTATCTCAAATGTAACTTCATGATCGAAAGCTTTTGGTTACTCCCTTCTAGAAAACTGTTTAGTTTTAGAGTTTCTGAAGATGAGTTGCGCAGTACACATGGTGCCATTCATTTGCGTCATTCATTTGCGTCAGACCACATTCCCGCAGACAATATATTATTAAAACCCTAGCGTTAAACTATGTTGGATCTGAATCCCGGCCATGATCTTTCCTCAACATACTGATAAATCTTCTCAATTATGTCCACTCATGCTCAATTTGTCATGAAAATTTCTTTTACAGAAAATCAGGCATGTTGGAGGTTCGGCAATGCATTGAACTCTATCTCGTGGGCGAGTTAATTGCCTTGCGAGGGGATGAGATAGATTGGGCACATCCATGTTGGAGATAGCAATCTGTTAAGGGCACTCTTTATCAGATGCTATCTGAAATATGGGCACATGAGTACCGTAATGACTGAAAGCCTTTGCCAGAATTATGGGCACATGGTCTGATTGGCAAAAACTCAGGTAGAGGGCTTCATCATAATGTGAGAGGAGGCATTCCATTGGTTGCTGGTCAATTTGGACTCTTACCTAGCTCTGTACACCAATTGCAACCGTTAGGCAAGGATAGCCTGTCCGACTTCCTTTCGTTATAGATTTTCATGCCACGTAAGCTATCTCTCGTCGGAGCGTAGAGATTTTAGCCTCATGTGCCCAAAGTGAGAGGAAGCAAGGGAGCAGGAGATTGATCCCGAGTTCTATTCCCTACAAGTGTGTTTCATACCTTTTTTTTGCAGCTGCCTACTCTATCGGCGGCCTTCAAGGGGTGAATAGTTCTTTCATTGTCAATCGTCCAAGCCCGGTACCCCCATTGGGCTAACTAGGACAAGGAACATTTTTTTCTTTTTGGAGGGATGTTCAAGGCACGTGGTCTGAACCCACCCTAAGTGAATTTAAAGCCCTTTGCTTGGCTTATATGGGCTAACCAATGTTCATTATGGTAGTAACATCTTCATAGAGAGTCCATCAACATGCTTTTGGGAACAGCTTGCTCCCATTGAGATTCATTGAAATAGTTTTTATTTTATCTCTCAATATGATGGTATTTGCACTAATAGAAGCAACGATACGACCTCATCAAGGACATTTGCAAGGGATTTGTGATGGGATATGCGATGGTATAATCGATGCACTATCAAATATACCAATCAGTAACAATCTAACGTTGCACTTGTATGCATGTATGTATTGTCAAGCTGACTCCTCACTTTGTGTTTTGTTGTTTCAATTCTAGGTCTATCCTTACTCTTGGACATCTTCCCCCTAAGCAACACAGGATCCATTTAATCCTCATAGAAGTGGAGTTTGCACTCCAATGATGTGTGAATGTAAATAAGAGCTTTGTATTTATCCGTTTTGCATCCTAGTATTTCAAACTACTAGGTTTTAGAAGTATTTGAGAAAGAAGGAAGAAAAGAAGATCTTTAATCAAAGATTTTGGGAGGGAGAGAGAGAGAGTGATATGATATTGATAATGTTTTCTTTGTTTGTGGAGAAACAGAGCAGGAAGAGAGCATATCATAAACTAAGTATTTCAAAAAATTTTGATGTTTATTTGTGTGAGGGGTACCTTGGAAGATTGATTGAGAGAGAGAAGTATTCTATGTTGTTTGTAATAATATTTTGTTTGTTTTTGTGAGAGGTTTAGTTAAAGGAGAGAGAGAAGGAGGGGGGGAGAGAGAGAGAGAGAGAGAGAGAGAGAGAGAGAGAGAGAGAGAGAGAGAGAGAGAGAGAGAGAGAGAGAGAGACTTGCAAACTCTTTCTTGAGACCTTTCAATTGCTGTCCGGACTTGGCTAAAAGCTGTTTGGAGGTCTCTGACAAACTGATCAGCTGCAAATATTTCATCTTTGGTCCTCAAGGTAAGTGGTAGAATCACCTTCCCATAGATGACCTCAAAGGGGGCTTTCCTTGTAGAGCTATGAATTATATTGTTATAAGCAAACTCCACCAACGGTAGGTACTTTTCCCAGTCTGAAATTTGGGTAGCCACGTAGCATTTCAATAAATCCAACACTGTAGAATTCGCTACCTCACTTTGATTGTGTGTCTGGGGATGAAAAGAAGAAGAAAATTTCTGATTCCGTCCCCATAAAGTCTCTAGAATAAATTGGTCATTCTGGGATCCCGATCACTGACAATGGACTTACGCATACCATGGTGCTTAAATATCTGTACCATGAAAAGCTTAGCCATATGATCTACCTTTATAGTTTGCGAACCGTAATGAAATGAGCTTGCTTTTGCTGAATCTATCAATGATGGTCCAAATCCCATCATTCCCTGACTTTGATCTTGGCAAGTCAAAAATGAAGTCCATTGCGATACTTTCCCATGGTGCCTGAGGCACCGGAAGAGGCATAAGTAGGCCAGGTGCCTTCCATCTGTCATATTTGACCTTTTGGCAGGTTAGGCATTCTGTGGCAAACTGATGTATATCTTTCCGCATTGTTGGCCAAAAGAAATACCTCTCTAGTGCTTGAGTTGTTGCTGTAATTCCTCTATGCCTAGCATATGGAGGTGCATGGCATTCCTCCAAAATCTTTTTCCTCATCTCCTGGGTGATGCATACCCATCTTCAAAGTAATAGTGACTGGTGGACTGCCCCTCTTGCAATTGCTAAAAAATCTCACTAAAATCTGCATCATTAGCATATTGCTTCCTCATGTCTTCATCATCCCTATGATAAGAGCAATAGTCATATTGTTCACCTGGGGTCGAGACAAGGCATCTACGACTCTATTCTGAGCTCCTGAAGTATGGACAATCTCAAAATGATACATTGACAGCATGTTTGCCCATTTCATATGCTTCTCGGAGAGCTTTGTTTGAGTCAAGAAATATCTCATACTTTGGTAATTTGTTGTTGGCAATAGAAAGAGCTAATTTTAAGCATATGGTACAAGGGCAAAAACTATGGAACTACAAATTAATAGATACAAAAGTAGTTTACAATCTTTTGTATTGAAGAATGTTAAGGATGAGCATGGGGAATGGATTCCTCAGCTCTACAGGAGATATTCTTGGATCACAATGCAACCCACTAATCGTGGGTGCTACAAAGTGGGTCGAAAGGATGCAATGGACATCTCCAAACATTGGAAGGAAAGGATCTTAGATTTTGAAATTTCTCCTGGCAGTAACATAGTGACACAGTTATATATCCAGCATGTCTTTACCCATGAAAACATATATGTGCATCCGAATGTAGGACTTCCATATCGTAGGCCCAATTGTTAGTTTTTCAAAGTGTACTACTTCATTTTCTTTTTAGAGTATTTGCATTTATTTGGGGACATTGACACTACTGTCTTATGCCTCGTATTTGTTTTACAGACTTATATCCATCTACTTTACAAAGAGTGGGAGCCTGCACCATGCGTAACTGGGGTGTTGCATGTCCTCCATGTTGAGATCGGGAGCCTTCAATATGAAGGTCGCACACCATCAGAATTAAAAAAGGACGGGACCTTCTTTTATGACTCAATGTTCATTGTGCCAGATGAAGAAGGACAGTATGGTAGATTAGAATCTCTTCCCTTGCCCTCTTTTGATAGTCCAGAATGGCCGCTTCCAAGCATGGAGAGAAGTGAATCATACAGAAATAGAATGTTTAAGGATGTGAGAAATGCTATGAAGCCAACTATTGGTGGAAGAAATGCTAGGTTGAGCTGCTTTCTTCCATTTCCATGCTTTGTTGATTTCTTTGCAAGTTGTAGGCAATTAAGGAAAACCAATATTTTACTTACACTTGAAAGAGCTTAGAAATGGAGTGGCTATCTGAGCTATTTGACAATGGATGGACAACAAGAACATGTCATGCTGAAGATTTAGTACAATGTCGATTGAACACTTCAGATGTGACATTTCAGTGAGCAAATCTTACAATTCTTGTTTGTATAAAAAATGATCAGGATACTATGTATTAACAAATCCCAAATTTTGCAGGTATTTCATTGGAAGGCAAATCTCTGCATGACTTTCACATATAGAAGGTTTAGATGGAAGAACCTTCAATGGGAAGCAATGGATGATGATATGCGCGATGGGACTCACAATCCTATTGTTGAGGTATTAATTAATCGGCAAGGACATCCTGATCTAATGTTGGAATTGGAAGAGGAGTGGACCATGTGATTTATCAGGGAAGAATTGCAATTATCCTTTGTAAGAATTGTTGCCCCCCCCATACTCTAGAGATAGTAGAGACATGATGGCAGGTATTTCGTATGATATCCAGTTTCTTGGATCCTTAGTGCTTCAACAATGCACTTGGCAATGAGGCATTGTTACATGTATGAATAGAAATCATATATAATACAAAGTGTTGTTTCACTTATTGTTAAGATTTTTTTATGAAGTCTACACCTCTAGATTGATGGCTCTCTATGGTCTATGAATGATAAAGCGATAAATATTTGTAATTTTAAATTTGTGTGGGAATTTGTATATCTGTATTGTGCAAGAGAGAGAGTGTGTGAGAGAGATAGATAGCAATTAGAGCATGCAAAAGAGAGAGAGAGAGAGAGAGAGAGAGAGAGAGAGAGAGAGAGAGAGAGAGAGAGAAGTTGAGAGTACAATAAGCGACACAAATAATGCACCTGGCCAGGAGACAGAGTTAGATGTATGAATATATATATATAGAGAGAGAGAGGGAGAGGGAGAGGGAGAGGGAGAGGGAGAGGGAGAGAGAGAGAGAGAGAGAGAGAGAGAGAGAGAGAGAGATAAGGGACACAAAGGGAGGGAAAGAGACAGAGGGAAGTTGAAAGCCAGGTCATCTTATCTTCATATCTAACTCGTGCATATCCATCCTCTACCTATAATCCAGAGGAGGCAATAACCAAGCCACACCTTGCTTCGGTTGATCCAATCAGGATTGAGGGAGAGGAATGCCTTACCCTATTGGAAGTGATGGAAGAAACCGGTCTTCGAGAGGATGACGTGCTATGTCGGCTCTTGAATGACACTTTTGATGATGTCATTGACTTTGATGCTCCAGTCAATCCAGCAATTGATGAGATTGCATGCTTTGATGACTTGAGCCTCACCGATCTGGAGGCAATCCAAATAACACAGAAGGCAATCGAGGATGCCGCACCAGAGTACGACATGTCCAATGAGCAGTTCATGAATTTGCAAAGGGAATTGTTTGGAGAGAGAGATGAAGAAGCTAGCACCTCAAGCCAACATGAAGTTTATTATTTCATTTTGCTTTTGTGTACATCATCAGAAAGTCTTTCGTAAGTAAATTGAGAGTGCATGTAAGTAAATTAATAGATTGCAAATACACTGAAAATAAATTTGAGATTGCACATACAAAGACAATTCTAAAAAAGACATTTTATTATATTGATGCCTGTAGGCAGAGTACAAGGTAGATGCCCGTAGGTAGAGCACAAGATAGATGCCCGTATGCAGAGTACAAGGTGGAGCATACAAAATCCCTAAGTGGCCTTGGGCTTCCTAAGCCGTACAATAAATTGCATGTCTGCGGCGGTCACCGTGATCCTTTTCCTATGGATGGCAGCCAGCTAGGTGTCATCCATAAGGTCTACTAGGTAGGCCTCAGCTGCATGCTATAGGGAAAGCAAGGCATCTCTAGAAATATGCCAGGGAGCCTCCACAACTCCACGCCTGTAAAACCGGGACGTTGGGCTAAGGTTGAGGTCCTGCATGACCTTGTGTACCACCCTTACGAAGCTTGCCATCGGGATGAGTAGATCAATGGACTTTTGAAACTTTCTAATCTCCCGAAGTGCCACTGTCCCTGGTTTGAATCTGTACTACCTCACTAGAGGAGGGCCTTTTTGCCCTTGATGTGGAGGGCCTCTTCCTGGATGTTGAGGGCCTCTTTGACCCACTTGGAGCTCGGGCACCTCTCCCTTGTTGGCATGGACAAGGATTGTCTGTTCTTGCCTTGGTCCTTTGCTCTATCCTTCGTTGTTCCTCTTCTGCACACTCCTCCTCTGTGCTCTCTGAGTCATCCGTCTCTATCAAATGATCTTCTTGTGCCTTCCTCTGTCCCTCCTCTTGTGCCTTCCTCTATCCCTCATCTTGTGCCTTCGTCTGTCCCTCTTGCTCCCTGTTTAGCTTCCGAATTGGCAGTTTCTCCCTTCAACGAGGATCATCGGGGGGAGAGGGGTGGAGGCTATCACTCTCTGTCTCTGAGTCTGGAGGTGGGTCTTTGGCTGTGCTAGTCTCCATGGTGGATCTTGGGCCTCGCCATGGGGGATGGAGAGAGTGTGTGAGAGAAAGGGTGAGGGTGCGAGAGATAGGGTGGAAATGTCAGGGGCAAGTGGGAGGTGGTGTGGAAGTGGAAAGCTCTTTAAACAATGAAATGAAAATGAGGGCACATTCTCTTATATAGGGCCCAAAACCCTAATTTTTAAAAATACTTGTTTCAATAAAAACCGTAAAAAAAGTGAAATTAGTCCAACCTTGAGCTAAATACTTATAATTAACATCCAATAACACAAAAATTTTGATTTATACTACAACTCATACATTGGCTTTACTGCAAATCCCATAACTAAAATTACAAAGAAATTCTGAAACTTATGCATGGGCATCCACATTGGAAGAGTCTACACCATCATTTTCATCTGTCTCCACCCATATGCGCCCTTTTTTATGATGGGTTGCATGCCACCTTGCATAATTTTGTCTTGCATTCGATGAGTTGTATATTCTTCTTCGACGTTTCGCGTTAACATCTTGCACTGCATGGGACACTAAGGACTCTTTGAATGCTAGTGTTGCCGCTGCTCTTATTTCGATATGCCTATACCACCATTGAACCAATTGAACCATTGGGCATGACTTAGTTCTACCACCCCCGTGTTGGGTCGCTCTATTATATGCACAACGTGCTTGCCAATGCAATCTTTTCATGCTCTGAGTGGACCATACTCCGATGCTTCCATAATTCCATGCCATGTATGGTGCATGAGCATATAAAATCAGTGTCCAAGTTAGAGATTACCATGTACTATGTGAAATGATTCTTTCCCCAAGCTATCTCCATATTCTGGCTAAAGTCATTCACAGCATTGATGGAACACTATGCATCATCTTCTTCGAATCTTTTCTTTTGTAGTAAAGGTACCAAGCTATCAAGAGCTAACCACACTCGTGCCTTTTCCTATCTTTTTTCTCTCTTCCCCCCTTGTTCACTATAGGCATTGTGTAACTTTCTCCATACATCAAACTCATTAGCACGTTTGAGCTTGTCATTCTTCTTCTTTGTAGAAAGGAATTTTAAAGCCTTGACACCACCAAAGCTTGGCTTACAAGGAACATTGCCTGTTTTTCCAGATCTTTTCTCATCTTTTGTAATCTTTACTTGCCCAAAGTGTAGTCCCATATTTGAAAGAACCTTTTCAATTCTTGCAATCATCCTCTGACTCTCTTGTTGGGGCTTCAAGTTATATGCATCAATTATGTACATATGCACCAACTTTTCAATTATTCTCAAAATAGCATGAAGCGCATAAATGTGTACTCGCTCAAGAGAAATTTCAAGAATTGGGCTCCATGATGGATCTTTCCTTGGAGCATCCCTATCACGTCCCTTAGTTTGATCTATCTCTGCAAGTTTAGAGGCCCATTGCTTTTGATTCCTTTTACCACCCTTTGCAGGTACTCTCGTTTGCATGCACAGTGGACAAGGATGGCTTGTATTTGCTCCATGTGCCACATTACACATACATTTAATAGTCTTGAGGTCAACAGCTAGATGCCATTCTACACGGTAGGATCCATAGCCCTCAACTTCAAGTAGCTCACCATTGTTATGACCTTCGATCACACTTGGGATATTGGTTTGGTCAAAGAACCACTTCAAAATTGAATGTGACTCTTTCAGCACCTACAAAAAAAACTCACATGTTATTTCAAAATATTCTAAGTCTTTTTGCATTATTGCATTAAAATTCAAATTTCCATCATACCTCAAAGGCAGCCAACCACCAAATCTTCTATTTAGATTGCACACTGAACTGTCTTGCATCATCAAGCTCAACTTCAAGGTCTAATTCTCTATTCATCATTGTCAAACTAACTCTTTCTAATTTTTGACCTTTGACCACCTCACTTTCATCAAGCTTTAGTACAATCTTTAGAGTACTATTGCATTCCTCGATAGGCATATCATAAAACTTCACCATGGCTTGCAGAACTCTTCGAACATCCATCACAAAGTTATTGTTGACTATCAATTCCAATTCTTTAGTCTCTCTAGCCTTTGTTTTCAAAGTTAGTGTACTACATACATGCTGGGGCTCACCGACTAAATCAAGTATGCCCTAATTGAGTGCATGCCTGGCCTTATCAACATCAGTCGGTTTAGGAAGCGGGGCTTCAACTTTTGTTCCCACAGAAAGACATTGTGTTTTTAAGCTCTTTAATATGAGCCGATATGCCCTTGTACTTATACCTGCAGTATCACAAACTCCCTGTGCACTAGTTGCATTGAAATGCTCCACAACTTTGTTCATTGAGTTAGATGTTATCTCTGATTTTAGACTTTTGAATTTTGGATGTTGTATAACAGACTCCAACATTTTTTTTGTAAACACTTCACCCATAGCACCATAGTGTTCATCATGGATAGACATGAGTTCTGAAACACTTCTACAAGCTCTCACTCAACAGTTCTAGTGACCACTTTTCTTGGATATTTTATCCATTGGATACAATTTCCTCTTACGTAGTCTTGGACCCATTGGAGTATCCTTCATGAATGATAATGTTTTTTCTAAATTCTTGATCTCATCCTTGAGAGCTGTGTTTTGCATTTATAAGTGAATTGCATTTATAGTGCTCTCTCCCAATTGAGCATCTAAAGTTTGAACCTTTACCTGTAATTCCTGATTTTTCTTCTCTGTGCCATCATATGTAGACATTTGAATACTTGTAGCTTGCATACATGATACCAAATGTTGATTCCAAGCCTCCAACATTGCGATCCTTTTGTCTCTTTCATTAAGCAAAGATTGATATTGGTTCTGAAGGCTACTTGCTCCATGACCAATCAACTCGGGGGGGTCACTATGTATAAATCCTCTATATCACGTGCATTCAAGGCCTATATTTAAAGTCCCTTATATGTAAAAAATTTCATTAATAAAATGTACCCCTTTTCTATACAAATCTGTAAATTTTTCCCAAAACTATTTTAAATAGTCCCTTATGTATATTTATTTCTGTAAATTTTAGAAATAAAAAAAATCCTTTTGTTGAACTCACGTGATAGGGTTACATATGATGAGTGACCCCCCCAAGCCAATCAACCTTCGACAATATCCTAACAAACCATTCTCACCCTTACATAGGAACTTCATTAAGCTGGTCAATCCATGGAATTGAGGAGTCTGACAAGTTTGTGGATCTATTGGGATATATTTTCCCTTCTAACCACAAATCCATGTGCGCTTTTCCTTGATTTCGAAGAGCTACTAAATCACTTTCACTTGCTAAAGAGGATTCATTTCTCTTTAAAAATGGTGCATTCTCTGCATCTATTTGAAAATGGATATTTACCTTTTTTTAATTTCGAGTGGCTTGCATGATTTCATGCACTTTCCACCTAATATAATATAACATTAACATCAACAAATAATATGCAAACATGACATGTTTCAGAAAAGTATCAAACCAAGAAAAAATGAAAACCCCAATTGCATGCAAAATCTAACGATTGAAATCTACGAATTCAAAAAAACATTTACTTATCATCAAACACTATTAAACTATGTGAATGAACAATACCTCATAGGGATCTTTGAAGAAAAAATGTGATCAAACTTGTCCTCCTCAATGGTCCCTCTTGTAATCCAGGATGTTGAAATTGATGGATTTTTCTCCAATACTAATTATATGCTTCCAAACAACTCCAAATCTATTTCAAACCATCTTCTATAAAAAACCTCAATAGTAAGAGTGTATCTTTTAAAACAAAAAAATCTTTCTTTCTCTTTAAATCATGTATTAAAAGAAAACAACAAAATTACCAAAACAAACTACAAATTAACTGCTTCTTCAAAGTTGCATTATAAAATCTCATTATTTTCATTGTCTTGCATTGTTCTAAAAGTTTTCTCACCTGAATCTCCATGCAAGTTGCTCTGATAGACCCTGATTTGAGTTGAAAGCTAAAAACATTCTAAAACTACATGAATGAACAGTTCCTGATTCTTGGAGCAAGGTTCCTTAAAAGAAAAATGACTTGTCCCTCCCAGTGGTCCCAAATGTATTCCAGGATTGATGAAGTTGATGGTTCTTGCTTCAAAACAAATTATATGCTCCCAAACATCTCGAAATCTATTTCAAGCAATATTATGTAGAAAACCATTGATAGTAAGAGTGAAAAAGACTCATTTCTCATGGAATTTCTTACAAAAGTAACAAATAAAATTTCAATGTTTTCAAACCATGAAATAAAACAAAACAACACAACTACACAAAATGAATTACGAAGTAACACTCTCTTCAAAGTTACATCATTAACAAACAAATCTCGTCATAATCACAGTGTTGCATTGTTCCAAAGATTATCTCACCTAAACCTCCATACAAGCTGTTTGGATGGACCCCAAACCTTCACAAATGGTTCGAAATCATGCACCCTTAGAGATTGCAGAGCTAGGAAAGTAACTACTATTGAGAGATGGGCAAAAGAAAGATTGATTCTCATGCATCAACAACTGCAATGCCTGAAAGTCAATCTTCTTTTGTCCTTTCTCAAAGAATCTCATCCAATAGCTCCTTCTAAGCTCCAAACACCTTGCATCATTCATTTTTCTTTACACAAAAAGTAGTGCTAGTTATATTACTTGAAAACGAGAGTACAAGAGGGCCTAAAGGCCAGCGGGCTGCAATCACAAAATGGATACAGTCCGAGGAGCCAAAATGCTAATTACAGCCCTCTCAGGGCATAATCATCGGAGAGTGGACAAACAGCCACAGTGGGGGGGAGTAATGCCACTGAAGACTCTGAGGAGAGTGTTGGAAGAATAGCTCTCGGTGGTCCCAGTCGTGAAGGAAGCGCCGTCTCTTTTCCTTCCCTGCCCGGGACTCCCCTTGAATCTGATCCCACTGACCCTTGAGCGTGTGAATGATCATGCTCCAAATGTCTGCTAGGGTCTAGGTAGCAGAAGAAGCTTGATCTCCTAAGGTCTGCGCGCATCTGGAAGTCCAGATATGCCAACCTGCAATGCTCCTTATGATCTCCCAAACTGGGTGTCGAGTTATCGCTCCTGCATCTGTCTCTGTCAGATGCCAAGGGAAGCTGTCCATGTATGCCCAGGTGGCTTGCGTGATGAAGAAGACTGAATCCTACCTAGAGAACTCATAAGCCAAGTGATGTCCCATCTCGGTGCTGCACCAGCAAATGGCTCCCCAAGTGATCGGTCATAGCTCAGGTGCAGCCCTCGCTAAGATCCCCATGACTCCCTTCCAAACTGTCTACCCATGCGAGTAGCTCCAAAGGCAGTGCTTCAGGGACTCCTCCTCCTGAAAACACATCTGGTAGTGCCCCTCCTGCCCCATGTGCCTCAACCTTGCATCATTCATGGCTCACTTAGAACATTGATTGCCTTGTCTTCTTGAATGAAATGATTTCAGATTGTGGGAGAATCTCAGATGAGAGAGGAAGTGGTGAGATCTCACTTAGAACATTGATTGCCTTGTCTTCTTGAATGAAATGATTTCAGATTGTGGGAGAATCTCAGATGAGAGAGGAAGTGGCGAGATTTTAAGGAGAAGTGCCCAAAATAGAGAAAGAAGAAGGTAGGTTGAATCTCATTCAAAAATCTTGAATGTTTTGAAAGAATGAGAGTGAAATGGGAGGGAAATGTAGGCAGAGAAGAGAAGTGACGAGATTTTGGCATGAGAGTCCATCCCATGAGAGGGAGAATAGAGAAAGAAGCTTCCCGCTCAAGAGCCAGCAGGACATTTGAAAAGAGGGCTAGAGCAAAGAAAAATTCAAAATGGTGCTAAAAAATGAGGGGGAAGCAAGAGGAATGAGAGAGAATGAAAGGAGTGTGGTAGTTGGATGGGAGGATTTGGTTTCAGGTCAAATGGTTCAAGTTTGGTTGAGAAACTAGGTTTCTCAGTTTGGTTACAATTAAAAAACGTGATGGGAGAGTTAAGGTAGCAAGTGGGTGCTCCACCTCATTGTTTGGGCCATTGAATAAAGAAATAGAGAAGTCAGGCCACTTCCAATATTCTATTGCCCTCCACCAGCCAATATTCTATTGGGTTTTATTCACCTTATTCTTCCATGTCACCAGCCCAAGGGCTCCCTTATAGGGCCCTTTTTGAGTCCAAATTTTTTGTAATGTTAATAATTTATTAAAAATCAATTAATAATTAGATAAGAAATTAATCAACACATAAGCAACAAGTTCAAAAATAAATAATCAAAAAAATAATATGGTCCCCCTCCCCCACGTATGGAACATGAAACATGTGGGGGGCTCCTTTCCCTTTTCTCCATTAAAACTTTCATTGGGATATTAGAATGTAGTCATGTTTGTAGTCAAAACCACAAGGGATATTTTTATATAAAAGTGGATTTTTAGTTCAAAGAGTGAAAGCTTCTATACATAAGGGATATTTTTATCACTCAGAATTTATAGAAGTGTATGTAGGTTATAAAAAGCCATAGGTAGGGGGTTCTTTTAATACACCTTGATTGCACAAGCTATATTATGGGGGTTTTACATAGTGACGCCTTGGCTTCAACGCTATTGGAAAATGGCCAATGAGTTCATTTTTTATGTTGTGCAAAATACTATACTAAAAAAGATGTTTCCTTCCCCTCACAATCTCTTCCCACCCACACCTCTATTTGTGTTTTTGTGAGTTAGAATTGGATGGAGGTGAAGATATGCAGTATTACAAAAACAACCATTTTTTAGTGCACTAGGTGAATATCAAGTGGAGGAGATTGGTTTGCAAAAAAAGTCAAGAATATTAGAAAAGTCCAAGAATTTAGAATAAATGGCCAAAAGTACGTGTTTAGATCAAGGGTGGAGGTTGAATGGTCTTTCATGGCCAAAGGATCTAGTGGATAGGGGACCAAGAAGGGTGCTACATGGCAATCAAATCATTATATTAAATAATGAGTCCCATATACTTGACATAGAAAGCCCTATGAATAATGCTACATAGGATCTTTGCCTCTAACATGTAGAGTACCTGTAAGACCTTGTGTCAATAGTGGGACTTGAGGCCACTAAGCTTATTGTTCTTTGTAAATGCTCCCCTTAAGCAACACATGTGTCCAATGGGTGTCCGAAAAGATGCAATGTCCGCCTTGACCCTTGCCTCCTCTCCCTTGGAAAGGATCCACGGTGCCTTCTTGGGAGAACAATTCTAGGAGGATGGTCTTGGGTTCCTGAACCACCCTCTTGGGTTGTAGAACCATGTTCTATGTGCACACTCTTGGGTCCATTTAGAAGGTATGATGCAAAAATGCAGAAAAATGATTGCCAAATGGTTAAAGCTTCATTGCAGTCAGCCTTGGGCAATAATTGCCAGACATTTAATTGAGATCAATGGGCCTAGGGGAGTCAAGGCTCCATGGCAAGACATAGTACTATGCAAATATGCTTTCAAAATTCCACAGTCTGAAGTTCTCACTAAGATGGTTGCCAAGTGGAAGGCCACCTTTAACAATGTTACATGGGTAGGTACTGGTTAGTTGTGCAGGGGGATGCCTCTCTTAGCTGGTCAATTTGTTTTTTTGATTAGGCATATAGAGGTATCTTTAAGCCTATGGTTGCATCTGTGCAGTTAAAAAAAGTTTGTGAGAAAGGATTGATTAGCTTCAGGAGTATAAGGGATCCAGGTGGGCATAGGTGGAAAAGAGAAGATCCTATTGCTAGAAAATTTGCTTTTTCAGATGCTCAATTATAGGTGCTAATCAAGAGACTATTAAATAATATTCGAGATGACTCGCCTAGTAATGGGGTGTGTGTTGACAGAGGGGATCTGAGGGCTTTTGTCAATGCTATTGTGGTAAAGTGCTGAGTAAATGCTCTCTAAAGGATTTGAACATGCAAAGGGGATGCTGGGTAGCGGTTGAGTGGAAGAAGCATGCACCCAAGGATAGAATGAATGTCTAGGTTAGAAACTGGGACAGAGTGTGGGGAACCAGACCTTGTTTCAAGTATAATCTATTGTTGTGAAGGGTATTCATTGGTACATCGCCCGTGAAGTAAATGGAACCCCAAAATCTCGCCTCAATCTCGCCCTTCTGTATTTTTTGCAAGTCTTATGAGGAGTGTGTGAATCATGTATTATGGGATTGACCAGTTGCTCTGTTAGTATGGAGAAGATGGTTTGGTTTGATGCAATCCTTCTTTCCATTTAACTGGAAATGTGTGCTTCTTGGCCGACAAGGGTGGTATGAATGAGGAATAGTGGAAGATGTGATAGGTCATTAAGGTTGTTGTTATCGACTGTATTTGGAGAGGCCGAAATAGGGCTATCTTTGATAATAAGTTTATGGCTGGGGGTTGCTATCCTGAGTTAGAAGTTACTCTAAGAGTGGCTTTAAAAGCTGTCAAGTCGGATAGTTTGCTTGAAAATGGATGGATGCAGAGCATCTTTGTAATTGTCTCATATGAGACTGCTCTTTTTTCCTTTTCTTCATATAATAATATATATATAAAGTTTTCCTCTCAAATTCTTTTTTGCAAGGGTGGTATGATTATGGTAGTCACATTTGCACACAAGTAAAGCAAGCAAAAAGACACACTAAGGCCTTATGACATCGAAGGGGATTTGTGGGAAATTGTATTTTCCAATGCTGAAAGGGGTTTTTTTGGGAATTTGGTGGGAAATTCATCGTATGTGGTAGGTTGTAATTTCCCACCTTTCCCTTGAGCATTTGACCTTAGTGTATATGTGGGAAAAGATTGAGGGCCTCCTTTTTATGGCATGCAAAGATGTCCACATCATAGGAAAGTCTAGAAATGCTGGGAAATATTAATTTTCCCCATGTTCCCAATTTCCCATTTCATTATCCCTTTAGTACGCAACCGCCACTTGTGAGTCTGAAAGCTTTGTGTAGTGGGGGTTTGTGGCCAAGTCATATCAAAAGAAGCTTTTCCCCATGTTCCCAATTTCCCACCGTATCATTATCCCTTTAGTACGCAACCGCCACTTGTGAGTCTGAAAGCTTCGTGTGGTGGGGGTTTGTGGCCAAGTCATATCAAAAGAAGAAGAATCAATGGAGAGACGAATGATTGATGATGATGGACAAATTATCACATATAACATGGAGAAGTTCCGAACAACAAGTGAAACAAGAATGATTGATGATGATGGACAAATTATCACATATAACATGGAGAAGTTCCAAACAACAAGTGAACCAAGGATGGTGTGATGGTGGGAGTTGCCGCAGCCCAAGTGAGTCAAGTTAAGTGAGCCACGCGTAAAAAGGTTTGGAGTCACGAGAGGGTGAAACGTTCGCTCTGAAAAAGTAGAAGGGACTCGTACACCAACCTTATATTTTTGGGGGGAAGGAGAGAGGGGCCAAAGGTGCATAGTTTAGATAAATAGAAAGAAGGGATAACGTCTCTCATGTGAGTTCTGCACCATGGTTTCCACACAAGACCCTTTGATGCATACTTTCATTCTCTTCTTTGCCAAACTGGTAAATCTGTAGCCTCCCTGTCGCCTCTGTCTTCTCTTTCCTTTTAACGTATCATCCAACATATGTTCACGTTGGGAACATTTGATTGCAGGTTCTCCTCCATGTAGTCGGCGCTTTCATCCTAGATTATGCTATATACTTCCGAATCAAATCATCTTTCGTTCCCAAGCACACACAGAGTGACGGTTTTCTTTCGTAACAATCGCTTTTCTGTATATTGTATATCTCCAATCTATGTTCTCTACATCTAATCACATGCTCTTCCGTTTGAGTTTTCCAGGGTGGAGGTCTGAACAAGGCCTGAAAGTTATAGCCTGTGGATTCCCCCGATCCGGCACGTCGTCTCTCAAGATGGCGTTGGATCTTATAGGTTTCCGCTGTTACCATGGCACAACCTCCTGATTCCCTCTCACCCCAAGCTATGGTTGGAGGTCGCAGCAACAGGTCTTACAGTAATACGTTGCAGGATCGGTCAATGATCGCACTCACAGATATGCTAATCGTCAACGATCGTACTGACAGATATTTTAATCCTGTACATAGGTTGCGTCTTTCTAATCGGGTACCTGCCGTGCGTCTTCTTTTCTGCAGGGAAGTTTGGCGATTGGCAGTCGCTTCTGGATGGCTACACAGCCATAGCCGATTTCCCCGCAACGTGTTTCTACAAGGAGCTGATGGCTGCGTATCCGGATGCGAAAGTAATCCTGAACATACGCAACCCAGAGAAATGGTACCAGAGCTTTCACAAAACGGTGTACTGGTCGCACAAAATGTTGGTGAACAGAATGTTTGCAAGGGGACTGTGGATGCTGGAGGAAGTGGCGCTGTTAAGGGGCAAATTCGATGGCCGGTTTGAGGAGAAAGAGTTCGCCAATGGGGTGTACAAAGAGCACACGGAGGAGGTGAAGAGGAGTGTCCCCAAGGAGAAACTGCTGGTGTATGATATGAGGGAGGGATGGGGTCCTCTCTGCGCTTTCCTAGAGGTGGAAATACCAGAAGATGTGGCCTTCCCTGCAAGTAACGACACAGCAAGTTTTCAGAGGCTTGTCCGTGGAATTGGGCTGCTAAAGCAGCTGGTCCTAGCCTTGTACTTTGCAACCTTTTTCTGCGCCGTACGCTCCTCTCAAATGGTTACTGGTAAGAAGCCCGTGGCAAGCCACGGATTAAAAGGTATCAACTTCTCAGGAGTGGCTTTTTTGTTTCAGCTATCAAATGCAGAGATAATCAGTCAATTCTGTAGCACTTTTGCTCAAACTTCAGTAGTGGACTTGTCCATAGCTACGTGCGTTCTAAGTCCTTCGCAACATTCTAATAGACTCTCAAAGTCTCAATCCATCAGCTTTCTGCTGCTTAATGTAATGTATCGAGCGGAAACAGCAAAAGCGATCTCGCAAAAAGTCGTTAGCCGTCATGATCCTTCAGTTTCTCATTCACTCATGGTTCCATGGATTCTTGCGTTGTGAATGAAGGGAGATGCCTCAAGGCCCCGTTCTCTGTAGAAGCGAATATCTAGCCTCTTAATCAAATGTCAGCTTTCGAGTGTTCTTTAAAGATTTTGAACATATTGTTCACGGAATATCCAGGAAAGTTTCTTACACAGTGCATTCGATGGCAGTGGAACTGACACGTTAATGTTTTGTATCTCAAATGTAACTTCATGATCGAAAGCTTTCGGTTACTCCCTTCTGGGGCACCGTTTAGTTTTTAGAGTTTCTGAAGATGAGCTGCGCAGTACACATGGTGCCATTCGTTGGCGTCAGACCATGTTCCTGCGGACAAAATATTATGAAAACCGTAGCGTTAAACTGTGTGGGATCCGAATCCCGGCCATGAGCTTTCCTCGCCACTGATAAATGCTTCTCATTTATGTCCACTCATGCTCAGTTTGTCGTGAAATTTTCTCCTGCAGAAAATCGGGCATGTTGGAGGTTGGGCAACGCGTTGAACTCCCTCTCTTGAGCGAGTTAATTGCCTTGCGAATAGGGCCCCGGAGATTAATAGGACGAGGGGATGAGAGGAAGCGAGGATTAATCCCGGCTTAATCGAGCGGAATTTTGCAACGAATTAATTAATAGGTTTTAGTTGTAGGAGCCATTAGCGGGTTAATTACCTTGGGCATTTTTAGGCCACATGCCATCAACAAGAAGCCGCCAAAGTTGAAGAGTAAACGGCAGGGCCAAAGCAGCTTGTATTATGCCTGGGTGGAGTGTACCATTCCTTGGACTCCACCCAGCTCAAGTTTGGAGGCCCCCCCCCCCCCCCCCCCCCCCCCCCCCCCCTCCATTCGCCCTCCTTACAGGGCAGCCACATGCAACACTAAAGTGAGGTAAAACATTTATTCGGTGGTCTGTTTTCAGGCCACATGCAACGAAGAAGATGCCATTGAAATCAGAGGTTCAACATCCGTTTTAGCGCTGGAATAGCAAGCTTGTAATATGCTGGGTTGAGTGTACTATGCCTTGGACTCCACCCAGCTCAAGAATGGCTAAGTTTGGAGGGGCCAAAAAGCCCCCACCATTCACCCTCCCTACCTCAGATGGAGTCCTAGGTGGAGTCGTAAGCAAACTCACCTAGACGAGTGTGCCTGTAGATCGTCTTTTCCTTCCCTCTGCAGCATCCACATAGTCTCTTGTGAGAGCATGTGGTCAAGGTAGCTTGCCGCTGATTGCTCATTTCAGAGGCCTACTGTTGAACTTGGTTGATTGGAGGGCTGCATGTGGGTGTGCTCTTACCTCCAACGATCCAGTACTCTCCAATCATCCTAACTTAAAGCTCTCGTTAATAGAGAGTAGAGATGCCTTTCGTTGTAAAAAATGACTTGAAAGACAAAATTGGATCTTGTTGTTCATGATATTACTCTAAATCTTTGGTTAATGTCAGTCCATTCACTCACAAAAGCTTGCTATAGCACGTCCATTTTATAGTAATGTAAATTGACATGGCAAATTAGATGAGATTAACATATACGCAAGAAGACTCTTTCTAGTTTGGTTAAGTTAAATATGATTCAACAAAACTTTTTACACCAGCCCTTTTGCTATTTCCCATTTCAACACATAAAATTTTGAAAGTCAAAAGCATTCAAAGTTTATTCTAGAGCAATTTGCCTCCTCATTGCATATTTCTTGTAATCCAAAGTCATTTCATGTCAACTCAAGCAATCCAGGTAGTCAATGAAAAGATCGGGTTCACACCACCCGCCCGGCCAAGGAAGCGGCAATAAAATAGGAGGATGATCCGGTGGGGTTGTGATTCACACCAACCGGAAATAGTCTTTATATAAAAGTTGCCAATGAAGTTACAACAACTCGCAAGTGGTTGAAATATATTTTGTGGGACAGTTGGTGAGAGTTCTATTCCATGTAAGTGTGTTTCATACCTTTTTTTTGCAGCCGCCTACTCCATCGACGGCCTTCAAGGGGTGAGCAATTCTTTCCTTGTCAACCGTCTTGGCCCGATTCCCCCATTGGGCTAACTAGGACAAGGAACATTTTTTTCTTTTTGGAGGGATGTCCAGGGCGGGTGGTCTGAACCCACCCTAAGTGAATTTAAAGCCCTTTGGTTGGCTTGTATGGACTAGCCATGTACATTCTGATAGTAACATCTTCACAGAGAGTCTATCAACATGCTTTTGGGAACTGCTTGCTCCCATTGAGTGGCCATTATACACTACTATTTTTGGACCTGTTTTTAATGTATATATTGGTGAAAGTTTCATTGAAATAGTTTTTATTTTATCTCCCAATATGATGGTATTTGCACTAATAAAAGCAACGATACGACCTCATCAATGACATTTGCAAGGGATTTGTGATGGGATATGCGATGGTATAATCAATGCACCATCAAATATACTAATCAGTAACAATCTAATGGTATAGGTTTGAAACCTTGCACTTGTATGCATGGCTGCATTGTCAAGCCGACTCCTCACTTTGTGTTTTGTTGTTTTAAGTCTGGGTCTATCCTTAGTCTTGGACATCTTCCCCCTAAGCGACATAGGATCCATCTAATCCTTATAGAAGTGGACTTTGCACTCCATCGACGTGTGAATGTAAATAAGTCTATAGTGAATATACCATTTCATGCACTATCCATGCAAACTTCAAATGCTCAATTTAAATAATAAAAAAAGGATCCCTTGTATTTTTCATCTTTGCATCGGTCTTCTATCTAGATGAATGGGTGATTATTTTCATGGAGGAGTATTGTAGCAGTCTCCTTCTATGGATGTCAATGAAGGGGTCAAGATGAAAGAGTTTGCCCTTGTGAGGTAAAAGCTATGAGTTGAGGTTTATAGTTTCATCTCGTTGTACAATAGAATGGCTACTTGTCACAAATTGTTGATGAGAAACTCAACAAGATCAATTTCCAAGCATGAAAATTTAGAATGACAAATCCCCTAATGGGAAAGGGTTTCTGGATGTTCATCATAGACAATGAGCATAAACCTTCTCTTCTAGATTATCTGTCTATGGAAATGTAAGCTTTCATGGCATCCGAGAGTCACGAAGGTTATCTATTCACCATTTGTATGTATTTTTTCGAGATTTTTTTTTCAATGATTGTGTACATAGAGGATGCACCAACTCCCAAAGGGGCATGTGACACTTTGGTGAAGATGTATAGCACCAATACCTAGCACGAAAGATGCAAGAATTGCCTACAATGTCAAGAGGGAAAATTAGTATTAATGACTAGTATCTATGCAAATTCCCTTGGCTCTATTGGAGCCTTGACCTTGTGCATGTGATGTCTATATTAATGGGGTTTTGAGTTCAGAAGGGCATCATAAGGGAAAGAATAGAAAATGGACTAATTCCTTAATTATAGGTGAAGAGCTCATGGTAAAGAGCGGATTTTGACTTCTCATAAAGAGGAAGAGGGACATTAATACATGCATAGCAATATATTTGGCAATTTGGAGGACCTAGATGCATTCCAACTCCATCCAATGGTGTGTAATGAATGCCTTATGGCCATTGGACCTCTAATGATGATCCTATGGTGCGTTTTTGCTTTTGGAGACCCCTAGATAGCTACATGATCTAAAGAGTACGAGCACCGACCGGCACCGGATTTGCTTTGCTAGATGACAAAGTCGATCCCATGGACATAATTGATGTAATAATGCAGTTTTAAATACCCTCTAGGCCATGTTAAAGAGAGTGAGGGATGTGACTCATGAGCATTTAGAGTAGAGGCAAAGATCCTATGCAACATTATTCACATGACTTTTAATGTCAAGTACAGGGGACTAATTATTCAATGTAAAGATTTGAAAGCACTTTGGGATTGCCATGTAGCACCCTCCTTGGTCCCCTATCCAATAGATCCACTGGCCATGAAAGACCATACAACCTCCATCCTTTATCTAAAGGCATAATTTTGGCCAGTTATTCTAAATTCTTGGACTTCTCTCATATTCTGGACTTTGTTTGCAAACCAATTTCCTCTACTTGATATTCACCTAGTGTAGTAAAAAATTGTTGTTTTTGTAAGACTACATATCTTCACCTCCATCCAATTCTGACTCACAGAAACACAAATAAAGGTTTGGGTGGGGAAGAGATTGTAAGGGCAAGGAAACATATTTTTTAGTATAATATTTTTCTCAACATAAAATATGTACTCATTGGCCATTTTCCAATCACATTGAAGCCAAGGAGTCACTATGTAAAACCTCCATAATATAGCTTGTCCAATCAAGGTGTATTAAAAGAACCCACTACCTATGGCTTTTTATAACCTACATACACTTGTATAAATTCTGAGATGCTAAAAGTATCCCGTATGTATGGAAACTTTCACTCTCTGAACTAAAAAGCCCCTTTTATATATATTCTTTTATAACTCCATAAAATATAACCCCTTTTGTAAATTGCGAATGCCATCTTACATATTGCCTCCTCGTGGTTTTTTCTACAAACATGACTACATTTTGATATCCCAAATGAAAGTTTTAATGGAGAAAAAGGGAAGGAGCCCCCAACATGTTTCATGTTCCATATGTGGGGGAGGCGAACCATATTATTTTTTTGATTAGTTATTTTTTAACTTGTTAATTGAGTGTTGATTAACTTCTTATCTAATTATTAATTATTTTTAAATAAATTATTAATTAAATTCTATTAATAACTAATTTTTAGATTCATTATTAATTAATTATTTCATTATTTAATAATCATCTTCTTAACTAATAATTAATTCAATTGTAAACAAAATCACTTGAGGTAAATATGATAATTCAAGAGTTGTTGATATCAACATGGATGTGGTGTAAAGATGCACCATTTATTAAAAATGATGCATAGGATATCTCTTATGCTTTGAATCTCTTTCAAATCCATCAAACTCTATTATTGCATTGTGACAAGGATCAAGTATATCTCTGCAAGCCTACCCACCCTCCACCTCAACATACCATTGCCCCACACCTTCTAGCACTCTCATTGGTACACCTCAAATCACTCTCTAATCCCTTGAAATTAGGAAACACTAATTGGAGGCCCTTTTGAGACCCTAATTCTCCCCTAATGCACATCAAGTGAATTTACAGCTTGCTATCCACCATCAAATTTTTGATCATTAAAAAAAGATCCTCAAGCAATGATTATCCATCATGAGAGGATTGCAACTCCTCTTTCCAATCTTCTTTACTTTATAACATCTTTAATAAGTTCTCTTAGAATTAGAGCAAGTACTATGTGCACCAAAGACAACCACTAGGCTCACCTCCCTAGTGAAGATGGTGATATCCCGGCAATGAAGCCATGAAACTGGCCCTTACTATCTACCAAAGTGTAGTAGAACAATAACTCGGAATCGCAATTAACTTAACTTAGAAAATTAGCAAATAAAGTCACAGCAAAGGGAGCTAGATTGGCCCTGCACCCAATGCAAGACACAGATTTTTGCCCCAACCTTGGAAACCCTTAAATTGGTATTTCTTTATTTGATTGGAAAAAACCTTGAATCTAGGACACATAAAGCTCTCACTAATCTTGGCAATAGGCATCCGTTTTTATCTCAGAAAGCTTGCACACGGCCTACAACTATTACTAGCTTGCACACTGTTAAATTACACAGTGCAGCAGAACAGACACTGAACAAAGAATAGAGAGTACACAACAAACTGGAGAGGAACAAACTTTTCCTTCAATACTAATGTAGTAAAGATGATGGCTCTGTCCACCCGTGCACTCCCACAGTGGAGCTTAGATGGCGATCTAGATAGATACTAGGTGAAGAGCTACTAGTTGGAAGATCTGATCTGATCTAATACAATGGATTGGGGCGGTCACCTCTTTATAGCTATGAGGGCGGTAGTTAGGTCAACATAGTCGGTGGAGTCGACCAGTGGACCTAGTCGGTGGAGTCGACCAGTCAACCTAGTCGGTGGAACCGACTAGTTGTCCATGGAATATTCAGAGAATATTCCCTATACCGTCACCTCAGAGGTTCTCGCCCTCGAACCCCCACCAAAGAGGCCGCTGGCCCCCCTGGGACCCCCTAAGCTGGGGGCCAGCTAGCCCCCAGGCCCCAACAAGAATAAGGGGTTCCTACACAATCACCTTTCTTCCATCAACGGCCTCATTGCTAGACCTCATGAATCTGACATGCAAGTCACAGGATCCATCAAGTGTCTCGAGCTCACACATGGCTTCTCCTCATATGGGGGCCTTACAAGTTAAGCACCTTGGACCACTGGTGGTTACCAGGAGGGTGGGGCATTGAGCATATCTAACACCCTCCCTCAATGAACTACCTTCTCGGCCCAATGCCAAGTCTCTGAAGATGACCCTTGGTCATACAACTTATAGGCTTTCTTCTCATCACAATAGCCTAAGAAGATACATTTGGTGCTTTTTGGTTGTAGCTTGTTTCTCTCTTTGTCTGGTACATGCGCATAGCATTCACACCCAAACGTTCTGAAGTGGGAGACAGATGGCTTCTTACTGTTGTAAGCCTCATGTGGTGTTTTACCTTTGAGTCCTTTGTATAGCTGTGATTAAGGATGTAAACCGTAGTATTGATAGCCTCAGCCCAAAAGTGGTTTGGTAGTCCAGCACCTTTAAACATACACCTCTCCATCTCCACCGTGGTCCACATTCGGCACTCAACCACCGAATTTTATTGAGGCGTATGTGGTGTCGTCATTTGTTGCTTGATCCCTTTGCTCTTGCAAAAATCTCCAAACTCTGTAGAAACAAACTCACGACCACCATCCGATCTGATTTTCTTCACTTTTCTCCCTGTTTCATTTTCAACAAGCTGTAGCCATTCTTTAAATTTACCAAAAGCTTGAGCCTTTTTGTGAAGAAAGTACACACACATCTTCCTACTATAGTTGTCGACAATCAATAAAAAATAGGAAGATCCCCCCAAGGCCTGTGTAGGCATCTTATCGCACAAGTCAACATGCACCAACTCGAGGAGCGTTTGCTCTATTCTTGCTTTCTCGTGGGAATGCCTTTCTCTGTTGCTTGTCCATCATGCAAGCTTCACACGGTTCTGTGATTTCTGTGAGTGCAAGTAAGTGAGCAACCATACCTTGCTTCTACATTTCCTTCAGCACTGCAAATCCGATGTGGCTGAATCTTTCATGCCAAAGTTTGCTTGTGCCCACTCCAGCGGTGGCTGTAAGAGCACTTAGCTCATACAGGTTGTTCCTCCTTACTCCTGTGCCAACAAGATTGCCTGCACTATCCAAAATTTTTGCTCCTGTCTTGTTGAACCTCACCTCATGGTCAAGGTCAATTATGGAGGCAACTGATAGCAAATTCCTCTTGATTTGTGGAATATACAGCACATTAGATAGTTTCTTAACATCTTCATTTACAGAAACAAATGAAACCGTACCTATACCCTCAATAGGGCATTTTGCGTTATTACCAACTGTCACAGTGATGGGTTCCTATAGAGGATGCATGGAACAATATAGACCGTTCTTGCAGGTCATGTGACAGTAGGTACCACTATCCAACACCCATGAATCACTGGTTGAAGCTTCTTGAACTGAGGAACATTCTTCCTCAATGGCCAGAAATAGATCCAACTCTACTTCTACTGTGTTAGATGTCTCTTTCCCCTTATCTATCTTCTTCAGGATACCATTCTTTTCATCTGCTTTCTTGACCCGGCAATCTACAATCATATGGCCCTTCTTCTTGCAGTAGAGGCATTCCCCCTGAAACTTCTTCTTGCCGCCCTTCTTCTTTTTGTCACCACTAGTAGAGGACTGACCTTTGGTGGAGGAACCACCTTTGCCTTTTGCAGTGGCAGAGAAAGTAGCATCCCCATTGCTACCTCCATCTCGAGCTTTAAGCCTCAATTCCTCCTCCATAAGTAAAGCACAAAACTCCTCAAATGACAATGGTTGGGGTCTCACCTGAGTGTTAAGCACTGTTACCAGTCCATCAAACCTTGGTGGACATATCTGGAGACACCGCTGAGCTAGCTCTCTACTAGTCTTTTGTATCCCAGCACCAGCCATCTGGTCACGTAGATTTTTGATTTGGGTTATGAACACCTCCGCTGTCTCTCCTTCATTAAACTTCTCAGCTGCGAGTTGATTCTCTAGGTTCTGGATCCTTGTCTAATTCCGTGTCTCATACTAACTCTTCAATATGTTCTAGGCCACAGTTGCCTTAGATGTATGTTGAAAACACTATTAGTAGTGCTTGTAACCAGGGCCCATAGAGCATCTGCATTCTTGCATTTCCAAGCTCGTAGAAGGTCAGCATTAGGAGGTATCGTACTCCTCAGATTTGTTGGGTCGGGGATTCCTTGTGGTTTTGGGTCAGTAGTCCCTAGTACTATCTCCAGAAGCTCATATGAATCTAGAATAGCAGTAATTTTAAACCATCTAGCTTACCTTCAGTGAAGGCTGGTGGGCGAATCCTCAACGCCTGCACTATTGGTGCAGTAGCAACTGTTGAACTCAAGCCGCTTCCTATTGAGCCACTTCTTGGTGCCATCACTCCACATGCTATTGAACCCCTCGCCTCTCTTCTATTCTTCGATCCTTAGAGCCGCCTGGGCTCTAATACCATGTTAAATTACACGACACAGTGGAATAGACACTGAACAAAGAATAGAGAGTACACAGCAAACTAGAGAGAAACAAACTTTTCCTTCAATACTGATGTAGTACAGATGATGGCTCTGTCTACTCGTGCACTCCCACAGTGGAGCTTAGATGGTGATCTAGACAAATACTAGGTGAAGAGCTACTGGCTGGAAGTTCTGATCCAATCTGATCTGATTTGATACAATGGACTGGGGAGATCGCCTCTTTATAGCTATAAGGGCAGTAGTAGGATCAACGTAGTCGATGCAGTTCACCAGTCGACCTAGTCGGTGGAGCCGACCAATCAACCTAGTGGTGGAACCGACTAGTCATCCATGGAATATTCAAGGGATATTCCCTATACCATCACCTCAAGGGCTCCTGCCCACGAACCCCCACCAGGGGGGCCGCTGGCCCCCCTGGGACCCCCCAGCTAGGGGCCAGCTAGCCCCCAGGCCCCAACAAGAATAAGGGGCTCCTACATAATCACCTTTCTACCATCAACAGTCTCATTGATAGACCTCATCTGACATGCCCATCCAGTGTCTCGGGCTCACACATGGCTTCTCCTTATATGGGGGCCTTACAACTCGAGCACCTTGGACCACTGGTGGATTCCACGAGGGTGGGGCATTGAGCATATCTAACACCCTCCCTCAATGTCCACCCGTAGGTGAACTCCCTTCTCGGCCCAATGTCGACTCTTTGAAGATGACCCTGAAGCTGATCCTTCTCGAGTGCCTTGGTGAAGATATCTGCTCCATTTTGCTTTGTTGGACAGTAGACCAGGACAGTAGACCAATTCCAATATCCCGTCCTCGATCAAATCACATAGATAGTGATACTGAATCTCTATATGAGGGCGGTAGTTGGATCAACGTAGTCGGTGGAGTCGACTAGTCGCTGGAGCCGACTAATCAACCTAGTCAGTGGAACCGACCAGTCGTCCCCAGGGAATATTCAAGGAATATTTCCTATACCGTTGCCTCGAGGGATCCCGCCCTTGAACCCCCACCAGGGGGCCGCAGGCCCCCCTGGGACCCCCTAGCTGGGGCAAGCTGGCCCCCAGGCCCCAACAAGAATAAGGGGCTCCTAGACAATCACCTTTCTACCATCAACAATCTCATTGATAGACCTCATCTGACATCCAAGTCAAGATCCATCCAATGTCCAGGGCTCACACATGGCTTCTTCTCATATGAGGGCCTTACAACTTGAGCAACTTGGACCACTAGTTGTTACTAGGAGGGTGCGGCATTGAGCATATCTAACACCCTCCCTCAATGTCCACCCGTAGGTGAACTACCTTCTCGGCCCAATGCCGAGTCTCTGAAGATGATTGTGAAGAAGATCGTTCTCGAGTGCCTTGGTGAAGATATCTGCTCCATTTTGCTCTAATGGACAGTAGACCAATTCCACTATCCCATCCTCGATCAAATCACGCACCTAGTGATATTGAATCTCTATATGAGGGTGGTAGTTGGATCTACGTAGTCGGTGGAGTCGACCAGTCGACCTAGTCGGTGGAGCCGACCACTCAACCTAGTCGGTGGAACCGACTAGTTGTCCATGGAATATTCAATGAATATTCCCTATACCATTGCTCCGGGGGCTCCTACTGTCGAACCCCCACCAGGGGGGCTGCTGACCCCTCTAGGACCCCCTAGCTGGCAGGCTGGCCCCGAGGCCCCAACAAGAATAAGGGGCTCCTACACAATCACCTTTCTACCATCAACGGTCTCACTGATAGACCTCATCTGACATGCAAGTCAGGATCCATCCAGTGTCCCAGGCTCACACATGGCTTCTCCTCACATGGGGGCCTTACAACTTAAGCACCTTGGACAATTGGTGGTTACGAGGAGGGTGGGGCATTGAGCATATCTAACACCCTCCCTCAATGTCCACCCGTAGGTGAACTACCTTCTCGGCCCAATGCCGAGTCTCTGAAGATGACCATGAAGAAGATCCTTCTCGAGTGCCTTGGTGAAGATATCTGCTCCATTTTGCTCTATTGGACAGTAGACCAATTCCACTATCGCGCCCTCAATCAAATCATGCACAGAGTGCTACTGAATCTCTATATGAGGGTGGTAGTCGGATCAATGTAGTCGATGGAGTCGACCAGTCGACCTAGTCGGTGGAGCCGACCACTCAACCTAGTCGGTGGAACCGACTAGTCGTCCATGAAATATTCATGGAATATTCCCTATACCATTGCCCCGGGGGCTCCTGCTGTCGAACCCCCACCAGGGGGGCTGCTAGACCCCTTGGGACCCCCCAGCTGGGGGAGGGTGGCCCCAAGGCCCTAACAAGAATAAGGGGCTCCTACATAATCACCTTCCAACGGTCTCATTGATAGACCTCATCTGACATGCAAGTCAAGATCAATCCAGTGTCCCGGGCTCACACATGGCTTCTCCTCATATGGAGGCCTTACAACTTGCGCACCTTGAACCACTGGTGGTTACGAGGAGGGTGGGGCATTGAGCATATCTAACACCCTCCCTCAATGTCCACCCGTAGGTGAACTTGCTTCTCAGCCCAATGCAGAGTCTCTGAAGATGATCCTGAAGTTGATCCTTCCCGAGTGGCTTGGTGAAGATATCTGCTCCATTTTGATCTGTTGGACAATAGACCAATTCGACGATCCCGTGCTCGATCAAATCACACATATAGTGATACTGAATCTCTATATGAGGGCGGGAGTCAGATCAACGTAGTCGGTGGAGTCAACAAGTCGACCTAGTCGATGGAGCTGGCCAATGAACCTAGTTGATGGAACCGACTACTCGTCCATGGAATATTTAGGAAATATTACCTATACTATTAACTCGGGGGCTGCTGCCCTCGAACCCCCACCAGAGGGGTCGTTGGCCCCTTTGGGACCCCCCAACTAGGGGTTAACTGGCCCCCAAGTCCCAACAAGAATAAGGGGCTCCTACACAATCACCTTTCTACCATCAACGGTCTCATTGATAGACCTCATCTGACATGCAAGTTAGGATCCATTGAGTGTCTCGGGCTCACACATGGCTTCTCCTCATATGGGGGCCTGACAACTTGAGCACTTTGGACCACTAGTGGTTACGAGGAGGGTGGGGCATTTAGCATATCTAACACCCTCCCTCAATGTCCACTCGTAGGTGAACTACCTTCTCGGCCCAATGCCAAGTCTTGAAGATGACCCTGAAGCTAATCCTTCGTGAGTGCCTTGGTGAAGATATCTACTCCATTTTGCTCTGTTGGATAGTAGACCAATTCCACTATCCCGTCCTCAATCAAATCACGCACATAGTGATATTGAATCTCTATATGAGTGTAGTAGTTGGATCAACGTAGTCAGTGGAGTCAACTAGTCGACCTTGTCGGTGGAGCTGACAAATCAACCTAGTCGATGGAATCGACAAGTCGTCCATGGAATATTCAAGGAATATTCCCTATACCATTGTCCTGGTGACTCCTGCCCTTGAACCCCCACCACGGGGGTTGCTGGCCCCCTGGGACCCCCCACCAGTTGGGGGCCAACTGGCCCCCAAGTCCCAACAAGAATAAGGGGCTCCTACACAATCACCTTTCTACCATCAACGATCTCATTGATAGACCTCATCTGACATGCAAGTTAGGATCCATTGAGTGTCTGGGGCTGACACATGGCTTCTCCTCATATGGGGGCCTTTCAACTTGAGCACCTTGGACCACTAGTGGTTACGAGGAGGGTGGGGCATGGAGCATATCTAACACCCTCCCTCAATGTCCACCTGTAGGTGAACTACCTTCTCGGCCCAATGCGGAGGCTCTGAAGATGGCCTTGAAGCTGATCCTTCCTGAGTGCCTTGGTAAAGACATCTGCTCCATTTTGCTATATTGGATAGTAGACCAATTCCACTATCCCGTCGATCAAATCACGCACAAAGTGATAGTGAATCTCTATATGAGGGCGGTAGTCAGATCAACGTAGTCGGTGGAGTCGACCAGTCGACCTAGTCGGTGGAGTCGACCAGTCAACCTAGTCGGTGGAACTGACGAGTCGTCCATGGAATATTCAAGGAATATTCCATATACTATTGCCTCGGGGGATCCCGCCCTTGAACCCTGACCAGGGTGGCCATTGGCTCCCCTGGGACCCCCCAACTAGGGGCTAGCTAGCCCCCGGGCCCCAACAAGAATAAGGGGCTCCTACACAATCACCTTTCTACCATCAATAGTCTCATTGATAGACCTTATCTGACATGCAAGTCAGGATCCATCCAGTGTCCCGGGCTCACACATGGCTTCTCCTCATATGGGGGCCTTACAACTTGAGCACCTTGGACCACTGGTGGTTACGAGGAGGCTCGCAAGGAGGGTGGGGCATTGAGCATATCTAACACCCTCCCTCAATGTCCACTCATAGGTGAACTACCTTCTGAGCCCAATGTCGAGTCTGTGTGGATGACCCTGAAGCTGATCCTTCCCGAGTGCCTTGGTGAAGATATCCGCTGCATTTTGCTCTATTGGACTGTAGACCAATTCCACTATCCCGTCCTCGATCAAATCATGCACATAGTGATACTGCATCTCTATATGAGGGCGGTAGTCAGATCAACATAGTCCGTGGAGTCGACTAGTCGACCTACTCAGTGGAGCCGACCAGTCAACCTAGTCGATGGAACCGAGTAGTCGTCCATGGAATATTCAGGGAATATTTCCTATACCGTTGCCTCGGGGGCTGCCGCCGTGGAACCCCCATGAGGGGGGCCGCTTGCCCCCCTGGGACCGCCCAGCTGGGGGCCAACTGGCCATTAGGCCCCAACAAGTATAATTGCTCTATTGGATAGTAGACAAATTCCACTATCCCGTCGATCAAATCACGCACATAGTGATAGTGAATCTCTATATGAGGGCGGTAGTCAGATCAACGTAGTCACTGGAGTCGACCAGTCGACCTAGTTAGTGGAGTTGACCAGTCAACCTAGTCGGTGGAACCGACGAGTCGTCCATGGAATATTCAAGGAATATTCCCTATACTATTGCCTCGGGGGATCCCGCCTTTGAACCCTGACCAGGGTGGCGATTGGCCCCCCTATGACCCCCCAGCTAGGGGCCAGCTAGCCCCCAGGCCCCAACAAGCATAAGGGGCTCCTACACAATCACCTTTCTACCATCAACAGTCTCATTGATAGACCTCATCTGACATGCAAGTCAAGATCCATCCAGTGTCCCGGGCTCACACATGGCTTCTCCTCATATGGGGGCCTTACAACTTGAGCACCTTGGACCACTGGTGGTTACGAGGAGGCTCCAAGGAGGGTGGGGCATTGAGCATATCTAACACCCTACTTCAATGTCCACCCATAGGTGAACTACCTTCTCGGCCCAATGTCGAGTCTCTATGGATGACCCTGAAGCTGATCCTTCCGGAGTGCCTTGGTGAAGATATCCGCTGCATTTTGCTCTATTGGACTGTAGACCAATTCCACTATCCCGTCCTCGATCAAATCACGCACATAGTGATACTGCATCTCTTTATGAGGGCGGTAGTCGGATCAACATAGTCGGTGGAGTCGACTAGTCGACCTAGTCAGTGGAGCCGACGAGTCAACCTAGTCGATGGAACCGACGAGTCTGTGTGGATGACCCTGAAGCTGATCCTTCCCGAGTGCCTTGGTGAAGATATCCGCTCAATTTTGCTCTATTGGACTGTAGACCAATTCCACTATCCCGTCCTCGATCAAATCATGCACATAGTGATACTGCATCTCTATATGAGGGCGGTAGTCAGATCAACATAGTCCGTGGAGTCGACTAGTCGACCTACTCAGTGGAGCCGACCAGTCAACCTAGTCGATGGAACCGAGTAGTCGTCCATGGAATATTCAGGGAATATTTCCTATACCGTTGCCTCGGGGGCTGCCGCCGTGGAACCCCCATGAGGGGGGCCGCTTGCCCCCCTGGGACCGCCCAGCTGGGGGCCAACTGGCCATTAGGCCCCAACAAGTATAAGGGCCTCCTACACAATCACCTTTCTACCATAAACGGTCTCATTGATAGACCTCATCTGACATGCAAGTCAGGATCCATCCAGTGTCCGAGGCTCACACATGGCTTCTCCTCATATGGGGGCCTTACAACTTGAGTACGTTGGACCATTGGTGGTTACCAAGAGGGTGTGACATTGAGCATATCTAACACCATCCCTCAATGTCGACCCGTAGGTGAAGTACCTTCTCGGCCCAATGCGGAGTCTCTGAAGATGACCCTGAAGCTGATCCTTCCCGAGTGCCTTGGTGAAGATATCTGCTCCATTTTGCTCTGTTGGACAGTAGACCAATTCCACTCTCCGGTCCTTGATCAAATCACACACATAGTGATACTGAATCTCTATATGAGGGTGTTAGTCAGATCAACATAGTCGGTGGAGTCGACCAGTTGACCTAGTCAATGGAGCTGACCAATCAAGCTAGTCGGTGGAACTGACTAGTCGTCCATGGAATATTCAAGGAATATTCCCTATACCGTTGCCTCGGGGGCTCCCACCGTGGAACCCCGACTAGGGGGGCCACTGGCCCCTCTGGGATCGACCATGTGGGGGCCAACTGGCCGCCAGGTCCCAACAAGAATAAGGGGCTCCTACACAATCACCTTTCTACCATCAACGGTCTCATTGCTAGACCTGATATGACATGCAAGTCAAGATCCATCTAGTGTCTCGGGCTCACACATGGCTTCTCCTCATAAGGGGGCCTGACAACTTGAGCACCTTGGACCATTGGTGGTTATCAGGAGGGTGGGGCATTTAGCATATCTAACACCCTCCCTCAATGTCCATCCGTAGGTGAACTAGCTTCTCGGCCCAATGCGGAGTGTCTGAAGATGACCTTGAAGTTGATCCTTCCCGAGTGCCTTGGTGAAGATATCTGCTCCATTTTGCTTTTTTGGATAGTAGACCAATTCGACTATCCCGTGCTCGATCAAATCACGCACATAGTGATATTGAATCTCTATATGAGGGCGGTAGTCAGATCAACGTAGTCCGTGGAGTCAACCAGTCGACCTAGTCGATGCTGGCCGCCATGCCCAACCAAGAATAACGTGCTCCTACAAATCACCTTTCTACCATCAACGGTCTCATTGATAGACCTCATCTGACATGCAAGTTAGGATCCATTGAGTGTCTCGGGCTGACACATGATTTCTCCTCATATGGGGCCTTACAACTTGAGCACCTTGGACCACTAGTGGTTACGAGGAGGGTGGGGCATGGAGCATATCTAACACCCTCCCTCAATGTCCACCTGTAGGTGAACTACCTTCTTGGCCCAATGCGGAGGCTCTGAAGATGGCCCTGAAGCTGATCCTTCCTGAGTGCCTTGGTAAAGATATCTGCTCCATTTTGTTCTATTGGATAGTAGACCAATTCCACTATCCCGTCGATCAAATCACGCACATAGTGATAGTGAATCTCTATATGAGGGTGGTAGTCAGATCAACGTTTTCGGTGGCGTCGACCAGTCTACCTAGTCGGTGGAGTCGACCAGTCAACCTAGTCGGTGGAACCGACGAGTCGTCCATGGAATATTCAAGGAATATTCCCTATACTATTGCCTCGGGGGATCCCGCCCCTGAACCCTGACCAAGGTGGCCATTGGCCCCCCTGGGACCCCCCAGCTAGGGGCTAGCTAGCCCCTAGGCCCCAACAAGAATAAGGGGCTCCTACACAATCACCTTTCTACCATCAACAGTCTCATTGATAGACCTCATCTGACATGCAAGTCAGGATCCATCCAGTGTCCCGGGCTCACACATGGCTTCTCCTCATATGGGGGCCTTACAACTTGAGCACCTTGGACCACTGGTGTTTACGAGGAGGCTCCAAGGAGGGTGGGGCATTGAGCATATCTAACACCCTCCCTCAATGTCCACCCATAGGTGAACTACCTTCTCGGCCCAATGTCGAGTCTTTGAGGATGACCTTGAAGCTGATCCTTCCCGAGTGCCTTGGTGAAGATATCCGCTCAATTTTGCTCTATTGGACAGTAGACCAATTCCACTATCCCGTCCTCGATCAAATCACGCACATAGTGATACTGCATCTCGATATGAGGGCGGTAGTCAGATCAACATAGTCGGTGGAGTCGACTAGTCGACCTAGTCGGTGGAGCCGACCAGTCAACCTAGTCGATGGAACCGACTAGTCGTCCATGGAATATTCAGGGAATATTTCCTATACCGTTGCCTCGTGGGTTGCCGCCCTCGAACCCCCACGAGGTGGGCCGCTTGCCCCCCGTGGACCCCCCAACTGGGGGCCAACTGGCCATTAGGCCCCAACAAGTATAAGGGCCTCCTACACAATCACCTTTCTACCATAAACGGTCTCATTGATAGACTTTATCTGACATGCAAGTCAGGATCCATCTAGTGTCCCGGGCTCACACATGGCTTCTCCTCATATGGGGGCCTTACAACTTGAGTACGTTGGACCATTGGTGGTTACCAGGAGGGTGTGACATTGAGCATATCTAACACCCTCACTCAATGTCCACCCGTAGGTGAAGTACCTTCTCGGCCCAATGCAGAGTCTCTGAAGATGACCCTGAAGTTGATCCTTCCCGAGTGCCTTGGTGAAGAAATCTGCTCCATTTTGCTCTGTTGCCAATTCCACTCTCCGGTCCTTGATCAAATCACACACATAGTGATACTGAATCTCTATATGAGGGCGTTAGTCAGATCAACATAGTCGGTGGAGTCGACCAGTTGACCTAGTCAATGGAGCTGACCAATCAAGCTAGTCGGTGGAATTGACTAGTGTCCATGGAATATTCAAGGAATATTCCCTATACCATTGCCTCGGGGGCTCCCGCCCTGGAACCCCGACCAGGGGGGCCACTGGCCCCCCTGGGATCGACCATGTCGGGGCCAACTGGCCGCCAGGCCCCAACAAGAATAAGGGGCTCCTACACAATCACCTTTCTACCATCAACGGTCTCATTGCTAGACCTCATATGACATGCAAGTCAAAATCCATCTAGTGTCCTGGGCTCACACCTCGCTTCTCCTCATAAGGGGGCCTAACAACTTGAGCACCTTGGACCACTGGTGGTTACCAGGAGGGTGGGGCATTTAGCATATCTAACACCCTCCCTCAATGTCCATCTATAGGTGAACTAGCTTCTTGGTCCAATGCGGAGTCTCTGAAGATGACCCTGAGGTTGATCCTTCCCGAGTGCCTTGGTGAAGATATCTGCTCCATTTTGTTCTGTTGGATAGTAGACCAATTCGACTATCCCGTGCTCGATCAAATCACGCACATAGTGATACTGAATCTCTATATGAGGGTGGTAGTCAGATCAACGTAGTCGGTGGAGTCAACTAGTCGACCTAGTCGATGCTGGCCGCCATGCCCAACCAAGAATAAGGGGCTCCTACACAATCACCTTTCTACCATCAATGGTCTGATTGATAGACCTCATCCGACATGCAAGTTACGATCCATTGAGTGTCTCGGGCTGACACATGGCTTCTCCTCATATGGGGGCCTTACAACTTGAGCACCTTGGACCACTGGTGGTTACCAGGAGGGTGGGGCATGGAGCATATCTAACACCCTCCCTCAATGTCCACCTGTAGGTGAACTACCTTCTCGGCCCAATGCGGAGTCTCTGAAGATGGCCCTGAAGCTGATCCTTCCTGAGTGCCTTGGTAAAGATATCTGCTCCATTTTGCTCTATTGGATAGTAGACCAATTCCACTATCCCATCGATCAAATCACCCACATAGTGATAGTGAATCTCTATATGAGGGCGGTAGTCAGATCAACATAGTCGGTGGAGTCGACCAGTCGACCTAGTCGGTGGAGTTGACCAGTCAACCTAGTCGGTGGAACCGACGAGTCGTCCATGGAATCTTCAAGGAATATTCCCTATACTGTTGCCTCAACGGATCCCGCCCTTGAACTTTGACCAGGGTGGCCATTGGCCCCCCTGGGACCCCCCAGCTAGGGGCCAGCTGGCCCCCAGGCCCCGACAAGAATAAGGGGCTCCTACACAATCACCTTTCTACCATCAACAGTCTCATTGATAGACCTCATCTGACATGCAAGTCAAGATCCATCCAGTGTCCCGGGCTCACACATGGCTTCTCCTCATACGGGGGCCTTACATCTTGAGCAACTTGGACCATTGCTTGTTACCAGGAGGGTGCGGCATTAAGCATATCTAACACCCCCCCTCAATGTCCACCCATAGGTGAACTACCTTCTCTGCCCAATGTCGAGTCTTTGAAGATGACCGTGAAGGAGATCCTTCTCGAGTGCCTTGGTGAAGATGTCTGCTCCATTTTGCTCTGTTGGATAGTAGACCAATTCCACTATCCTGTCCTCAATCAAATCACACACATAGTGATACTGAATCTCTATATGAGGGTGGTAGTCAGATCAACATAGTTAGTGGAGACGACCAGTCGACCTAGTCGGTGGAGCCTACCACTCAACCTAGTCGGTGGAACCGACTAGTCGTCCATGGAATATTCAAGGAATATTCCATATACCATTGCCCTAGGGGCAAGCTGGCCCCTAGGCCCCAACAAGAATAAGGGGCTCCTACATAATCACCTTTCTACCATCAATGGTCTCATTGATAGACCTCATCTGGCATGCAAGTTAGGATCCATCCAGTGTCCCCGGCTCACACATGGCTTATCCTCATATGGGGCCTTACAACTTGAGCACCTTGGACTACTGGTGGTTACGAGGAGGGTTGGGCATTGAGCATATCTAACACCCTCCCTCAATGTCCACCTGTAGGTGAACTACCTTCTCGGCCCAATGTCAGGTCTTTGACGATGATCCTTCCTGAGTGCCTTGGTGAAGATATCTGCTCCATTTTGCTCTATTGGACAGTAGACCAATTCCACTATCCCGTCCTCGATCAAATCACGCACATAATGATACTGTATCTCTAGATGAGGGGGGTAGTCGGATCAACGTAGTCAGTGGAGTCGACCAGTCGACCTAGTCAGTGGACCCCACCAGTCAACCTAATCGGTGGAACCGACTAGTCGTCCAGGGAATATTTCCTATACCGTTGCCTCGGCGGTTCCCACCCTCAAACCCCCACGAGGGGGGCCGCTTGCCCCTTGGGACCCCCCAGCTGGGGGCCAACTGGCCCCCAATCCCCAATAAGAATAAGGGGCTCCTACATAATCACCTTTCTACCATAAACGGTCTCATTGATAGACCTGATCTAACATGCAAGTCAGGATCCATCCAGGGTCCTGGGCTCACACATGGCTTCTCCTTATATGGAGGCCTTGCAACTTGAGCACCTGGGACCATTGGTGGTTACCAGGAGGGTGTGGCATTGAGCATATCTAACACCCTCCCTATATGTCCACCCGTAGGTGAACTACCTTCTCGGCCAATACGGAGTCTCTGAAGATGACCCTAAAGTTGATCCTTCCTGAGTGCCTTGGTGAAGATATCTACTCCATTTTGCTCTGTTGGACACTAGAGCAATTCCACTATCCCGTCCTCGATCAAATCACGCACATAGTGATACTGAATCTCTATATGAGGTCAGTACGGATCAATGTAGTCAGTGGAGTCGACCAGTCAACCTAGTTGATGGAGCCGACCAGTCAACCTAGTCAGTGGAAATGACTAGCCGTCCATGGAATATTCCCTATACTGTTGCCTTGGGGGCTCCCGCCCTCGAACCCCCACCAGGGGGGCCACTGGCCCCCCTGGGACCCCCCAGCTAGGGGCCAACTGGTCCCCAGGGCCCAACAAGAATAAGGGGCTCCTACACAATCACCTTTCTACCATCAATGGTCTCATTGATAGACCTCATCTCTGACATGCAAGTCGGGATCCAAAGTCAGGATCCATCTAGTGTCCCGGGCTCACACATGGCTTCTCCTCATATGGGGGCCTTACAACTTGAGCACCTTGGACCACTGGTGGTTACCAGGAGGGTGTGGCATTGAGCATATCTAACAACCTCCCTTAATGTCCACTTGTAGGTGAACTACCTTCTCGGCCTAATGCCGAGTCTATGAAGATGACCCTGAAGCTGATCCTTACGGAGTGCCTTGGTGAAGATATCTGCTCCATTTTACTTTGTTGGATAGTAGACCAATTCGACTATCCCGTGCTCGATCAAATCACGCACATAGTGATACTGAATCTCTATATGAGGGCGGTAGTCGGATCAACGTAGTCAGTGGAGTCAACCAGTCGACCTAGTCGATGGAGCTAGCCAATCAATCTAGTCGATGGAACCGACTACTGGTCCATGGAATATTGCCTATACTATTGCCTCGAGAGCTCCCGCCCTCGAACCTCCACCAGGGGGGTCTTTGGCCCCCTTGGGACCCCCCAACTGGGGGCCAATTGGCCCCTAGGTCCCAACAAGAATAAGGGGCTCCTACACAATCACCTTTCTACCATCAACGGTCTCATTGACAGACCTCATCTGACATGCAAGTTAGGATCCATCCAATGTCTTGGGCTCACACATTGCTTCTCCTCATATGGGGGCCTTAAAACTTGAGCACCTTCGACCACTGGTGGTTACCAGGAGGGTAGGGCATGGAGCATATCTAACACCCTCCCTCAATGTCCACTCGTAGGTGAACTACCTTCTCGGCCCAATGCAGAGTCTCTGAAGATGACCCTGAAGCTGATCCTTCCCGAGTGCCTTGGTGTAAGATATCTGCTCTATTTCGCTCTGTTGGATAGTAGACCAATCCCACTATCCCATCCGCGATCAAATCACGCACATAGTGATACTGAATCTCTATATGAGGGCGGTAGTCGGATCAAGGTAGCCGGTGGAGTCGACCAATCGACCTAGTCGATGGAGACGACCAGTCAACCTAGTCGATGGAACCGACTAGTCGTCCATGGAATATTGAAAGAATATTCCCTATACTATTGCCTCGGGGGCTCTTGCCCTTGAACTCCCACCTGGGGGGCCGCTGGCCCCCAGACCCCAATAAGAATAAGGGGCTCCCACACAGCCACCTTTCTACCATCAAGGGTCTCATTGATAGACCTCATCTGACATGCAAGTCAGGATCCACCATCCAGCGTCCCGAGCTCACACAGGGCTTCTCCTCATATGGGGGCCTTACAACTAATTGTGCACCTTGGACCATTGGTGGTTACCAAGAGAGTGGGGCATTGAGCATATGTATCACACACAACCACATAGTTCCTCATGGCCACCCCATTTGCCACATAACCACCTAGCTGCTCAGAACAGATAGAGGGTGCAGAAAAACACTTCCAATATTAAGTGAATTTTGAAAAAGAAATGACCCTCGTCTCCGTGTGCTCCATCAAACTGGCTATGCCAATATAGAAGGATTATTTCACCATGAGATTTGCCACACCAACCCGCTAAGGGAGGGTAAGAAAATGTTATTATTCATGCAACTGATTGTGTCTAAGCATAAGCGTGTGAGTGTACATGACCTAGTAACTAGGTAGAGACTAACTATATGCTTTTTTTATTTTTGCTAGGACTTCGTAGGACAGCTAGGGCTTAGGCATCACTTCTATGCCCTAGGTTGAAATCGGTTGATGCTACCTATATGTGCAAAGGTGTACATATGCAAGTGAGTGCTCGTGATACAATGTAATACTAACTATGGAAGACTTGGGGTTCCCAAATCTTCATTTTTGTCGGGGATGGCTTGCATGTTGATGTAGTAGTGCTTCAGTCGGGGATGGCTTGCATGTTGATGTAGTAGTGCTTCAGTCGGCTCCCGTTTGTGGTTGTGTTAAATTAGACTCCATCCAATGTTTCTAGCAGCACAGCTCTCATGGGATTCATTTTTCTTACTTGATAGGGTCCTTGACCTAGATACTTGAGGTTTCCCTTGTGGACTTTGGCATTGTATAGCAAGACCAGGTCACCTTCCTTGATATCGTTGGCATAGGCTTGATATTACAAATTTGAGTGGGACCACAACATCAAGGCCGTACACCAATAGAAGAGGTGTATTTCCTGTACTAACCTTGAGTGTGGTTCGGTATGCCCATAAGGCTGCATTGAGTTTCTCTACCCAATCAGAACACTGTGGTTCTACTACTACCTTGGTGAGGATAATGCATAATATTTTGTTGGTAGATTTGGCCTGTCAATTCCCTTGGGGGTAGTAGGGTGTGCTTTTTCTATGGATTACCATAAAGCCAGACAAGAGTTCTTGTGCAACTGAAGGTTTCTCCCTATCTCTAGAAAGAGAAAGTTTTCCCCTACTCAAGGAGAAGGTGGAGTATCTCACTGATACCTCTCTTTGAGTACTCATGGCACCATTTGAGGACATATCCAACAAGTACCATGTGAACCTACAACTAGAGGAAGAATATGCAAGCACACGCCATTTGGGATATAGTGGAACTCCTTAAAGTGCGCTCCACAGTCTTCGATTGCAAGGGAAGAAGCATCTTGTCCTTTGGGTGGATGGAAACTTATATCCTTTAGACCCTGCCACCCAAAAGAGTCCTCCTTTTCATACAGTGCATGATGTTGTTCGGTTTGTTGGCAATGGACATGCTGGGTTGCTTGGTTATTGCAATCAATTGAACCATTCTCAGACATTGGCTATGCAAGCAAGCGAGGTGCAAAGAGCCCAAGCAGAAGAACTTGCACATTTGGGAAATATTACTATTGTGGCAATGCATAATAGTATGCAAGATCTCCAATTGCAAAACAAAGAACTCAGTGACAAAGCACGTGCACTGGACTTGGAGCGACAGGAATTGGAAGAATCAATCCAGAAGCTCGCTAAAAGCAAACAAGATTTGGAAAGGTCTATCTATGGCCAAGTTCAACGTGTTGTGGAGAAGGAATGAGAGAAGTCGATAGAACGATTACAAAAGTTGAAGGGAACACCTTCCGGACTGAAGGAGAGGAAAAGACAATTGCAATCTATGGATGCATTGTCAACCAATAGTGGTGCTGGAAAGAGAAGAATATGGGCTGCAAGATTAGTTCCCCAAATTTTCAATGAAATTTTTTACCTCAAAATATTTGTGGTGTTGCATTATTTCCACTAAGACTCATTTGTACTCTACTTTAGGAATTTCATGGCGGATGTGATGGGAACAATGGAAATGGATGATGGTGATCCTTCATATGTTCTAGGAAGTTTATTAAAGCCAAGTGATGTCATTCAAGTGTTGAAGGACCCTAGACAAAAAGGGCTACAAGAACAAGTTGCTAGAGAGGTAATGAAGGACTTCAAGGGCTCGTGCAAGCAAAGGAGGTGCTTGGAGATTGTGATGCTGCTGGTGTAAGTCGTGAAGCTTACAACTCTGTTTTTAAAATTTTCAAGTCTACTATGGAGGAAAGTATAAGACATCTACAATGCCATTGCCAACACCGTGGTCTGTAAGGCTTGCATGCCAAGAAACAAACTAATGTGCTAGAGAAAAGCTTGGAGGATACCATTGTGTAAGTGGCACAATGACTTGAAAGAGTAAAAAGAAATCTGGCATCCAAACATTTGAGATGAATGCTTTCAATAATGTTTACATGGATGTAGAGAATTTGCAGAGAGCCATGGTCAAATTCTATGGGATGAGTGAAGAAGGTAAGAGAAATTCCCTCTTTGCATTCAACTTTATTTCTTCTTATTTCTATATCCTTACTATATTTCTCTTTCATTGTATAGATGGCAAGCTAGTATTTGTAAAAATGGATGAAGCTTAGTTGCTAAAAGAGCACAAGTTAGAGAGGGTGAGCATTTGTATTATGAATGATGCCTTGTGTTTTACTCAAGGGATGAGGAAGTTGATCAGGGTTTCTCAGTCCAATTTGAGAAGGACATATGGTGGCTTGCATTCTTTGAGACCCCAAAGGAGTGCCACGAGACATTGAAGTGGGTTTTGGATATAGCCAGCATCCCATCGATTATTCGAAGACAAGAGGCAAGGCAAACATTACTAGTGGATGGGAATGGAATGTTTCAAGTTGAATGGCATCTAGCTGGTGATTCGAAGACCCTCAAGTGCTTGTATGGTTGTGATACACGTGCATATACAAAATGTCAGAAGATGCAAAAGGGAAGCCTATAGTGGGAAAATGGCATCCTTTCTTGCAACCAAAGTGCAGCCCCTGACCCTCCTCGCTCACTCGAAACATTGCTTCTAGTATCGCCAATCGCTCTCCTCCCATCGATATGCCTTGTAGCCCTACGTAGTAGTAGTTTGCCGGGCCGTTTGTCAATATCGGCGTGAAACGAGCACCTACTAGAACGATGCCATAGCCTAGTTCCAGTAAGCTCTCCGAAGTCGACGCATATGGCACCAAACAGTACGAAAACCTTTCTCCTATGTAGTATCCTAGCTGCATCACGAGAGAGAGACTACCCCTTCCCATTCCTAGAAGCCCCGCAGGTCCTCCCTCCTCTACAAACGTTGTTGCGTTCTCGTGCCCACAGCCAAACACGAACGGCTGGATGGTCACTTCATCACCTCCTTTTGTCTCTAGCGTCAAGGACTCCATCATCAAATCTCCTATGGTCTCCGATCCATCGCCATAGGCATACTTGTAACTGCATTCCGAAGCATCGTACTTGCACCCATCGTAGGCCAAGGTCTCCCACTTGGCCGATGCACAGGATAGTTCTTCGAAGCTCGATGAGCTCTCGAGGTTGAAGATCGTGCCTTCTTGCTCGAAGCACTCCACACATGGCCTGCATTGCACCCACACTAAGTCGCTCCCTGTGTCCAGCACCACCACCTGCGTCATCGCCGGCGTTCCCAGCTCTATCTCAGTCCAGTAATCTCCACCTCCCGATACCACCGGTTCAATGTAATCCCGAGTTTGCGTCAAATTGGCCCGAGCCTCAGACTGAAGACTTCGATTTTTTATAAGTCCTCTACCGTTGTTCATCAGTGTATTGGCCCTCACCAAGCTCTCCATCACAGCCGCCTGGAGCAATGCCAGCCTTGAAGCATTCTCATGAGCTTCTCCTCTCAAGCCATTCCTCCATGCAGCTTTTGTAGACGTGTGATGGTTGTGCAAAGGGAGACGAACAAATTTTGTTCCCTCAGAAAAGCAAAGCATGTAAGCACCACAAAAGCTGACGAGCAAGACGAGGATTGGTATCTTTCCAATCTTACACAATTGCTCGGAACCTGCGAACGATGCATCTTAGTACATGCTGCTTCCTCTACTCAACCCATCAACCCATGAAGCTGGTGATATCACGCAGAGTTTTACCCTACATTCCGCTTAAGATTTGATTTTTCTCCGATGCAGGAAAAACGAGATAGAGGAGAAAACACACTGCTCACCAGATTGGCGTTCTCCTGTTGGCGAGATGATATCAAAGAAGAGAGAGGGATGCAGCTGCTGCACAAAGGCTCAGGATTAAAAGATCACGAGCCGAAACTAGCACCATGAGGGTCTGAATCCTGTCTTGAGTGTGCAAGCTCGTTCTCAGATGGAGAAGATGGATGTGTGCAGCTAATATTTGAGCCGGGAACGTCGAGTGTAACACAAGACTCTCGTGAGCTTGTGCATATTGAATGCTGGAGGCAGCCAGTTCAGGGGAGTCATAAAAGCTCATACCCCATGTCAATCAATCAAGACTCCAGCGGGGAACGTGTAGAAGCTCACGACACCGGCCTGTATAGTACATACGTGTTCATGGAAAACTTTTTGTGCAGGTTAAGGATAGTTTAAGGTGTTTATAATTTGTCCTAAATTTAGTAGTAGTTTTGTTTTTTAGCACTCCCCCTAAACTTAGCTTCTTTTCTAAGTATCTAAATCACTACCACCTTTAAACTTGGCTTCTTTTCCAAGTACCTAAATCACTACCACCTTTAATCTTTTATCTTGACCTAAAAAGCTAAATATCCAGAGTGGCTACCACCTTTAACAAGCTGAATTATATTTAGAAGGCCTGCCAATTTTTTTCAAGTTCAGGAAGAAGCTTTTGGTACAAAATGCCCAAAGGAAGGCAAGTAAAGCAAGCGCCATTCTCTATAATAGGTTTATGGGTCTCCTTGAATTGATTGTAGTTGTTGAAGCGAATGATTTTTGCTTGGGTATCTTCGTATTGTTTTTTTTGCCACCGTACTCACTAACAAAGGAGACCAAGCAAGCTTTGTGCATGGATGGTTTACATTGCGTGTACTTGGAAACAACATTAGCAAAGAAGATGTCATTGCTTTCAGGGTCTAGCTCCTCCAATTGTTGGCATCGTTTCAATAATAAGTCCTAGTCTCCTTGATTGGGCTAGTGTTAATGTAGGAGAACTTTCTGGTGCTTGTGGTCAAAGGAAGAGATAGGAATAAATACATAGCTTGATGTGCACTTATATGTTGAGTGTTGAGAATTGCATTGCCAACTTTACGTATGCATTCATTGGTTGGCATTTTTTTTTCAATATAATTTGTAAATGCCTTTTTCACCACCTCACTAGTTTCCTTGTCTACTTTTGTCATATGAGATGTGCAATATTCCATGTGGATTCAATGAATTGAAGGTCAGTGTTTACTTCCCACAGCTTCGACAAAACTACATACTCTTCTATCTTCCTATTTGTGGAGACACCATAAACAAGAGATTCCTCGATCCATAGCAATCCATGGTCATGCTGGCTACCACGATTTTGAAATTCTGTAGCAATTGGCGCGGCTTTTGTGGAGCTGGGAAAAGACATGAGGGGATGCGTGGGGAGTTGGATGAGGGGGGAGAGGACAGGCAGGATACTGTGCATGCAAGGTGAGTTGTGCATGGAGGTGGTAAAGAAGTGGTAAAGAAGGACGTATGTTGAATGGAGAGAGGCATTGATGATGCAAAAGTGAGGGGAGGGTGGGAACTGGGAAGAGCAAGAGGAAGAATGAAGAGGAAGGTAAACTGACAGGGGTGGGATGCAGGAGGAGGAAGAGGAAAGGAGCGAGCTTGAGCTGTGGGAGGAGCTCTCAAGCTATGGCTATGGCGGACTGTGAATTGTGAGCTGAGTGAGTTTCATGAGTTTGTGTAATTGATTGATTCAATGCTAGACATCTTTTGATAGCTCAAAACTTGGAACTTGGGAGAGTGGAGACTACTCGAAGGTGGCAGCACAGAAGAGGTGTCCTATAACCCGCTTCATTCATTCAGCTACTAAGAGTAATTGAGGTTTTGTACAGCTCCAGAGTCCATAGCTCGATTTGGGTCCAGAGGATACCATTGTGTAAGTGGCACAATGACTTGAAAGAGTAAAAAGAAATCTGGCATCCAAATGTTTGAGATGAATGCTTTCAATAATGTTTACATGGATGTAGAGAATTTGCAGAGAGCCATGGTCAAATTCTATGGGATGAGAGAAGAAGGTAAGAGAAATTCCCTCTTTGCATTCAACTTTATTTCTTCTTATTTCTATATCCTTACTGTATTTCTCTTTCATTGTATAGATGGCAAGCTAGTATTTGTTATAAAAATGGATGAAGCTTAGTTGCTAAAAGAGCACAAGCTAGAGAGGGTGAGCATTTGTATTATGAAAGATGCCTTGTGTTTTGCTCAAGGCGATAAGGAAGTTGATCAGGGTTCCTCAGTCCAATTTGAGAAGGACATATGGTGGATTGCATCCTTTAAGACCCCAAAGGAGTGCCACAAGACATTGAAGTGGGTTTTGGATAGAACTGGCATCCCGTCAATTATTCAAAGATAAGAGGCAAGGCAAACATTAATAGTGGATGGGAATGGAATGTTTCAAGTTGAATGGCATCTAGCTAGTGATTCGAAGACCCTCAAGTGCTTGTATGGTTGTGATACATGTGCAGATGCAAAATGGACATGCTTGTATTGCTCCCACTCTTCTAAGCCTACAGTGGGAAAATGGCATCCTTTCTTGCAACCAAAGTGCAGCTCCTGATCATCACAAAAAGGATCCTAAGTGGGACCCCATTCTACCAATTCCATTGGAGCGGGTACACGTGTCTAGTTTGCATGTTGAACTACGTATGTTACTCTATCTCCATCTAGTTATGCTTGGAATTTGAGGCCACAACAAGTATCTGCACAATGCATTGCAAAAGATGAAGAACTACTCTCACTAATGGGACTTCATGGAGGCAATGTGAAGCTTAAGCAGGACAAGAAACAATCAAGAAAGACACAAAATCTTCCTGCTAAAGTGTCCATGGGTCTCCGGAGGAAAGGCAAGGAGGTTCTTGTCCAACCACAATGTTGATAAAGAAAAACATACATTAGCTCAAAGCACCCTAGGTTGGGAGTACAAGAAAGCTTTGTATGAGTACACTAGTTACAAATCAAGCTTCTCATCCGTGAATTGCTACTTTGAGAGCAAACTGTGGACAAAGCTTGATGCATTTATAAAGTTGCTTAGACAAGGTCAAATAGATGAGCTTTATTAGGAGAGATAGGTTGAAATTTTGTGCTTTAAACTTGAGCCAGTTTATGTTTTCAATACGATGTTTTTCTTTACAGCATATTCTTTTCACACATGCACCATGGTTTGTGGAGCAATGGGGCCCTTTGTCCATTTGGAATACTCAAGGAATGGAGAAATCGCAGTACAGAGCAAAGGCAGCATACTTCAAGAATACAAGGCATGGGGGTGGAACCACGTGAAGCAATGCACTACACGAAATGTTTGATTGATTTTATAGATGTCTAGAGGCCAGGGCTCTCAAGCGCGATAAGGTGGAGGTCTCAAGTCTCGCAAAAGCGGTTAAAAATGTCAAGAAGACAAGGAGATATGTTGCTTGGAAGTCCTTAACAGGGAGCCAAGGGGTTGCACTTTGGTTGCAACGTCGTAGAGTTAGACAGGGGAGGCATTGGGTCCTAAGAGAACCCCAAATGTAAAATGTTTGATGAATAAAGTTAACGCTATTTTGAGTCAAATATAGATTCTAAAATTCACAAATTTGTTTGGAAATTGCAGAATTGCATGTGCGACATGGCAGGGTAGAGGGGTGAGTGGGTTGGGAGGGATAGTGGTGAAGATTAAGTATTACCGAACTGGCAACAAAAGACCGGGGGGGGACTAAAAAAACCCTAATTTAAAAGAAAAACCGTAAAGTTCTTTAAAAGAGACAATATACTCGCCAATTGCATCTGCTCCGATTCCTCCCTTAGGCCCTAGATGTTGTTTAGGTTCATTTGGTGTAATTTGAATCATTTTGTAAATCTTTGCCCTTTGAGGCCAATGAATAAAAGATATTTTTATGTTCTATTACTGTTCCCATGTTATTATACATGTTACGTGATGCTTTCCATCAATTTATGCAAGTTCAGTGTGAATTTGAGTGGTCAAATGATGTTTTTTTGCCATGGCATAGAAGGCAAATGTGTTCGACATCGTGCAGGGAGCTCAGAAATGTCAAAACCTGCTATGGGTCAAACAAGGTCCATACGCGCCATAGCCGGTTTTGACATTTCTGAGCTCCCGCATGATGCTTTTTCATTCTACGCCATGGTGAGATTCTTATTGGATTGCTCAGAAATGACAATTATAATGCAAAAATTTATCTGATAGCATGCTTTTGAACAGAATAGTGAATGAAAATATTAATGCCAACAACAATTAAAGTTACAAAATACAATGATAGTATAAAATAAATTTTGTAAAAGAATACAAAATGGGACACTGTATAAAAAGTATATATGTATTCATATAAAATAAAAGTTCTATACAATAAGGCTTCAAAGCCTTTCTCTCTTCTCTAAAACACTGAGAACATCGGGCTTTGAATTCCCAAATACACTCCTAGCTCTAAACCTAGTCGATAGAGAGTTAACGCTATTGTCGTTGCTGGCTAGGGACATGGCTACTATCATCAATGCCATACCTTGAAAATTGGTTCCAAAAGCATTGAGGGCAACCATGCGGTTCACCAAAATGACCTTGTCAGCATTGCGATTGATGTCAACATGACCAATCACGTGTGACAAGGCCTTGCATTTCAGGAGGTCATCAGTGCCATGTGGAGAAAACTTTTTGTGGATAACCATAAAGTGCCCTTTTGCTTGGCCAAGGTAATGTGCAAGTGAGTGATCTCGGCCGAAGCTACTGCTAACAAGGCATTGCCGAGATGAGAATAGGTCAACCTTAAATGCCTAGACCTGCAACAGTCCAACATTACATTAGAATTCCGTTAAAGCAAAATTATACCAATAGAGAAGAAACTCAAAGCTCATAGTTTCTTACCACTATGGAGTCGTCATGCTCAATCCCTTCCTCTTTGTCAATGAGGATGGATCCAGAGGCCTCTTGCTATCCGGAGTGAGATGTGGAGGCTTCTTCTGGAACATCAAGTAGGTCGGAGTAGATTGATGTCTCTGCATCTTTGATTTTGGCTAGTGTTAAAGCAAGAACCTCTTCTATTGAATCATCTACTCCCAAAAACCCAGGTTCTTGCATAGTCGTGTCCACCTCATATCCACACAGGACCTCGGGGGGGTCACTATGTATAAACTCTCTATATCACATGCATGCAAGGCTTATTTGTAAATTCCCTTATCCATAGATTTTTCATTAATAAAATGTATTCTTTTTCTATATGAATTTGTAATTTTTTTCTTAAATCATTTAAAATACTCCCTTATGTAAGTTAAATTCTGTAAATTTTAGAAATTAAAAATATCCTTTTGTTGAACTCACGTGATAGGGTTACATAAGATGGGTGACCCCCTCGAGCACAGGACACCAAGAGCTTCATCCTTGATGTCATGGAGAAAGAGGTATTATTCTCCATTAACAAGAAGGGGAGCAAGAAACCATATCACTATTGCGGGGTCAACAAAGGTGGTGCCCGAGGTGGATGGAATTTGAGAAGTAGAATGGGGTTCAGGAGGTTGCTGGAGCACTTTTAGGGCCAATGTAGCTTCCTGCTCCTCAGCTTCTTTATCTATGGGCTCTTCATTGTAGATGTTGGGCTCATGTACATAAATAAGAGGATCAAAAAGGGAAGGGACAGGGTCAATAGGAACCTATTTCCTGTGTTTTCGACGATTCCGCATGCTAGGAGGTCATGTCCACCTCCCTAAACCCTAAGGGTGCGAGCCGGGCTTGAAAGCGATCTAAACGCTTCACGAACCTGGGTTCTTGATTGAACAAGTACTTCAAATAATCAATTGGGACCCATCTTTTTGTAGACTCATGAAGTTTATATGCAAAACTCGCGATGTGGTCTTGCATGTACTTGATGAGCTCTTCAAAATCATCTCGGGCTCCCAAGTAGGTGCTTAGGACATCTAGACTCTTACCAAAGATTGGAAATAACTCCTCCTCTCTATCAACTAATGGAGTATGGGAGATGAAATCATGGAAGGTAGACCTAGCAAAATCCATGGTAGTTTGGTAGCTAGGAGAACTATGGCTATGATAGTGAAACTTTGAAACTAAAGTAACTTTATAACCTATATATAACCAAATGTTCTAAATATAAATAATAAAAAGAATTATAACTTTTTTGGGCAAAACTTGACATTGACATGAAACAAAACCATTCAAAACATCAAAATTAATTGCACCACTATTAATTGGAAATTGTCAAAATGCACAATTGTTCCACCCCACATTGTTTACAATCTTCAATATTGTAGGAGGGATAAAAGTGGCACTATGAATGCGCTTCTCTACACACTTTCCCACCTTTTCACCATTTAAGGTGGAGTGAAAGGACTCAGACATGCCATCCTCCATGACCAATAGGTGTTCCCGCACGTCCCTGAGAGTCCACTGTGACGTGACAGTCACATTCTTGACATCTCCTAAATGAGAACCAATACATAAACTTACCCCTATATTATCATCGTCTGTTAGAGTCAAGGGGGAGCCGATTGCCACCTGTTTTCTTCCAGCGCCTATATTAGAAAGCAAAATATAACATTTAGCGGGAGATGTGGTACTTGACAACCACATTGTCCTTACATACATGGCATTGAAACAGATCACCCTTTTGTTCACCTGACCTGCTTCCCCAATTCACCCCAAGCAATTCCTCAAGGGCATTCTCATGTAGGCACTTGCATGACCACATGGTTTTTGTTCTATGCATCTAGATATTCTAAAAACAAGAAGCAAAAATGTGTAGAGGCATAAACCAAGACAACCTTACCCATTTAGAGGCAAATGTAAACTTCATGGCCATGCCCACATCCTTTGCAATCTTTTCCTTGTATGATTGCTCTGTTCTTGTGTCCACCATGTTGCAATCCATGTCTTCAAGTTGTGGTGTTGCAATGCATTGAAGATGGCCATAGCCTGATGCCATCCTTGGAGTAATGTACTTGGCATTATACCAATAGATATTTCTCTGTTTCAAAGCAGAGGACTTCTCTCTAGCATGCATTTGCCTTCCTAAATCCTCATGAATGGCAGTAAACTTACTAAGAAGCACTCGACTGGTTCCCACTCCTCAAAGTCTGAAGGAAATACATCTGCTATGCACAAGTGCTATTTCAAAATATAATTTCAAACTGACTCATTACACTGGTGCTATTTCAAAATACAATTTCAAACTGACTCATTAAACTTCAAAATCTTACACAAAATGTAGACTTACAATGCGATGGTATTATCAATTGATTTCTTGACGGAGGAAGGTGCATGTCCTTCCCCATGTAGATGCGTTGCACCTTTGCAAGCCATCATTTCTTCCCAAGCTTGAACTTCATGTTGCGGCCCTTCCATTCATGCAAAAGATTACCTCTTTTGCTCTTGGGAAGCTTATGTGGACCCTTGGCAGATCCTCTCATGACTATCTAATCATTCAAGGTGTAGGTGCAAGGCACCCATTCACCCAGTGCATTTTTGCTCCTGTGGGACATAGAGTACATGTATGGTCTCCTCACCATGCTTGTACAGAGGTCACAACAACAATAGTGGACTAGAAAGTGTAGCTTGGAGGGAGAGAGCAGCATAGAGGGAGAGAGAGGGAGAAGGTATAAAGGGTGCAAGTGAACATTGAGAGAAGCTCCAAGAGGTGCTGTAGCTAGGAATGGAGGGAGAAAGAGCAGAGGGGGATGAGTAGCTGCTCCAGGAGCTGTTGTAGCTAGGAATGGAGGGAGAAAGCACAGAGGGGGATGAGTAGCCACTACAGGAGGTACTGTAGCTAGGAATGGAGGGAGAAAGAGGAGAGGGGGATAAGCAGCTACTACTGTAGGAGGTGCTGTAGCTAGGAATGGAGAGAGAATGAGCAGCTATTACAGGAGGTGCTGGAGAGGGAGAAAGATAGTGGACTAGAGCAGGAGGGGGCAAAGAAGCTGCCAAATGAGTTCCCACGTTTCAAAAATGGAGGGAGAATGGAGCTGGACTAGCGAAGAGGAGGGGCAGGCCTGTAACAAGCTAAGAGGGGGGGAAATTCACCCAAAAGGGCCCACCGCCTCTTGAATGACTTGTAGGTTTGTTTGGGGGAGGTGCATATGGGAGGAAAGTCAAGCATGGGTTAAGGGGGGGGTGGGATGGTTTGAGTGGTCCCCAATGTAAGAGGAGTAGCCAATAGGGGCTGTTTGCAGGTCTTCCCACCCTCCACCTCAACATGTCATTGCCCCACAAAAAGGAGCAATCCCTTGAAATTAGGAAACACTAATTGGGGGCCCTTTGGAGACCCCAATTAATCTCCCCTAATGGAGACGAGGTTTGGATGAATTGTTTGTAGCTTGAATTAATTTATAGCCATGTTTGAGGGGCCTGCAAAAGCGCATACTAGCCCAAAATTCTGTAGAAGTGCTTTAGTCTTAAATCTATATAATTCGTAAACAAGAACATGATTGTCAGCATATTGTGTGTCTTCAAGCGACGGTGCAGAGGTCTACTTGCTTGTAGTGTCTTCAACCAAGTCGATGTGCATTTGGTATTTTTTGTTTATAGATTTGAGGTTGCTAGACAATTGAATGATTAGAGCTCTATGGGAATGATGCTAAACAATCTATCTATTTGTCTATCACTCCGGGTATCACATTATCTACAATAGAGACACTGCGGTGAGGTTGTTGGAAGCCAACCAGCCTCCAAGATTTGCAGTTTTGCAGCTGTAAGCAACCACCAAGATGGATTTCTGTTTAAGCAGGTGCTAGCACATAAGCATAGCAAGGGCCTTGAAGAGATGAAGCACAGCATGGCATAGCCTTGGCATGTGAAGCTTTGGAGAGCCTCATGATGACCTTATACTCTACTCTCACAAGCTTAAAAGCTCGACTTACTACAATGTTCAAACTCTGACTTCCTCTACCGATAGTTGTTGTCTTTTTGTGTTGTCCAAAGTCTACTGAACAATCTGAGAATGTTGGAATCATCCCGCTCAAGGACAAGCACAAATCCTCTCACGATCACATTGGCAACTTTTCAGGATATGTCTCTAAGACCAAAGAAATCACCAAAAGACGATGAGAATTTGAATTTTGCCTATCGCACAGCTCGTAGTGATTTTAACGACATTTGACTACGATTACGACTATTGACATCCAGGTAATATGCCAGTTTCTTATCCATTCGCGAGACTTATCCTCAGCACTAATATTCTCGGCGTTTATATTATTGGTGTTATCTCGGCACCTAGGGAAGGGCCCGTTCCCTCGAATTATAACTCTTTGGGGAAGGAAGCGCGTCGCCTCCCTGCCCACACTATATGTGGCTATAATAATTATATATTATATATTATCATATAAATATTTTTCAATTACTCGTCCATTCAAATTTTTTTGTTTTCAATATGAATTCTTACAATATTCCTCTCGTTTAATATATGTTATTGATGCGAGGGAGCAAGGAAATCCAAGATAGATGCAGGATTGAAGGATGACTACACCTTTATTCATATGGTTGTAGTCCATGTGACAGTATTGTATAAACTACAATGAGGATCAGTTATTGTATTGCCTTATTCATGTATTTGTTGGACTTCAACTTCCAAAATATGGACATCACAAAATCAATAATAAATCACCATCCTTGACATTTGTAGGGAGGATCGGTTCCTAACTGACCTTGTGTCACATCTCATGTCCACTATTTTACTCATTCGCTTTTTTCCTTAAAATACTAAGATTTAGCTTCAATTTTGAGTTAGTAGTCACATGCTCCACAATGGAAAGACTCCCTGTCGCAAATCTAGTTTGGCTATGCCCACTAGCTTGGCATTCACACTCCATACCAAGAGAAGATCACCCACTCCTTTATTTCGGGTGATAAAGTCAAAATGACAAAAGACTAGTACCAAATTGATACAAAGAGAAGCTCATCCACTTCTTTAAAGTGAAATTGCAGATGACTCACTCTAAAGGACCTTCTCTAAGAGATCTCTCTTTCTAGAAGAGTGACCACAAAGTCAAGTCAACTTTATATTAATATGCAGGGTAGGTTCACAAAATCACAAGACTCAAATGAGCGCAAAAGTGCATTGAGATGCATATAATTGCTGCAGGGCTAGGCAGCTATGTTTGAGGTGGGAGAAGCTGTGGAAGATTTACCAAGGCAGCTAAAACGTCGATCATGAAAATGGATTGTTTTTGTGTGGAAGCAGAAGATCAGAAAACTCAAATGAGCATAAAAGTGCGATGAGACGCTTATTGATCTTCTGGCCGCTGAAAGGTTTGGGAGGTACGTTTGACACCATGGAAGAAGTGGAAAAGTTACGAAGTGAGCTAAAACAACGAGTGATGATCTTCTGCAAATTTGAGATGCATATACAAACAGAGACGATCTTCAGCTAGCCGGTGCAATTAGGCTAGGCAGCGATGTTTGGGACGAGAGAAGCGGAAGAGTTACGAAGGGAGCTAAAACGTCGATGGTGAGGATGAGAATTGGATTGTGGCTGTTGTTTGGAAGCAGAAGTCGATGATGAAGATGATGAGGAAGAAGCGATCAGAGCGGTGCAATCGGTGTGGGCGAAGCCGATGCGGGAAGCATGGAGGTCGTAAAACATTTGGAAATTCTGCTGCTGCAGGTTGCCGAGGATGGTGAAGTCCTCGCCGGTGTTCGCAACGATCAAACAGATAGTACCCTCTTCGTCAACTTCCACCATGTAATTGTCCGCCGGAACCGTCATCGTCACCCCCCCTTCGAAATGAAACTCGAAGCTCGGAAACTCTATCTCCCCTCCGCTTCCATCGTAGCACAGATCCAACCCTTCTATCGGTGACTCCACTGCCGTTGCATCCACCAGTTCTTCCATCGCTTCCACCACCCTCTCGTACGCTTCCGGCGGTAGATACGTTAGTGTCGTCCCTGAGTCGAAGATCGATCCTCCTCCCTCCTCGCTCACTCGAAACACTGCTTCTGGTATCGCCAATCGCTCTCCTCCCACCGATATGCCTTGTAGCCCTACGTAGTAGTAGTTTGCCGGGCCGTTTGTCAATATCGGCGTGAAACGAGCAGCTGCCGGAACGTCGCCATAGCCTAGTTCCAGTAAGCTCTCCGAAGTCGACGCATATGGCACCAAACAGTACGAAAACCTTTCTCCTATGTAGTTTCCCAGCTGCATCACGAGAGAGAGACTACCCCTTCCCATTCCTAGAAGCCCCGCAGGTCCTCCCTCCTCTGCAAACGTTGCTGCGTTCTCGTGCCCGCAGCCGAACACGAACGGCTGGAAGGTCACTTCATCGCCTCCTTCCGTCGCTAGCGTCAAGGACTCCGTCGCCAAATCTCCTATGGTCTCCGATCCATCGCCATAGGCATACTCGTAAACGCATTCCGAAGCATCGTAACCGCACCCATAGTAGGCCAAGGTCTCGCACTCGGCCGATGCGCAGGATAGTTCTTCGAAGCTCGATGAGCTCTCGGGGTTGAAGATCGCGCCTTCTTGCTCGAAGCACTCCACGCATGGCCTGCATTGCACCCACACTAAGTCGCTCCCTGTGTCCAGCACCACCACCTGCGTCGTCGCCGGCGTTCCCAGCTCTATCTCAGTCCAGTAATCTCCACCTCCCGATACCACCGGTTCAATGTAATCCCCAGTTTGCGTCAAATTGGCCCGAGCCTCAGACTGAAGACTTCGCTTTTTTATAAGTCCTCTACCGTTGTTCATCAGTGTATTGGCCCTCACCAAGCTCTCCGTCACAGCCGCCTGGAGCAATGCCAGCCTTGAAGCATTCTCATGAGCTTCTCCTCTCAAGCCATTCCTCCATGCAGCTTTTGTAGACGTGTGACGGTTGTGCAAAGGGAGACGAACAAATTTCGTTCCCTCAGAAAAGCAAAGCATGTAAGCACCACAAAAGCTGACGAGCAAGACGAGGACTAGTATCTTTTCCATCTTACACAATTGCTCGGAACCTGCGAACGATGCATCTTAGCACATGCTGCTTCCTCTACTCAACCCGTCAATCCATGAAGCCGGTGATATCACGCAGAGTTTTACCCTACATTCCGCTTAAGATTCGATTTTTCTGCGATGCAGGAAAAACGAGACAGAGGAGAAAACACACTGCTCACCAGATTGGCGTTTCCCTGTTGGCGAGACGATATCAAAGAAGAGAGAGGGATGCAGCTGCTGCACAAATGCTCCGAAACTAGAACCATGAGGGTCTGAATCCTGTCTTGAGTGTGCAAGCTCGTTCTCAGATGGAGAAGATGGATGTGTGCAGCTAATATTTGAGCCGAACGCCGAGTGTAACACAAGACTCTCGTGAGCTTGTGCATATTGAATGCTGGAGGCAGCCAGTTCAGGGGAGTCATAAAAGCTCGTACCCCATGTCAATCAATCAAGACTCCAGCGGGGAACGTGTAGAAGCTCACGACACCGGCCTGTATAGTACATACGTGTTCATGGAAAACTTTTTGTGCAGGTTAAGGATAGTTTAAGGTGTTTATAGTTTGTCCTAAATTTAGTAGTAGTTTTGTTTTTTAGCACTCCCCCTAAACTTGGCTTCTTTTCTAAGTATCTATATCACTACCACCTTTAAACTTGGCTTCTTTTCCAAGTACCTAAATCACTACCACCTTTAATCTTTTCTCTTGACCTAAAAAGCTAAGTATCCAGAGCGGCTACCACCTTTAACAAGCTGAATTACATTTAGAAGGCCTGCCAATTTTTTTCAAGTTCAGGAAGAAGCTTTTGGTACAGAATGCCCAAAGAAAGGCAAGTAAAGCAAGCACAATTCTCTATAATAGGTTTATGGGTCTCCTTGAATTGATTATAGTTGTTGAAGCGAATGATTTTTGCTTGGGTATCTTCGTATTGTTTTTGTTGCTACCGTACTCACTAATAAAGGAGACCAAGCAAGCTTTATGCATGGATGGTTTACATTGCGTGTACTTGGAAACAACATTAGCAAAGAAGATGTCATTGCTTTCAAGGTCTAGCTTCTCCAATTGTTGGCATCGTTTCAATAATAAGTCCTAGTCTCCTTGATTGGGCTAGTGTTAATGTAGGAGAACTTTCTGGTGCTTGTGGTCAAAGGAAGAGATAGGAATAAATACATAGCTTGATGTGCACTTATATGTTGAGTGTTGAGAATTGCATTGCCAACTTTACGTATGCATTCATTGGTTGGCATTTTTTATTCAATATAATCTGTAAATGCCTTTTTCACCACCTCACTAGTTTCCTTGTCTACTTTTGTCATATAAGATGTGCAATATTCGATGTGGCAATCAATAAATCCCAGAAAAAGGAAAATATAAATCCCACACAATATACTAATCCCAAACAGCCACCGAGCTTGTTTTAGTGACAATGACCGTGCATGAGGGACTGACTAATTCACAGGTTCAGATTAGCATTCAGTTGGAATCAGGCTATAATAATAATGATTGTGCATGTGGGACCATCTAATTGACAGGCTCAAATTAGCATTGAGCTGGAATCAAACTATAATAACAATGACTTTGCATGGGGGACCATCGAGTTCACAAGCTTAGATTAGCATTCAATCAGTGTATCCGGATGTAATAACAATAGTTTAGAATGAGAACTATTGTTGTTATAATAGCCTGATGGACTGACTCAATGCTAATCTGATGTCCTATTTTGATCTTTCCTTTCTTTAGTTGATTGTAATAACAATGACTTTGCATGAGGGGCCATCTAGTTCACAGGCTACCCAGATTAGCATTTTTTGATGACCGATAAATTCTCCCATGGAAACCATCTAATTGTACATCATGGATAGACGATGGTATATATAACCGCCTACGCTAGGCTGGGCTATGCTAGGCTAGGCTCCTCCCCCCTCATCCCATTGAATTATTATGATCTTGGCTCCGATGATCAAGAAATTCTCCCATGGCAACCATTTAATTGCACATCATTGTCTAGACGATGATGTATATGACCGCCTACATTAGGCTGGGCTACCATCAAAGGTGGATGTATGTGCCATCGCTCCTCCCCCCTCATCCCATTGAATTATTATGATCTTGGCTCCAATGACCGAGAAATTATCCCATGGCAACCATCTAATCACACGTCATGGCTAGTTGATGATGTATATGACTGCCGTTGCTAGGCTGGGCTACCAACAAAGCTGGGTGTATGTGCCACTGCTCCTCCCCCCTCATCCTATTGAATTATCATGATCTTGGCTATGATGACCAAGAAATTCTAGCATGGCAACCATCTAATTGGACGGCATGGCTAGACAATGATGTAGATGACTGCCTACACTAGGCTGGGCTACCAGCAAAATCCAGCTGGTGGATTTTTGTGCTCTTAGTAGTGATAGGCACCCAGAGTCGCACAACTGACACAAGATCTTCGCTCCGATGACCAAGAAATTCTAGCATAGCAACCATCTAATCGCATGTGTGATGGCTAGAGGATGATCTAGATGACTGCCTATGCTAGGCTAGGCTACCAGCAAAATCCAACTGGTGATTGTGTGCTCTTAGTAGCAATAGGCACCCAGAGTTTGTTTCAATTTTGATGGAATACTATTATTACAAAAAGTATCAGATGTAATTTCTTTTGTTTCAATTTCAATGTAGTACCTTTATCGCCAAAACTATTGTTGGTTGTTACTTCGGTAGTGAAAGTGGCTCTAATGAAGAACAAATGGCATATTCTTGCTCTCGTTTACATTTTGCTGCAACCATATGGATCATTGCACAAGAAATTGTTGAAAAAACTTTTCTTAATGTAGTGAAAATGGCTCCAATAACCAGCGCGGTGCTTTAGAACTATGATAGCTCCAATAACCAGTGCGATGGCTACAAGAAAACTATACTAAATTGTAAATGTCTACATTTTCCTTAGCTTGGAACTAAAATAGCTCCAAGAACATGTGCGGTGGTTGAGAAATTGTTACACAAGGAGTAATACGACTAAATTATCTCTAAAATAACACTATTTTCCTTGGTTTAGAACTAAAACAACTCTAACATCCAGTGTGGTGGTTGCAGATATGGACCTTGAGGGGTCCTGTTAGAGATTGACATTCCACAGTGGTCTTCATGCCAATGTGGTGGTGTCTCCATGCCAACATCATTGCTTGAATCAACACGCTGGTTAGCGCAGCAAAAGATTGTGTTGCGCAGTGATAGATGGTGAAGTTGTGTAATGAAAGGTGGCAAGGCAAAAGTTTTGTGCTGTTGTCAGCCCAGTGTGGTTATGCTCGAACCAGCATAGTGGTCAGCACAGCAAAAGATTATGTTGCACAGTGACAGATGGCGAAGTTGCGAAAGCAAACATGGCAAGGCAAAGGCTACATGATGTAGTCAGGAGCCATAGCCTCTATGCTCATGAGTAAATGCATATAGTGCCATGTGTCGAGCTCTGTGCTATTGACCATGATAAGATTGCATCTCAAAACACCTTGCTCTTCCTGTGGAAGCCATGGGAAAGAGCCAACAGTATGTATGTATGTATGTATGTGAAACACATGCACCAACTCACCCACCTATTGGTGCAATTAAGGGGCACCCTGTCGTGTGCCTATGTAGCATGCTATTGGGACTCGAACGAGGGCCATTGCCTTGGCCTTGGTAGGCAAGATACCTCACCACTAGCTACCATGACATCCTCTATTTAGGGCTGATATTACAACTACACTTATACTACAAACAATGACTGTAGGTAACAAAAAGCCTCTGCACGTTCATGACGTCGGGGAAGTTTTCGACGAGAGCGTGGGTTCATGAAAATTCAAATATTCACCCAGAAGCGCATCGCATTACGGCCCCAAAATGGCCTCGAAAATAGTTTCGTGATTGGCTACACCCAAGCAAACGTTGACCCTATTGGAATTGTTGTCTCATCAATGACTATCGCATGGTATGATGTAGTATAATGACAAACTACATGGAAGCTTTTGTAAGTATTCATTGCGGTTTGGCAAATTGTTTTGAATGAGCAATGTAATTGCTATACAAACTTCATCAAACAATTATAAATCAATGCTCTTCAAGTGGAGACGTTGGCTACCATACTTACAATGTAAACAACTCTACTAGTTTCATTGATAAAGTCATTTTAATCTTTAAGTGCATTCCATGGGCAACTACTTGAGTTAACATTCTCTTGGATGGATTGTGTAAGAATGCATAATAATGATGAATATGATTGTGAGGGGAAAAGTTTCACTCAGCACTTAATAATGTCTGTGTTATGTGGACTTGTGTTTAAAAAGTTTTCATTTGCAAGAACGTCAAATGAGTCTAGGTTTTGAAGCATTTCTTTGTCAAAGGAGATATTCATTTCAGCTTAATTGACAATGAAATGTAAATACTTCCACGGAATCAAATAACTTTGAAAAGTAGTGTATATAGCATATAGCAACACTGGTAAACGTCACTATATAGCGACGATTAATACAACTAAAAAAAAAAGGATTAGTGGGGCTAAACAGGGCTTGCTATGGCGCTGTTTAGCCCCACTAATCCTTTTTTTTTGTAATTACAAAAAAAAGTTTTTTATAATAAAATTTCCCTTGCGAAAAGGGTGATAGAAAATCGCTCAAATGAAATGATCAAGCAACAAAAGCATATACATGTCGAACATATACAACATTGTTTGTTACGAAATTACCCTTTCGAAAGGGTGATACAAAATTGCTCAAACGAGCGGATATACAAAATGACATACATGGTGAAGAAAATGCAAACTGCTGCTACTACTACTACTCCTCGTCCTTGTCCTCGTCTTGTTGGCCTAATCCTTGGTCCTCGTGAGCTGCGCCTTCTTCCTCATCCTTGTCACATGCATCTGATCCCTGGCCCTGGTGATCGCTCGCCTCCGATGATGGGACGCTTGAGCTTTGACCCTAAGAGTGAACCATAAAAGTTGAAAATTAGATTGGAACTTAAAGAATAAAACAATTTAAAAAGTGAGATTACAAGTAGGAGTAGACTTATACGAGTAGCCACCTTAGCCCAATTGACCATCGCTTCCATTGCCTCTTGCTCAATAAACCATGGCTTTGTTCCTATGCGAAATGCGCATCGCGTCTCTGCATCTGTAGGAAGATGACCCATCGCAGCTTGCTGTGGATCCAATTTACGAGAGTTAGAGTTAGCTAAAGTGCATGTAATATGTAGTAAAACAAATAGAACAATACATTAAATGAGAAGAAGTAGACTTACCACGGTTGCCTCGAATGCCAATCGTCTGCCTGCACCAAAGTGCGAAGTACCTATGATGTCCAGCCATCTCTTCGTAGCCCTCCTCTGACCCTCAAACATTTTGGGATGGTCCCTATTCTGCTTCTTGAAGAACTTCCAATCAGCTTTGTCTGCCCAACTGGGTTTAGCCAACCCCTTTGTGATGGAAGTATGCAAGGTTGATCTATGATGCTTCAAGAGCTTGGCCCAGGGGTAGGCCGTTGGCCAGGTAGTGACCGATCTCAACGGCCCATTCAGGTATGATGTTGATGAGAAAGAGGGAGGCATCAGGGAGGTCATCTTCAACTCCCATTGGGGCTTCACTATTTGGAATTCTCGATAGGTGGTCAACTAGGATATGGGTCTTCCCCTTACATACAATAACTGTGAAGTAAAACTCCATGAGGATTAGCATCCACCTAGTGACTCATCTTATCCTGCATGGCTTGTTTGACCAAGTATAACAAGGCTTGGTGGTCCACAAAGAAGATGAGCTTGTTGGCCAACAAGTAATGCCTAAACTTTTTGACTGCATAGACCATGGCTAGCAGACCTTCCCTCTTGGTTGTTGTGTAGTTGACCTCAGCCCCATTTAGTTGATGACTTGCAAAGTACACCGGGTAGTCCAGGTTATGCTCCCCTGGTTGGGCTAGCACACACCCGATAGCAAAGTTGGAAGCATCGATATGGACGTGGAATATTAGATCCCAGTAAGGTGCTCTCAACACCGGTGTGGTGGCTAGGGCTAGTTTGAGGGTTTTGAAGGATTTTTGGCATTCCTCGGTCCACTCAAAGATACTAGCATCTTGGCTATGTTCACGTAGAACAAGATGAACCTTTTGTAGTAGCCCGTGTGGCTAGTAAATTGTTGTACTCCCATGGCATTGGTGAGGGATGATAATTCCAAGATGAGTTTGATTTTGTTGTGGTTCATGGAGATTCCATTTGGGGACACTATGTGGCCAAGAATTACACCATGTTTGACCTAGAATTGGCACTTAAGAGGATTTAGGGATATGTGGTATAATTGGCACTTTTCTAAGATGAGTCTGAGGTATTTCAAGTGATCATCCCACGTTGAGCTCATGCATGTCATCCAATAAGAGTTCCACAAATTCTCTCAAAACTCCTTGAAGATCGTGATCATCATCCGTTGGAAGGTGGCAGGCGCATTAGTCAACCCGAATATCATTACTCTAGCCCCATACACACCCAACTTAGTTGCGAAGGCTAGACTTTTATGTTGATCCTACGAGGCGATGGACACTTGGTTGTATACAGAGAATTTGTCTAGGAAGTTATAGGCTTCCTTTCCGGCTACCCTTTCCAGGACATGTTCCATGAATGGCAAGGGGTATTGGTCATGCCAGGTGGCAACCTTAACTTTTTTCCAATCCACACATACTCTAATTTTTCCATTCTTCTTCAGGACTATCACGATGGGTGATACCTAGTCTGTATGCTTGATCTCATAGATGAATCCCACATATATCAGTTTCTGGATTTCCTCCCTCACTATGAGCACGTACTTGGGATTCGTAGGGTAGGAACGTTGATGTATCGACCTAGCTTTGACGAGCATGGGAATCGTGTGCTGCACTACTTCAGTAGCACCCCTTTAATATCGGTGTATTTCTAGCCCATGCAGTCCTTGTATTCTCATAGGAGAGCTATCAGAGTATTCTCCTCGTTGGGGGTGAGATCATCGATGGCGATGACGAATACAGGTTGGGGGTCCTACCATTCTAGAGCCAGGATTACCTCCTTGACTAGGGCTGGACCGTCATATCCTTGGGAGCACCCTTCCCAAGATCTCTTGGCCTGTTGGCAAAAGGTCTTGTGATGCTTGATCGTGTAGGCCTTGTATTGGGCTGGTACCTGTCATAGGTCTTCCTTGTCTTTAACCTCCTCTATTTTTGCAGGAGAAGTGGTCCTTTTGGCCTTAGCCGAGCTTTTGGAGAAAGGGAGTTTTAGACCTGAAGGGGGCTCTTTCATTGCACTTATAGAGCCAACTGGGGAAGTTATCTTGCTCACACCTTGGCTCCCCAATTGGAAGAGAACTCATGGTGAGCAATCATGGTGCCCATGTATGCTAGCCAGTGGAGGTCTGATTTGACCCTTATTGTCCCTTTGCTCACCTCATGGGGTCTGAGCATATTAAACATTCTAAGGGGGACCACCGGGGTCATTCCCTCGAGCTCGAGGGTTGTGATCTAGAACCCTATTCTCTCTGGAACATCAATGTTGGCTAAGATGAGCATCCAGTTTTGAGAAACTTCATCGGAATCTTTTTCATCCTCTTCCCTCTCACAGTGTTGGAACACCTTCAGGGATGTGGTCTAGACGGTTGTGTCAGATTCCACGACGAAAAGGTGTCTTGACAATGGGTGGGCCTTGTAAGTGCATAAGTCCACTTGCATGATTTGTTCCTTGTGCCTCAAATAGTTGTTATCGATATGCCAGTCATGTACAAGCCTGGACATTCGTAAGAAGGGTCTACCTAGGATAGCCTCATATCCCAATTGCTGGGTGAAGTCCATGACTACGAACCTGACGGGGTATGTGAATCCAAATACTTTAATTAAGGGCTTGGATATGAGTGAGCTAGCCTCAAATTTGCTAAATCAACTAGGCCAATAGTGGAGGTCAAGAACCTCCAAGGAGACGCCAAGCAACCCCCACTTGTTTCCACAGAGAGACAACATCTAGTGTGGGGTATGCAATGGCAACCATCCCTCCAATGAGTGGCCTCGCCTGAGGACAAGGCCGGCACTTTATTGCACACACTGTCATAGATGGGGAAACCACAATACCTCCCAATGCTGATTTTCGAGGTCCCTGCCCCAACCCATGTATCAAACGAGACCCCCATTAGCCCTAACAGCTCCGCCTAATCCTCTGAATGCACAAGGTGGCCCTTTGGCTAGTTCAAGCCAGTACACCAACAGGCTCCGTTACCACCACCCATAGTGGGCCCTCAACCTCCACTACCTTGTATAGCTCCGGTCAATTAAGTATTGGTAAAGGAAGTGCCCAATGACTGGGACGAGACGGATCTAGACCACGGACCCCTTGACTACTACCCCTACGATGAAGGAAGTGGCACCCTAAGTCACTACCTCCTGCAAGAGGACCAACAAGTCCTCGTGTTCCAGACTGATCGCATGAACCCAAGGGCTAGAGACCTAAACTCTATTGCTTGAAAGCCCCCGATCCAATGCTATACCTGCCAGGCCCACATAGGGCAAGTGAATGCCCCTACAAAGGTACTTCGAACCCTTCGATATCATGCTTCAAGTGTTAGGGGCCGCATTTCTTATAGGACTGCCCCTATAGGGATCGTGACCCCCACCGCTCCTCCCATGATCGGCCCTACACCCTTGTGTGCGGGGTGCAGAATTGAGCATCTGTAAAAGGACTGTCCCTTGAGAAGACCAACAACCCCAGTCACCCTACCTAAGAGCACCAGCCTTAACTTGCTCAGTATCAAACAAGGCTAGGTGGCCACAGTACCCTTAAAAGTCATCACAAGGATGCAAGCCAAAGCTGCAATAGTTAAGGTAATGACAAAATAGGCAAGGAAATATGAAGGGCCCCTATCGCAAGGACCTGAGGTCCCTCAACATCCGCAGACCCGATCCAAGAAGGCCATACGGGTAGGTGATGGGTCTGACTAGGTGCTCATCCAAGACGGTTCTGATGAGGAGACAGCCACCCTCGCCACCTCCTCTGCCTCCAAACGTGCTTCTACCCACGATGAAGAACCAAAGGTACCTCTGAGCTCAGATGTAAACAAGCCAGTGCATGCCCAAGGCCTAGCACCCCTGCCCTCCTATAAGGAAACCTATCCTAACCCAATCCTAGAGAAGCGATATGTAATAGAGGCTCACTCGTTGGTCTCCTTCTTGATTGTCTCCACACTGGAAGACCTAACTAATGGTGCTACTTCTGATGGGATTGGGGTTTTATCTGAATTAGCCTTGTCCATCATATTGTCACTTATACGGATAACCACCTTGCTGCATAGATCAAAGTAGGTAGGATTCATAACCATTAGGTGGTTGTGCAGCTTCGGGTCTGACAATCTGATGAGAAAGTGGGGCAACAATCGTTCATCACTCATCTGCTTGTATGGGCAACAATCATTCATCACTCATCTGCTTGTATGGTTCTTGATTCTAGCTATGTAATCCTGAAGGGATTCCTTGTCGTTTTGCTTTACCTCATATAACTGCTTAATTGGGCTCCATTTATGTCCATTGGGGGAAAACCCCACAATGAAGGCTTTTCTCGTCTCCCAATTGACTTTTTCTTTTGGGGTGACAACCCTATACCATTGGCCTACTTTGCCATCCAAGCTAAGACCAAATGCATTAGCCATTTCTAGATCCTCGGGAGCTCCAAAGGCTTCACATATCTGCTCAAATCAGTCCACATCGGAGACTGGGTCTCCTTCCCCAAGGAATTTGGTCATTAACTTGGAGATGGCTATGGTTCGGCTCCTTGAGGGATTTGTGACCCTTGCGGGAAACACTAGGGTGGGTGGAGGTGGCATGGCCCCCCTTCCTAGGACATTCACTAGGATGTGCATTGCCTTATCAGTTAGCCATATTTGGGTAGCTGGCAGAGGCGGTGCCATGGTGTGCCTAACGAGGCGTAGGGGTGGCCTTAAGCATGGCCCTGGTGGTGGAATCCATTGAGTTTTTGGTACCGGCATTGGAATGGATGCACCAAGGCCTACATTCATTGGAGCAGCAGGCAAGGATAGAAATGGTCGGACTCCTATAGGGGGTGGGTCATGGGGCATGGGCATGGTGGTTCCATGCAACGGGTGATAGGGCGAAACTTGTGGGGCCACATAGTTGACGAAAGTCGATGTTGGCACAAGGATGGTTGGGGGTTCATAAGATGCCTCTCCTTGAGAGCCTCTCACATCTCCTCGGCTATGGGGTCTTGTCCTTGCAAGTCCCTCATCCATAGATCTTCATCATCCATGCATTCCCATTGAGTGTGCCTTGTAAAGGAGGAGGGTCATGGGTCCACAAAGGTGGTTTCAGTCCCTACCTGTGTTTCGAGAGCTGGTTGTTGCTGATCTTCCCTTTCCACGGACATGCTAGCGAAGGGGTTCTCCATGTCTGTTGACTCTATTCGGCCTAAACGTCTGAACATGTTGGAGAATGAACCTCTAAATTTGGATGCTACTGAAGGAGCAGGAGAGTTGGGAGAGGCCACACTAGTGAAGGGGGCTTCGGAAGCCCTTGGACCCGAGGGGTCTTGCATCACCTCATCCAAGCTCTCCGTCTCATCGGAGCTAGATGGATCCTCCTATCAGGGTCCTATCACGGAGTGGGAGCTAGCAATCGAGCTTCTGGATGAGACTAATCTCCAACTAGGGCGAAAGATGGGCTGAGCGTAGCTCAAAGCACTATCTTCCGACGTGGGATCCTTGGACAAAATTCTTTCAGAACATAAGTGCATGTATGAGACCTCTAACAGGGCACACTCAAATCGAACTGTAGTTTTGTAATTTTTATCCTCGACTACCCCAGAGGTATCCGCACGCTCATAGGGATAGCTCTATGGCGATGGTCATAGGGATAGCTTAACACATCGGTCCGGCGGGATAGGTAGTGCCACATGTTTGGCGGGATAGGATGTAGGTGGTATCCCCACGTACATAGGGATGAGCTTAAGACATGAGCTTAAGACAATGGTCAGAGGGATAATGGGATTAGTGGGATAATGCCTAACATGTCGATTGGCAGAATAATTAGAGCGACGGGGATGGGGATAGCAAAATGGCAATGGTCACAGCAGAGAGCTTACCGCACTGGTCGACAGAATATATGGATCGGCGGGATACAAATATGGCCACAAACATGGAGATAACTTAAGGCACCGATCGACGAGATAATGTTATAGCGACAGGCGTGGGGATATGCACTATGGCCACAGTCAACGGCTGTCCAGACCGGCAAGATAATTAACTCTCACATGCACTTAATTAGGGTGGCAGGTTAGACCATGATCAAAAGTTAGGTTGTGGGGATAGCACTATGGTGACGGGTCAACAAAGTTTGACTGGTGAGATACAGCTATGGTGACGATCGATGGGATAGCTCTAAGTTGCCGACCCATGGGGATAGAAAAGCACTGTCACCGACTGGTTTTTGATGATTTTTGAAGGATTTGGAGTTTCTGTTCGGGCTTTTCTGTGCTACGGGGATGCTATACTACCTAGTCTACCTACTCAATGAAAAAAACTTGAAAGAAAAACAACATTTGAGTGCCAAAATGCAAGATTTCTTGAGGGGTGAGTGTTAACACACATAAAAACTTTGAAATTCAGCTTGATTCTTCATTCTTGGTTGTTTTTTGTGAGATTTGACAACATACACACCTTAGAAATCTGAGAAACTACCTTCCTATCATCTCACAATTCAAACAAAACTCAAAAACAAGCTTGCTAAGCTCAAAAATGCTCTACAACATGAAATGATAGTTTTTTGTCTCTTTTCCTTCCCACTCCCACTTCCTTCCTCACACTAACAAAGCTCCAAGTTAAGCTTGGAGCCTTGTGCAATGGGTAGATTACGAAAGAAAGCAAGCGCAAATGCAAAAGCATATCTCCATTCCCCGACAGCGGTGCCAAAAATGTGTTGTCTCAACAGTGACTCACATGTCGTGGGGATGTTGAAGGGATGCCATTGGATCCTCCACTCCAAGCTACTTCCTTGTGAGAGCAATGCAAGCATGAGCCATCCACTTGTATTATGCAAGCGGCTTCCAGATTGTCGCAGTGTGTTTCCAAGAGAGAAAGAGGGAAGGGGCAGAGGGAAGAATAGAGGGTAGAAGGGAGGGAGAAGGGGAAGGGGAAGAGAGAGTGAAGGGGGATGGAGTGGCAAACACCAAGGCACTACAAAGGAAACAAGATAACACCCAAAGACACTCTTGAAAGAGAAGAGGGAGCTTGTATTTCAAACTTGTGCATACAATAATGAAGACCAAAGTCAACCATTTGGTCTTTCATACATGTCACCTTTTGAAGGGAGGGCCAACACTTTTCCTTTTAGCACTCTCCCTTTCTTTACATTAAAAGGCTCTAGGGCCCGTCGAGTGCCAAGGCATATTGCTATCCTTTCCATCTCTCCCTACTATCGGAAATAGCACTTGTGTTAACTAGTATAAGAGTTCTTGGGACAAGCCTGGAATTAGGAGGTGCTCCTAACAGGTTCCCATATAGCGCTTGTGTTAGCATCGTGCCTCCAAGCTCTAAGCTATTTGGGGCTCAAACCCCCTGTACCAGGCTCAAAACTTGGAGTGGCAAGGCCAATATTGGGCTGCTTGCGGCTTGACTCCCGCGAGGCACTTAACTGCACTAGCCACATTTGGTGGCAATTTGCAACTGGAACCTGTAACCTATGACCGTTGGGGGTATTTGGGGCTCAAACTCCCTGAGCTTGTATTGTACTCCTTCCATGGGCTGCAACCGTTGAAGTAAATCATGAAGCCTAATCACCTCTAATGATTACCCTACATTCGGCGACTGTACTCCATGGATGTTAACAACATAGCTCTCCCACAAGTATTTCTCTCAGCATCCATGGCCTTGGGTGTAGTTTCCAGCTCTACCATGTCAAACAAACAAAAAAAGCAAGCAAGCCAACAGTCAAACACAACATGGTACAATAGAGAGCTTACTATAGTCCCCTTCATTCATTGGCCTCCAAATCTATGGAATGGTTTTGGTAAGGTGGGGAGCCATGAAGGCTTACCAATGCTTGCATTAGTGGGGCCCAAAGGGCTTGTGCCTAGGGTCACTTAGAGGAGCCCATGAGTGGGATTTATAGAAAGGTCCCTTGTGAGACGCATCACACCAAGTAAAGAGGCCATTTGGCAAGTTTCAAGTTCACAGGTGATTCTAGAGAGAGTTGGACCTTGAGGCACCTTGTTACCTGCAAGCTTCCAATGAAAGACAAAATTACAAGTGGAAGGATGTCAACGCTCTGTCTGTTGTGTAAGGCAAAGTTGGGAAGTTATTTTCACTTAATGTGGGAATGCATTGTTGTTCACTCTATTTGGTGCACTCTATAGTAGTGGTTAATGAGAGTTCATATTCTTATACCCATGCAGTGGAAGGTTATGATTCCTGGTGGTAAAGGCCATATTGATGATCCAAGCTTAAATATGGCATCTGATTAGAGCCATCACCATTTAGTAACTTTAGATGGTGTGTCATCAAGCTACACGATGCCTTCTAACTTATAGTGACAAATCCAACTTGGCATTTTGGACACTTTAGACTATATTGCTTATCATTATACGGTGTTTTTATGTGTGACAATAGCATTGTGAAGTGATTTGTAATTAGCACCTAAATCTATATTTTTCTTCTTTTGTCTATTTTCATTTTAAAACTACAGTAGTATCAAAGTATCAAAGTGGGTTCTTTTTATCTTTTTTGTTTAAATCACCAAGTTTTTTTGCTTAGGCTAGCAAGGTGTCGCTACCGCCATTCACACCTTTTGGCAAGCCTAAAATCCCGATCATGGCTATTTTTCTTCCACCAGACCAGCTGCAGGTGTTCTATACTAGGTTCATGCCTAGAGTTCAGCAACAATGGCACCTTTGCCCCACTTTTGTGTTAAGATATCGAGCTCCACTCGCGATATGCCAGGGTGACCGTTGTGCATTTATGTCACTGACTTGTTAGCTGTAGACACGGTTGGTACACCGCCCACGAATAATAGCTGAATGAAAGCTATCCTTATCTACTCTAGTTTGTGGCTCAGTTAGTATGCCACCTTAGTTAGTTGAGTTTGGTTTGAGACCCACATATAGGGTTCTTCTATTTCTTTGTACTTGAGTTCTTCTGGCTTTCACAACTACGAAGAGAAAAACTATTTTCAGCCTCGACCTTTGTGTGTATTTCCCCATTGTGTATGTGAGAAAGCTGCAAGTGAGACTCCTTCCCTCTCTCCCACTATCTTCACATGGTATCAGAGCCTTGTTCGTGGTAAGGAGCTCAAGAAAGCAAACCAAGTTCGTGGTGTCCTGGTAAGAGGACCAGTGTTGCTTTCCTATTTCGAGTTTGGGAGCAAATCTCTACAGGTAGCATAGCCAGAAGTGCAAGAGTGCACTGTCTCAGATTGAGACGCCCTTTGTGGTATGGCGAGAGTGCAATATATACTACGAGCAAGGGCGAAGCCCTTGGTGACTTTATTTTTTTGATTCGAGGCCATTTCGGGGCCTGTTTTAAAGGCAGAAGTTCTTCGCAAGCACTCAGAAAAAGGCCCTGTTTTTGCTGTGCGACCACTGCTCAGCTAGTCGGTGAAAAGTTGCCACAGAAATTGCATCGTATGCCTGTGTGCAGAGATATTGGGAGTTGCAGAATCATGCTTGTTGCTTGTTGATGCAAAATCATCACTAGGAAAGTGACTGCGTGGTCAAATACCACTTTCGTCAGTTTTGCAGATCTGCCCGTGGTGTGAGGCAAAAGCTGTCTTTTCGCAGTGACAGAATATTTTGTAGTTTTCTGTAATGGCAACTGATTCTCTTTCACAGATTGTCACTGAAAAGCTTGACAAGAACAACTTCCAGGCATGGAAGTTTAGAATGACGAATTTCCTTATGGGAAAAGGCTATTGGGAGTTCATTACAGGAAATGAAGAAGAACCTGTTCTTCCTAATGTTCCCAATCAACAGGAAATGCAGGCATTTAAAGGATGGCATGAGAGAGCTAGAAAAGTTATGTACTGGCTGTCTATCAGTATTTTAGACTCTATGATTGTGCATATTCAGGATGCAAGTACGCCAAAGGAGGCATGGGATACTTTGGCAAGAATGTACAGCACAAATACGCAAGCCAGGAAAATGCAGCTCAAACAGGAGTTGCACAATGTGCAGAGAGAAAATTTGAGCATAAATGACTACCACATGAAGGTGAAGAAAATTGCAGATGCACTTGCTTCCATTGGGTCACCAGTGGAAGATGATGATCTAGTTTCTGTGACCTTGAATGGTCTAGGAAAGGATTATGCACAGTTCCGGACATCCATTGCCGTCCGTGAAAAATTTCTTGATTTTGAAGAGTTGTTTGCTCTTCTAATTTCTAAAAAGCGAAGAAATGGGGGTGCATCTTCTTTTGGAGGAACTTCAAAAGAAACTGTCTTCTACTCAAATGCTGGAAGAGGTAGAGGCAGAGGTAGAGGAGGCCGATCTGCAAGCCGTGGTAGAAATCAGAATATGCAGCAAACTCAAGAAAACCAGTCCTAGAAAGGAGGACGTGGTAACTCTAGAGGCAGGGGGAGCCAAAGAGGCCGTGGTGGATGGCAGAGAGGCCAAAATGCAAATAGCAATGTTGAATGCTACTTTTGTGGTAAAATGGGTCATATGGCTAAGGACTGCTACAAAAAGCAGAATGACATTATGAATGGAAAATTGCAGCAAGGCAATTATGCATCTTCCAGTAGACAAGGTGATGACAGAAATGAGCATCTATTTATGGTGCAACATATGACCAATTCTGTGACAAGTGCAGAAGAACGAAATGATGTGTGGTATGTTGACTCAGGTGCTTCAAACCACATGACAGGTCATGCAGAATGGATGCAGGATGCAAGGAAAATGGAAAAACCAGGATTTGTGGAGACTGGTGATGATACTGCACATCCTATTGTGCAGATTGGTAAAATTCCTTTGTCTATGCAGGATGGGAAAAAGAAATACCTGTCCGATGTATTTCATGTCCCGAACATCACCAAGAACCTAGTTTCTGTTGGTCAAATGGTTGAGCAGGGCTTGCAGGTCAGATTTAATCCTCATGGATGCTTTGTTGAGGATATGAAAAATAACGGTCGCTTGATAGCAAAAGGAAAGAAGAAGGGCAGGATGTTTACGTTGGATGTGGACATGCCTGAATTGAGTGCAGCAATGTTTGCACATGGGACTGGTGTAGTTGCAGATATTGATATCTGGCATAAACGCATTGGTCATGTTAATATACAGCGACTTAAATCAATGCAAGCCCAAAATATTGTTGCAGGATTGCCTAAATTCAAGGTTGTAGAAATGCATAAGGTTTGTGAAGCCTGTCAATTTGGAAAACAGGCAAGGAAATCATTTCCTAGGCATGTTCAAGAGAGTAAAAAGCCATTGGAATTAATCCACTCTGATGTGTGGACTACTAAAGCTGCATCTATTGGAGGCTGTCACTATTTTGTCACTTTTATTGATGACTTCAACAGAAAAGTTTGGGTGTATTTTATGAAAAAGAAAAGTGAAGTGTTTGGGCACTTCAAAGCTTTTAAAGCTATGGTTGAAAAAGAAACAGGCCTGCAAATAAAATGCCTAAGGTCAGATGGAGGGGGAGAGTACCTCTCAAATGAGTTTGCAAGGTTCCTGCAGGAGCATGGCATAAAGCAGCAATATTCATGCAGTCATACCCCACAGCAAAATGGACTTGTAGAAAGGAAAAATAGGCATATTGGAGAGGTATCACGGGCCATGCTAAATGAAAAAGATCTACCAGATTATTATTGGGCTGAAGCAGTTGCTACAGCAGTTTACATAATGAACAGGACTCCCACTGCGGCAATACATGGCATGACGCCAGAGGAGATGTATACTGGTAGAAAACCAGACATTTCTCATTTGAAAATTTTTGGTTGCATTGCCTATGTCCATGAGCCAGATGAGTTGAGGTCCAAGTTGGATCCAAAAGCTGAGAAGTGCATCTTTATTGGTTATTCTTTGCAGCATAAAGGGTATAGATGCTATAACCCTTCTACTCATAAGTTTACAGTAAGCAAAGATGTTGTTTTTGATGAGATGAGCAGCTGGTATAAACCAGTAAATGTGATGATTGATGTAGATGCACAAAATGGTAATGCTGCACAGAATTCACAGCAGCAATCACAAAATATCAGTGGACCTATAGTGTCCTCTAGCAGTGGTTCACATACTTTGCCATGGACAGGCAGATTGAGATCAGGAGAATCTCCTCAAAGCAATGCAGATAGTGGTACGCAGGTATCACGAAAAGGAAAAGAGAAGGTAGATCAGCCCATGTTTGATGTGAATGCAGGTCACTCTTATGTGGATGGTGAATCCAGTGGCTCAGAACAGAGCATTGATGATGAGTTGGGTATTCCTTCTATTGTTACACCTAGAGTAAGGAAGACCAGGGATGTTTTGAGAGCACCTGGAAGTGAGCCTATTTTGCACAGGTCTACCAGGGTTAGGTATCCTATGGATAGGCTGAAATATGATGGATTTACAGCCATTCACTATGCCTATATGGTCAAAGTGATACAGGAACCAATACCCACTTCTTTTGAGCAAGCCATGGGAAATGAAAAATGGGAGAAAGCCACGGATGAAGAAATGGATGCCTTGGAAGCAAATGCTACATGGGAATTGGTGCCTTTGCCTAAAAACAAGAATGCAATTGGCTGTAAGTGGGTTTATAAGATCAAGCACAATGCAGATGGTTCTGTGAACAGATACAAGGCAAGATTAGTTGTCAAACGGTATGCACAGACATACGGCATTGATTATGAAGAAACATTCAGTCCGGTTGCAAGGATGGCAATTGTAAGAGCAGTCATTGCTATGGTTGCATCAAAGGGATGGTCTTTACATCAGATGGATGTAAAGAATGCCTTCTTGCATGGTGATTTGCAAGAAGAGGTCTTTATGGAGTAGCCACCAGGTTATGTTCATGCTCTTCATCCTAAGTTTGTTTGCAGGTTGAAGAAAGCCTTGTATGGCTTGAAGCAAGCACCTAGAGCATGGTCTGACAAGATAGGATAGTATCTTGTCACTATTGGCTTTCAGATTTCCAAGGCAGATTTCTCACTCTATGTGAGAAAAACAAAGAAAGGTATTATGCTGCTTGTCATTTATGTTGATGATTTGATCATCACAGGTGATAGTGATGAAGACATCCTTCATGTGAAAATGCTATTGAGGTAGAAGTTTGAGATGAAGGATTTGGGAGAGCTGCGTTATTTCTTGGGCATTGAGCTGATTAGATCACCAAGTGGGATACAGCTCTTGCAGAGGCAGTATGGATTGGACATTCTGTCCAAATATGGGATGACAGGCTGTAAGCCTATTTCAGTTCCTTTGGAGCAAAATGTGAAGCTGAGCACAGATGCAGGTGAGCTTTTGGAAGACCCTACTATGTACAAATGCATAATAGGAAGTTTGATTTATATGACTATTACTAGGCCAGATCTAAGCTATGCTGTTGGATTGGTAAGTCAGTTTATGTAGGCTCCAAGGAAACCACATTTGGATGCGGCTAGACGCATACTCAGGTATGTGAAGTCCACATTGCAGTATGGACTATTTTATGAGGCTGGGGTTCAAATACAGTTGCATGGATACACTGATGCTGATTGGGCTGGTAGTATTTCTGATAGACGATCTACCAGTGGATATGTGTTCTCTTTTGGGAGTGTTGCAGTCACTTGGAGCAGCAAGAAACAGCCTAACAGTTGCCTTGTCGAGTACAGAGGCTGAGTACAGGGGTGCAGCAATGGCTGCATGTGAGGTAGCTTGGTTGCATAAGCTACTTTATGATATGCATCAGTCTACAGATGGGCCAGTTGTCATTTATTGTGACAACATGAGCAGTATACACTTGGCAAGTAACCCAGTCTTTCATGCTAGAACAAAGCACATTGAGGTGCATTATCACTATGTGCGGGAGAAGGTTTTACTAGGTCTTATTGATCTAGCTTATGTCAGCACAGAGGATCAAGTAGCTGACATATTCACAAAGGCATTGGGCGTAGAGAAGCTGCGCAAGTTCAGAGACTTGCTTGGTGTGCAAGAATTGGGATTGAGCTCAAGGGGGAGTGTTGAGATATCGAGCTCCACTCGCGATATGCCAGGGTGACCGTTGTGCATTTATGTCACCGACTTGTTAGCTGCAGCTGCAGACGTGGTTGGTACACCGCCCATGAATAATAGCTGGATGATAGCTATCCTTATCTACTCTAGTTTGTGGCTCAGTTAGTATGCCACCTTAGTTAGTTGAGTTTGGTTTGAGACCCACATATAGGGTTCTTATATTTCTTTGTACTTGAGTTCTTTTGGCTTTCATAACTAAGAAGAGAAAAACTATTTTCAGCCTCCACCTTTGTGTGTATTCCCCCATTGTGTATGTGAGAAAGCCGCAAGTGAGACTCCTTCCCTCTCTCCCACTATCTTCACATTTTGATGTCAAGGGGATGTTGTAAGAAGAGGAAGTTACCAAGCGTCTCAAACAAAAGAGTATTATATGCCCCAAAAGTTTAGGTATGGTGAGTTGAGCAAGGCAACCAGGGGATAGCAAACGAGCTTGTAAGTGTTCCTTCTGGTCAATAATCCGAATCACTAGTGGTGATGGGCCAGAAATTGAAGCAATCTAATTCTATGGCAGCATACATAGAGTTGAAGGTGGGCTCTATAGTGGGGCAAAGGGTGTAGCTATGAGATTGTTGTAGTACTGGGTAAAGGGACCAAGGGATGAAATGCCAACCATAATGAAGTATCAAAGTGGAGATAGAAAAAAGCAGAAAAAAGAAAAGACAAAGATAGAGCTACATCATTGAGGAGGGCCTTCTTTGAGGCACTGTCAAACAAGGTTACAACCTTTTTCTACAAAATAAAACCATGTCATACAAGCTCTTTAATACCCGATGTTATTTTGTTCATTGAATCCAGGATACCATGGAAGAATTAAGAGTAATTTCTTCCATAAGCTCTATACAAAAATTTGAGTACTCGCATTGACGAAGGAAAAACTATTGTACGGAATATAGAACATTTCCTGTCTACTTTGGAAGGCCTTCATGTTGAGAATTGCAAAATAGAGACGAAGGTGGCAATGAGGCAGTTTTGTGTAACTCAATTTATCATCTTTGAGACCTATTCACTCAGCTCTCCCTAAAGCAAGAACCGAATTGGACTATGCTTTCTCTACGAGTATGAGAACTATGTTGTTAGCACTGCCTTGTAAGGTAGTGCTCTACAAACAGCATTGAAAAAAAGTTTCGTCCCAATTGATTTTGGACACTCATCCCTTGCCCATGCCTCGATTCCCTCCTTTCTGTTCCAATTTTCTCGTGCATGAGATACTCGCATTTTGCAGGCTCTCATTTGATTTCTCTCTCTCTCTCTCTCTCTCTCTCTCTCTCTCTCTCTCTCGTTTGATTTCTTGTGCATGAGTCACGCCCCCAGCCTTCTGGCTTGTTCACCTAAACTGTAGCTCCTGTTGTCTTCCGCGCGCGGCAGTCGCGTCACAGTTTCAAGACAGTTCCTCAGTTTTTCTTCAAAATCTGAGGGTACCATCAGCTTCGAAAGGGGGGTAAAACCCCAACCCGATTGGCCGGATCCCTTTGTCCCCACTACTCTTCAGTCGAGTTGCAACTGTTGCTTCTTTTTTCTGTCGCGCGTCGCACGATCTCTTTGCTCTCCTGTTCGAGACATATCTACCAAAGGCACCATCGGAGCTTTGGTGAAACTTGACGAAGGGCTTTCTTCTGCTGTTGTTCAACATACTACATCACCCGGTTTATATGAGAGCATAAATCATTGGTTGACACGATCAGACCTGGCTGAAGCAAAGCTCAATAGGAGAGAGCTTAGAAGTGGGCTCTCCTCACACTCTACACTAATCAAGGCAATGCCAAGAGCAGGAACTGAAGCAACGATGGTACGTCAACAAACTGAGGTGTAGAAAGCATCAAAAGAAGTAAAAGAAACTCCTCAAAAATCATCAATGTTGCCACCTCCTTTGGAAGAATTGGCACTTACCACTTTAGATGGAAATGCAACACCTTTTATGCCATCACAAGGAAACTTTTGGAATTTTCTAGCATCCATTCAAGCAGCAATGATGCAACAGCAACAAGAGTTAAGGAGTCTAGCACTAAAATGCCAAGATCTAGAGCATAAAAATGCTCAATTAGATCAAGTTGTGAGCACACAAGCTGAGATGATTGGTAACTTGCAATAGAGAGTACATGACTTGGAAGAAAATAAGACCATACAACAGCAAGGGATGCATTCTGTTACTTGGGCTGAGATAGCCAAGGGTGCAAATACAGAGGGGCATGGAAGCAATCAGGAAATTAGTAACAAAGAGGTGCATATTGAGCAAGGGATAGATGCAAAAGAATGCATTGAAGGGGAGAAAAGAGCACAAAATATAGTCATACGAGGTATGACAGAAAAGGATGCAGAAACACCCCTGTCACTAGCCAAGGAAATTACAGATTTCTTTCAGGAGCATTTTGCTATGCAGGATGTGACTGTTTTTGGAGCACACAGGGTCGGCAAGAAAAAGGAAGAGAAAGACTACCACCAGGCAATTGTATGCACGATGATGGATGCAAGGAAAAGAACAATTATATTAGATAACAGCAGGATATACCTACGAGGAACCTCTTACTTCATCATTGAAGATAGAACGCCCAAGCAACAAGCCGAAAGACGCCAATCCTACGAAGCACACAAGAAGAGACAAGAGGCAAAAGAGGACACCACCCTCTAGGGATACGCGGCCCATGGGACCCAGAAGGAAATCAAAGTAATGTTTTGGAATTGCAGAGGTTTCCCCTGGCAGAAGGGGGCAGGCCTTAATGATGTGCTTGAGGATGCAGATGTAGTCTTTCTTGCAGAGACATGGGAGAGGGATACGCACAGACTCCCTCCAATCAATGGATACATAACAAATTCAATATGCCAAACACACACTAGTACAAGAGGGCAAGGAGGAGTTGCATGCCTATACAAAGAAAACTTACGAGATAATATAAGCATATGCAAAGATGACCCTCATATACGGTTCATCTGGATCATGGTGAAAGCAGAGCCCCTACCACTTTACATAGTTGGGTGCTACATACAGCACTTAGGGTCGACGTACTATCAACGCTATGATAGAGATGCATCAGATCCATATGGAGACTTGTGCTCAGATTTGGTGGAATTCAATGCCAAGGGGAGAGTATTGATTCTAGGAGACATGAATGCACGCATTGGGGACACCCAGTTTCAGTCACTTACAGGGCATGAATATGACAAAGACAAAGAAATTGAGATAGACCCCAAGTGGCACAGACACTCGGAGGATAAGGAAGTAAATGCACATGGAGAGGCATTGACAAGCCTAGTGAATGGGCTTCATATGATTGTGCTGAATGGATCAGACCTCTTTCCACATAGAAGAGTTTCCACATGCTTTCCAGCTAGTGGAGGATCAAGTGTGGTAGACTATGCTTTAATTTCACTTGATGCAGTAAATTTGGTACATGATTATATAATTGGCCCAAAGTATCGAGAATCAGATCATACTCCCCTTTATCTCAAAATGCGCATACCCCATTTGGCAGAAACTCCAGTCCATGCAGCAAAGAATTGGTCTTTTCGTATGGACATAGACAAGAGGGAGAAGTATGCGGACACTACCGATGCTCTTATTAAGGAGGTTTGCAGGCTGAATTGGAGCGAGATGAAAGAGACTTTACTCTCAGCTCTGCACATACAGTCATGGGTCAAAAAAAGATCAAGAGAGTATGCACGAAGGGCTTACCACAAAACAAATGGTTTGATGATAAATGCATAAAAGCCAGGCTGAAAATTAAACAGATGCCAAATGACATGCAACATAAAGAGGCTGAAAAACACTTCCATGCACTCACTCGAAGAAAAAAGAAGAAATATCAGCTAGACAAAGAGTGGAAAGATGCCATTGAGTTTGCTAAGAACCCGAGAGGAACGTGGAGGCAAACTAAAGGGAGATCAAAAGAAATCATGGGAGATTTCACAGATGAAGAAATGCTCCAATATGCCAAGCAACTCTACACCCACCCACATGCCTTACCTATGTCCACAGACATAGCTCACTACAATGGCCCACATATTATCTCTGTGGACGATGTGAATGAGGGCCTGAAGAAAATGGCCAATGGAAAAGCAGATGACACATTGCATATAAAGGCTGAGCTACTAAAATGGGCAGGTGACTACACACGAATTTGCCTAGTTTCTTTGCTTAATGATGCAATTGCTAATGGTTTCCCCCAGAGTGGCAAGAAAATTGGGTGAAACCAATATTAAAGGTGGGGATCGTAACCAGCTTTCCAACTATAGAACCATTATGGTGGGATCCACCATGGCCAAGCTCTTTAGCACAATCGTTGAGACAGAACTTAGTCTATGGGCAGAACTGAATGGAAAGAGGGCCATTGGACAAGCTAGTTTTCAAAGAAACCATAGCACTGTGGATCACTTGGTCACATTACGGGTTCTAATGGAATAGAGCCGGCTACAAGGAAAGCCTCTCTATTGCTGCTTCATAGATTTTAAGAAGGCATTTGACACAGTGCCTAGAAACAATTTGTGGGAAAGAATGGGCTACTTAAGAGTGCCAAATCACTTGAAAATAGCAGTCTTTAGATTATATGAGAGAGTGACTTGCCAACTCAAAGGTAGAAACGGATTGTCAACTACATTCCATAGTAATATGGGGGTTAAACAGGGTTGCCCTCTGTCACCAACATTATTTGGACTATGTATTGACAGATTGGAGGAGTTGGTCAAAGAAATGACGCAAGAGCAGCAACTAGAGAGCCCCCAAATCTATGCATGCACCATACTACTGTTGTTATATGCAAATGATGTTGTCTTTTTCTCATACACAGCAGAAAATATGCAGCGGATGATGCACATTCTACACAAGTTTTGTGCAGAGAGCGGCCTCATGGTAAATGTCACCAAAACTAAAATGATGATAGTAAAAACAAAGCAGCCTGCAAACACCCCAAGTATTATGTACAATGAGCAGGAAATCGAGAGAGTAAACACATTCAAATACCTGGGAATAGATGTGCCAGCAAATCATAGATGGAATGATTGTGTCCACAGAAGGATTGATGCCGGGTGGGGAAAATATTATCATTTTGAAAATGATTGCAGAAATAGTGACACTAAGAGATGGAGCATCAGACGGATTTTATTTGATGCTTATGTGGTGCAAACAGTCCTATATGTAGTAGAAGTATGGGGAGGTACCATCTCAGCATCAAAATGGAATGATATTGAAAAAATACAGAAATCATTTCTAAGACGGCATCTGGGAGTTAAAATTACTACACCATACTCAATCATGCTTATTGAGACTGGTACAAGGCCCATTGAATTGAGAGCACTACGAAGGGTTTTCAAATACATAAAGAAGGTCGAGTCCATGGGGTTGCAGAGATTACCAATGAAAGCATGGGAAGCAAGTAAAAGGCCTCAAAAGACAAACAAAAGCAAGATGCTATCATTTGGTTGGTGGAAAGACATTCAGAGATAATTCCAAAGATGGAGAGTAACATCCTACTTGGAGATGTCATCCGGGGAAATGGATGAGAAGGCATTTCATAAAGCTTTGTTGGGAATATTGCAGCAAAAATGGCAATCAGCTGAAAAAAGGGCTAAGTATGAGTACTCTTGTACGCATGTCAATCCCATTTATTGGGACACCTACTCCAAGGAGGAAGAAAATGCACAAAAATACATAACTATGCCCATACCTGCAACTGCAACGAGAAGCATTGCACTCATCCGCACCCGATCACACACTCTGGAGATAGAGAAAGGTGCTTGGGGAGATGTCTCAAGGGAACAAAGATTTTGCAAGCTGTGTGACCAAGAACAAGTAGAGACAGAAGCACATGTCCTCCTTACATGCACACGGTATGCCTGCATAAGGAGGGACTTTAACAATATTACAGAGGAACACGACACCCTAGCAAGCTTGCTCTCACATAGCCATATAGCCACTCTGGGTAACTATATTGCCAAGGTTCTTAAATATCGTGAATGTTGTATTACTCAATGTATTTCAAAATAATTGTTCTCCCCCCCTTCCATAAAAGGAAGGAGACACTTGTATCATGACTTTTATGGGTCACATGGGTCGGTATTTCGGCCCCCAGAGGACGGTAATACATTCTTCTTCTTCTTCTTGTCTCTCTCTCTCTCTCTCTCTCACACACACACACACACACACACGCACGCACACACACACACACCCAAACAGTCAACTTATGAGCAACATTCTCTCTATCGATACACTCCAACCCATAAAAGCAACATTAAAAGAATGAAGGCAATGTTGTCAAACACATCATATGCTCTCTTGTTCTTTTATCGTATGATTTGGTTCGATCACATGCATTGAACACAAACTATTGGTGTCATGTGTATCAAGTTCCTCCGCACCACCTGTCATTCCTATGATGGGATGGCTTTGCAAAAATGTGGGTTGAGGCAATACAAGAGGCTAGCCTTTCCAAGAAGCATTGAGCTTCTTCATGTCTTGAATAGCCTTGTTTCTCACTTGACATGGTGAGGAATAATCTTGTTGTCATGTGCAGCATGCCCAACAAGCTCCATTTGGCAAGATTTATAAAGAAAGGTGGACATTCTAAGCTTGTTGGAATCAGAGTGTTGTTGCGATGGAATCTCTCAATGCAGAGATCTAAAAAGCTGAAGGCTAGCCTAACTGGTTGCACTTTGATTTGGTTTGCAGTGTTTCATGGACTTATTAGGCCATCCTTCATGCTTATCAACTTCAAATGCTTCTCCATAGCTAAGGTAGCTTGAGCTTTGCCATAGCCAAGGTAGCTCCCAAGCTCTCTCTTTGTCATAATAGATGATCGCACCTTCCATCTTTGTCTTCACTACCAAGCACATTTATGCCATTACTTCCCTTTCTCAAACTAAAGCATGATTGGAAAGTGGCTCTTTACTCACGTTTCCAATCAAAGAGCTCATAGCAAGATTCATACATGTGTCCAATGGATTGATGTGTTGAATCTATGAGAGATTTGATGTCACTTGGATCTGGTGGCAACATTATCCACCCTCATCTTGATCATCAATGGAAGACACACCTACCTTACATCATCCAAACTTGGCCTCTTATAGATGTTCTCAAAAAGCTCACCCTTATCCCATGCACTTCAAGGGTCTTTCCCTCCAATACAAGGATTTGTGTGCGCATACATGCATTTGCATTCAAAGATGTGGGTGTGGGTGTGGGTGTAGGTGTGGGTGTGGGTGTGGGTGTGGGTGTGGGTGTGGGTGTGGGTGTAGGTCTGGGTCTAGGTCTGAGCTTGGGTGGGTGTGGTGTGAGTGTGCGCCCATTGTCTTTTCTCTCTACAAATGTGTGTACATTATATCCCATAAGAGTAGGGAAGAGACGAGAAGAGGCTTTGCATATCATGTTCTATCATGTGCAAAGATCCATCCTACTTGAGAACAAGCCTCTATCATGTGGGCCCATTGTCTTTTATCTCTACATATGTGTACGAAATGCTTATATCCCATAAGAGTAGGAAAGAGGCAAGCAAGAGGCTTTGCATATGCAAGATCATGTGCAGAGAGCCATCCTACTTGAGAACAAGCCTCTTTGTGCATAATGGAGGTATCGTTTCTTACATATACAACTTAGGAGGCGGCGAAGGCTTTCTATGGACAAAGGCCATTGCAGTATCATGTTTTACATATGTATCTACATAGGAGGCAAGAGGCTTTGTGTGCACAACACAATACCTCTATCATTTGGAGAGATGGCATCTCTCCTTGTGGATAAGTCTGCTAGGCACAATGGAGGTATTGTGTTCTAAATATAGATATCTATATGAGGCAAGAGGTTTTGAGTGTCTCTATCATACATAGAGATGGAATCCCTCCTTGTGGACAAGCCTCTCTACACACTCTCTCTAGACATGATAGAGGTATTCTACTCTAGCTTTGTCTATATATAACTAGGCAACAAGCTTTGTCTATATAGCACAATAGCTGTATCATGAATGAATTTATTACATTTTACACAACACCACTATGTGCGTAGAAAAGCCATCCCTCCTTTTGGATAAGCCTCTCTATGCACAATAGAGGTATCGTGACCTATATATAAATGCATTCAACTCGTCGAGAGAGTCTATGTATGTAACACACCTTTATCATGCACATAGATAGCATCCCTCCTTGCCTCGTTACGCACAATGGGGATATTGTTGTACATGTATTTACATATGACTAGGCTGTAGCAATTGTGTCATGATGTACATCAAAGATTAAAGACTCTATGGGTCGTACTTTAACACAATACATGTAGATCTTTGTGCGTGTGACACAATACCTCTATCGTGTGCAAAGATGGCATCTCTATTCACAATGGGGATATTGTGTTCTACATGTATCTACATATGGCTAGGCAAGAGGCTGTCTTTGTAATACAATACCTACATTGTTTCTAGAGATGCCTCCCTCCTTCAAGACCAACTCTCTATGGCAACATATATTGTGTCACAATGTACATCAGAGATGGTGCATCACTAGTTAAAATACTCTCCACGTCTCATACTTTAAAGTAACCATTTGATTGTCCTTTTCCTTTCCAACATAATCAAATGAGCAAAGAAGTGATAGTCTACCTTCTTTGAAAGTGGGGGATGGCACTTTTCGTAGTTCTTCCTTTAAATGACATAAGCACCCATTGCAAAAGGATCACTTGCACTAGCGTGATGTAACATCAAGTGAGAATACACACTCTTGTGCAACAGCCAAAGAACTATCTAGAAAACAAACTCATCACATGAGGATACTTGGCATCTTTTTGCTTCTTTTTTAATAATGACAACAATGAGAATTTGGCTTTGGGAATGAAGTTTGGGCATGCAAGTTTGTACCTGTCAAAAGGGATATTCGGCCTACTAGTTTTAGAAACTTCAAACAAAATTGTGTTTGATGAAAGTTACGAACGCATGGTCATAAAGTATGTAGTGGCGCAATGATGACATCATCTATTCACACAATTCAAATATTGCCAACACTCAATATGGCTCTACCACCATGTGCCCTTACCTACATCATCGCTTACATCAGTATCACCATGAACATGTGGTATTATCCCTACAAGTTTAAAAAACAAAACTGTGCTATAGAAAGCATGGTCATACCATGCAATGTCTATTAAGTTACCCATATAGTATAATTGAAGTAAATAACCATGAGTATTTTCATTTCAGCCTCCAATTTCCGAGAGCACGATTGTCCAAAACATTGGAGGCTGACGAGTGAAGGCCCTTTGACGATACCTCATGTTATTTACTGTAATTATAAAAAACAAGTTTAAGTTGTCCTAGAACAACTATAAGAAGAGCCTAAAATTTCTAATTCCAAAACTTGAGACATTGGTTAGTCGTGCCTAGAACTAGATCTGGTTGGACTTGGTCTCTATCACGTAGCATAAGTGAATACAAGTTGTAAAATGCATGTGTTCAGGAAGAAAGAAGCTCTTAATCATCAAAAGAGATGCACCTTAAAGGACACAAAGATACCATACTTTCCAGGATTCATAAACACTTAGTCATCAGGAGCGAAGAAACTTGAAGGAAGATTCACTTGGCATTTGTGATTGACCACTTCTAAACCATTTCGTCAATCTGAAAAGCACACTATATCATTCAATACACTGCAATCTCTGTCATACTCGTGAAAAACAGAGACGTGGACTTCAAGCAAGAGTCCCATCACAAAGCATTGGTATACAAAGAGGGCATGCAGCTGAAACATACCAGGACCTATTTATATGTAGGTCACATGAACTGACGGTTCAAGTAAGAAGGGGATCTGAGAAAAGTGATCCCTCGTGCAACGGGGAGATTAAGGTTCACCCCCCTCACTACTGCCTTGGGATGAGGAGATTTTTCCAAAAGGTAGCACAGGCCAACATGATCCCTCCTCATGCCACCAAAATCTATGTTCTTCTGATAGGACAATGGCAGACTGCAAAACAAAATGTGTCAAAATGACAGATAACTATACTGAATCATCAACCACCTTTATATTTAATGCAATTTACAGGTCAGTCCAGGTGCTCCCTTCATCCAACATGTAATCCTTGAAACCATGTATGAAATATGTAAACTTCAATTATTTTTGTATAAGACAACAAGCAGAGACGTGTATAAGCGCATGTTCTTACTATGAGCATTTATGGTTCATATTTTCAGACAAAGCAGAAATTCAACTAAAAAGACTGTACTGAATAATCTATACAACTTCAAGACTTACGTGCTGTCCTGGGAATGAAGACTGCTTGGCAGGAACGATAAGAGACCCTGGCCAAAAAAGACACATCAGAAAAAATACATATAACCCTGGAGAAAACAAGATTTTGCACGACACAACTTGAAAAAGAGATTTTAAAAGTTAGCAATAGGGAGACACAGAACCATCTATCCACTCTTTTGTTACTCCATAACAAGTCGTTGCCCAATAAAAGACTCACCCTAAATCAGGCTTCCGGTACAGACTAGAAGTATAAACCAAAAAAGATACATCTAAGAATTATATGTGGGCCTTGATTGTTTTGACAGATTAAGCAAACAGGGCAACTGCAGAAGGAAATCATCCAGAAGCAAGTAAGAAAGAAGGCAATCACCCTGGCACTCACCTTAAAAAAAGAAAGAGATGAAGGCTGTTTAGAAGCGTTCACAGTTTTCTTCAGGTCTCGCAATTGTTGAGCTATTTCTTGCAGCAATTTCAGCTCTTTATTTTCTTTCTTCAATGACAAAATGGCCTGGTTCATGACAAGCCTCTCAGCTTCAAGAGCTTGCAACCTCAAGGTCAGCAGCTGTACTTCTTCTCCATGCAAGCTTTCAATGTCATCCCTTGCAACCATCGTGCCTTCAGGCATGGTCTTTATAAAGAATCGATTTCCTGTACAAAATGGGCCCTGATTCCCTTCTACTTCAGGAATTGCAGCCGACTCTTTTTTGGGCTCACAAGCCTCAAGACTCTGAACAGTCACATGATGTGGAAAATCAGTCTTTCCAAGATCGTTATCAACTTGATTGACTGTACTACAATCATCGATCGAGGGTTTGAGACACTGCCTTAGCGATCTCTGGTTATGCTTATGTTGAACTTCATAAACATCATGCACTCCCTCCACTCTATCAATTCCACTGTTATTGCAAGGCTGTTCTGATGCAGCAAGTGAAATGGTACGGTTTATGTCCGGACCTCCCAAAGCATTATGGTAGCAATTCCTTTCATCAGAATTGAAATCTGGGGACAAGCTTTCTCGAGGTGCAGTTGTGCCAACTGTCACATACTGTAGACCTTCCCTGCATAGGTTTTTCATTGCTCTTTTTGAGGAAACTGCCAAGCTCATCATCTTCTCATGGGAAAATTGTTCTTCTTCGGAAATGGTATCCTTGCACATGGGATTTGTCTCCTGATTTACCTCTTCAAAGCAGAGCTTCCCTTCGTATGATCCTGTACAAGGCGGCATGCTTATAGCTGTATGAAATCCATCACCTTGGCAAGGTTCACTCATTCCAAAGGTATCAAGCCGGTGCTCTAGTTTCATTATGCGCTCCCAAAGTGACGGAGTTGAATCTTCCCCGACAAATTCTGATGGTTCAACTCTGTTACCCAACATAATATTCCTGGAAGAATGTGGTGTGGTACTCAATTTAAGATTCTGCTCCGAAATGATGTCACCACAAATGTTTTCAATCGAGTGAACTTTTACACACCTGATTCCCTCACCACTGCTGCAGATTCCATCCTCGGTTCTATTTGATGCCAGTTTCAGCACGTTTCTTTGAGCACACATGTTAGAAGCTGAAGTACTGTCACATATATCCATGCATTTCAGATGTTCTCCTGTGGCATCTCCTGCGTTACAGGCTTGTGAATCTTCAAGCACTTCTCCAGCTTGATCAAAAAAGTTTACCAAATTGCTTCTCACACTGTCATCAACCAAACCTTTGAAGGCTTTCCAGCCTTCCCTATTTATGAACTCTGACTTGGACCTTTTCCCTGAAAAACTGGTTGTAGTAGTGCCACTGTAATGCCTACCGTCACAATGACAACTCTTGCCGCTTTTCATGCTTTCTAAACAATGTGGAGAGTCTGCTCTTTTGTTTCCAATGATACCACCTTCATCCAACAACTTTACATCATCACATCCTTGGCCCGATTCTCCTTGGGCCTCAATCTTAGAGAACACCTGCCTACATGCAGCAACCTCATTCTCAAGAACTCTAATCTCTTCTTCCTTGTTGACAAGCATTTGCCTCAACAGAGCAATAGCTTCTTGATTATGAATTTCTCTCTCCTCTGCCATTCTTTTAAATTGTCGAGCCTCCAACAGAACTGTAGCTTTTTCCTCTTGAAGGCGTGCAATCATCGCCATGGCTTCATTTGCAGCCGAACTTGAAGCATTCCTTTCCTCCTCCAATTCAGTATAGAGACATCGGAGAGCTTCTTTTTCAGCTTTTAGGGCTTTTCTTATTGCTATCATTTCAAAATTGCTATGATACATCAGCCCGCTGTTTTGTTTGACTGAGTCCGAAGGTTCTTTTATACAATCTTTCAGACCTTTCTTGCTTTCTACCTTCTTTTGCCTTGAGAAGGTTCTGCTAACCATAAAATCACAAGCGTCCTTCTCAAGCAGATCTTGCTGTTCTGTAAATAACCCATCCCTTGGATTACTTTGAGATAGTGAATTTTGGCCATAGTTAACAGGGGGATTCCGCCACCTCAAACCGGAATTTTGGTCCCTGGCGTTGGATTCTTCACTCTCATAAGAATCCACCCCATTAGACCTTTTATAAGAGTGAACGGGAACACTTAACGCGGAAACATTCTCTGCTACATTACCGTGTCGGTAATTGAAATGTTGAAAATTGGCTTCGTCCGTGTCGGAATTCGTCTTGTCTGACACTTTTAACTGTCGCTGAACGTGTGTATCGCGGCCGGAGCCACGAAAACTTGCTCTTTCCCTGCATTGAGATTCTTCACAAACAATATCAAATTTTCTCTTCCCAGAAACCTTCCAAGAAGGTCTCTGTCGTCCGTCGAGGTTTGTCGGCTGCCTTCCGTGTGCTTTGGAGCAAGCACTACCGGCGTTCATGGTGCTGCGGAGGCTCAAATTTTGAGTCTTGCGAGGCACAAGTTGAGGGGGTGATCAACATATATCTATGTTTTTCTTGCTAGGAGCAACTGCAGAGGAGGAGAAGCCAGGAGGAAATGAGAGGTGGCGATTGGGGAAGAGGGAGAAGGCTTGGAAGAGGAGGGGAGGAAGGAAGAAAGGGCAGGAGAGGGGTGGGTGGTGGCGATCGCCATAGCCAACGAACAAGAAGGAGCCTGAAAGAGGTGGGCAATGAATTGTGCTCACGATCGCCATAGCCATACTTGCTGCCAAAACTCTTGAATTAGAATGGACCGTTTAAACCAAACCCCCTCAACATCGCATTAATTTGGCTCTCGAGTTGGCCTCGCTCTTTCACACCATGGTGGAGCACCCACAGGACATGGAATGAACCAATCATGTAGCAATTGGAAGAGTTGGCCATTGCGTGGGCGGCCTTCATCACCCTTCCCTCCTATTGTGGCTAACTAGGACAGCAGTCCTTTTTGGAGGATGGCAGGCGGGCGGTGTGATCTCACCAAGAGGATTTGCCAACACAATGTGGTTCCCTCTAAGTGCCCCAAAATAAGGGTGTTTACACACTAACTTCCCACCCACAAAATCACCCTCATAGTATGGCCAAGCAGCCTATGTAGCAGACAAGTGCCATGTCAACATATGTGTTTACACACTAGTGCCCATCTTAGAATTGTTTGAGACGGCGCTTTGAATTGAGGGTAAGCAAATGGTGCCCATCGTTTGGCCAAGCGTTGGATGCCCAGAACTAGAAAATGAGCTTTTGGGCTCCAAGCAACATCCACATTGGCATTTTTCATCTTGGGCTTCCACCCACTCCTAACATGGATAGCCTTATCTTTCTCCCTCATTGGGCTGATTTAAAAATAAGCTTGGGCTTCCACCGTAGGCTGTAAACACCATAAGTGGAGCCTCATCCTAGTGCTCACCCATCTAGAGATTGAAAAATAGGCTTTCTACCCAAGGCATTTCATGGTAAGTAAGATTTTAAAAAATCAAATTAGAAAAAAAACTAGAGTACATTTAAAAAAAAGCATGACACATTTGTACAAGAAGTAGATCATATAACTCAAAGCCATATGGTGTTAAAAAACACCTTCCATTAGCTCAGCCTAGAAGATGTCATCTTTGTCTCTCTTGTCTATTACAACTTTACATTAGAGAACTAAAAAGTCTTTGTGGAACTGTAGTTTCATTTTTTGTCGATTACAGTTACTTTAGAAAACACATAAGTCTATTGAATTCAATTTCACAGTTACTTTAAATTTCTATGGAATTATATTTCCATCACTTGACTATTAAGTCATTAGAGAGAGCATATGTCCTCGAAAGTGCCTGAAATGCCTTGGGTAGAAAGCCTATTTTTCAATCTCTAGATGGGTGAGCACTAGGATGAGGCTCCACTTATGGTGTTTACAATTTGGTGCTGTAAAGCAAACCAATTTGGAGAGAGATCTCTTCGCCCTCGAACTCCTAGGGGTGCATGGTGGAACTCGCATGGGGCTAGGGTCTTGGTGAAGAGACCAAGAAGTGACCCCCCGAGGAGCGAGGCAGCCGAGAACAAGGATATGATTGAAGAAGGTGGAGATGAGGAGACCTGCGTCCCCTCCAGTGAGCCAGGTAGATGCGTCTATCCCGTCAGTAGACTCAGCTGAGAAAGCTCAAGATGGGAGTCGGGACAAACGATACCCTCCTCCTACGTCGAGATCCTTACCAAGAGACCAGCATATCCTGGAAGCTGAGGCGAGTAGACGCGCTAAGGAAGTGGAGAACAGGTCTCAGGAAAAGCACATGGGGTGGTGTGCGAACTGGACGTGGAGGAGATCCGGCCAGAACTGGAACGGCTAGCGAGGGGAGGTTTGTACCTTTTTCTTTACTGGCCGCGTCCCATCGTTTGAAGAGTTCAAGGAGTTTATGCTGTTCGAGAGTGAACTGCTCACGAGTTGCTATTCGATGTGGTTCTTGGGGAGAGGGTTTTTTCTGGTACAATGCATATCTCAGTAGATCAACGAGTTGCTATTCGATGTGGTTCTTGGGGAGAGGGTTTTTTCTGGTACAATGCATATCTCAGTAGATCAACGAGTTGCTATTCGATGTGGTTCTTGGGGAGAGGGTTTTTTCTGGTACAATGCATATCTCAGTAGATCAGGAACGACCCTTGTGGGGCATGCCTTCCAGATCTCAGGGGGCCCCGTTCTCATTATTCCATGGTCACCCGAGTTCAGCATCGACGCCTTCCTCCTCCACAACTGCCCAGTCTGGATTGAGTTCCCAGGCCTGCCATCTTGGCTTGGCAACAAAATTGGGACCCTGGCGGCGACGCTGGGCAAAGTCCTGCAAATCCCTTAGGCTTCTTGGCAGCCAACGAGCAGAAAGAGGGTTTGGATCCTGTGGGATAGGACCCAGGAGATCCCAGAATTTATCCACCTCAGGCTGTGGAATGGTGTCAACTTCGCAATTCAGGTCAAATTCAGTCCCTTCCTGGATGCATGCTACGTTTGTAAAAGGTCACGGCACTTTGCCAAAAATTGCCCGCTCAGGTCTGTCAATACTGCGCTAGCGTTGGGCGACGTGACCTCACCCGAGTAAGAGAGAATGTCGATCAGGAAAGGTGGAGTTAACGAGAAGGATCTGCCCCTCGACCCAAATGGAACTGGCATGCTTGGATCATCTTATGATGCGAAGTGGACAGGTTTGCATGAGCAGTCCGGTGAGACCTCGTCGGGAGAAAAGACTATGACAGGATCCCCTCCAAAGGACCGGGTGCAATCACAGGAACAACGGGAGCAATGGAAGGTGGTGGGGAAAAAAGGCAAAGCCAGGCAAGAGACCCCAACAGAATGTGCTCCCAAGCAAGAGCAGCCCAATCCGCCTGAAATCGAAATTCAAGACTCGGACGCCCACACTAATGGCGAGGCCAGAGAAGAAGAAATGTCGGAAGCATACGCTTGCAAAAGAGTGCTTGAAGAGCAGGTGCACAACACTCCCCGGCTTGAAGACGTGTAGGAAAAGATGGCAGCCCCACAACAAAAGAGCCTCTTGAAACGAATCAAGGACTGGTGAGGGGGCCGCGAGGGTCAAGGGACAACCGGTTCAATTTTATTAAGGATGCATACAAAGCACTCGCCAATTGAAAAGGGTAAGGGAAATGGTAGTAAGTCAGGGATCTCGATCCTATCATTAAATGTTAGAGGCTGCTGCAATAGCCTGAAACAAAGGGGGTGTGTGTCGGTCATTAGGAAAGTTAGGCCGCATAGCATCCTACTACAAGAAATCAAGTGTGGTTGTGATGACATTATGTGGTTTACGTTCAAGAAACTAGGGTTTGATGCGTTCGTTAATTGCCCAAAGATAGGGAAGGGGGGGGCAGCCATCTTAGTTTCAAACCAACTTTTTGCCAAAGAGGTGTTTAGAAGCATGGAGGGGTGGTTTGTAGGTGTGCGTGTGTCGGTAAGGGGGAGTGAGTTTGGGGTTGCTAGTGTGTCTGCCCCTAATAGCTGCTTGGATAGAATGGAATGTTGGCGGAGTTTGTGCAGGAACTTGGCAGGGGACAATTGGTTGCTTGGAGGAGACTGGAATGCGACGGAAGACCCTATGGATAGGTCTCACGGGCGGAGCTGTAATTTTCGGTGGAGAACGGGAGACGTGGGAGGAACTGTGCCTCCAGATGGGGTTGATTGATGCTAGGGAAATAGCTTCGGAAGGGCTGTCCGACTTTACTTGAAACAACAGAAGGAAGGGCCATGAGTTTAGAGTCGGGAGACTAGATCGAGTGTACCTCTCAGATGATGCATGGTGGATTCGAGGCCCAGTCGAGGGGAAACTGATCACCATCATAGCCCTCTCTAATCACTCCCCTATCCTCTTAAAATTCAATATCCCTGCCAAGATCGAGAGATCCAAAGATATTCCCTTCGAACTGTCCCTCTAAAGTCTTCTTTCAGGCCTTGAAGAAGAACCAGCAGAGAGACCTAATCGATAAAGTGGAGGATGCGCAAGGTAATCTCCAGACCAAGTTCTGGCACATTGTGGCATTATTCCAGTAGGAGGTGAGCACGATTGTGGGTGAGGCTGAGGTGCAAGACAATGAGTGGGAGAACGCAATGAATGAAGCACTGGCTGGGGAGAATCGGGGTTTCGGACATGATGCTACAACCTCCGGCCAAAAAATGCTGGTGTTTGGCCTGGACATGGACAAAGCTTATGATAGAGTCCTGTGGGACTACATCCTCACGGCGATGGACAAGGTAGGATTTGGGCAAGGATTCTTGCAGAAGATTCGTTGCTTGTTTGGCAATGCGTCGGCTGTTCTTTGTCTTAATGGGGGTGCGATTAGCAACTTCAAGTTGAGGAAGTCCATCTGCTAAGGTTGCCCACTAGCGCCCTTGCTATATGCAATCACCACAGTCCCTCTGATGACCATGTTTAAAACTAAAGTGGCCTGTGGCGAGATCAAAAGTTTTACACTTCCATCTGGGGAGCAATTCTCCCACCAGCTCTTTGCGGACGACACGATCGCACTGATACAGGAGGACCAAGAGAGTGTGACCAGCCTCATGGACATCATCTCGACCTTCAGTAAAGCCTCGGGGTCAAGTCTTTTTTGCTCCAATCCAACCCAAATCCTGGGTCAAGGAGATAGGAGCGAAGGTAATCCCAAGAGGCCAAATCATTAGATATCTGGGGGCCCCACTGGGTGTTGACGTTTCTCTCAAGTAGTGTTTTCTTTGGTTCGAGAAAATCAAGGTGAAGCTCAGGAGCTGGAACGGAGTCTGCCTAAGTTGGAATGCTCGTTGCCTAGTGATCCAGCATGTTCTGGCAGCATCACTAACCTATGTGACCTCGCTGTGGCACTTCAAAAAAACCCACTGGCTGGAGATCGAGGCTCTGTTCCACAAGGCAAGAAGAGGATGCATTACATCCCTGGGGAACATATGAAAGCTCCCAAGCTAAAGGGAGGAATAGCCCTCCCAGACATAAAAACCAGGAACCTTGCCCTGGTTGGGAAACTCCTAGCTCGCCTTTTCAGCAAGCCTACCCCCTTGACGGAATAAGCGAAGGCAAAGATCGAGGACTCGAAAGGCTTGGGAGCGGGTCAATGGCATGGCCTGTCATACTAATTTTTGCATTTTCAGTAAATATCTCTAGCTCCTACCTACTGGTAGGGCTCGTTACGGCTTGGAAGGCTTGTATAGAGACCACCTCGGATGGAAAGGAAGAGCTGGCCTCAAAGGTGACACCAGTCTGGTGGAGTCCATCTGGTGGAGCAAAGCTCCGTACAGAGATGGTGAGGCCTTTTCTTGGCACAATATCTGGTGGGCCCGAGTTCTCTTCAAGAAAGGATTGGCTATGTGGGCAGATGTGTGGGACCCTACCAAGACTAATTGGAAATCTGTCGATGCTCTGAGAGCTCAATTTCATATAATTGACGAGGAAGCTGATCTGGCCAGGCCGATCCTAGAGAGAGTCCCAGAAGATTGGCCAAGTAATCCGATAATGGCTAGAGATCGGATCGACTCTCAATGGCGGTTGGGGAAAACCCCCTTGAGCAAGATCTCTGTGAGAATAATCTACACGCACCTCCTTCTGATGCAGAACGCTACACCGTGGTTGAATAAAATATGGGGGCTAAGACGAGTCCAGACCTGCTGGAAGGGATCCCAGATGCGAAAAAGCGAGGTTCTTGCTATGGAAAATTATCAACCAATGGCTGCCGGTTAGGGCAAAGCTAGCTAAGAGAGCAGCCGTGGACCCAAGATGCGGATTTTGTGGCAAGGCGATGCAAGATGTGAGGCACCTTTTGTGGAAATGCTAGATAGCCAGGGAAGTTTGGCACGCGATCCAATCGGCTATCCGTACCTCAGGGCTCATGTCCAAGTTCACCCTAGGTCATCAATGGCAGATTCCACTCCTAGGGGATTGCTCTAGAATGCCGTCCATGCTAGTTGCAAGTTGGCCTTACATAAGGGCGGCAGTTTTGTTGGCAATCTAGGAAGTCCGCTTCAAGCTTCAAGCACAAGGTATAAGTGGGGTTCAGATCTACATCCGTTGCCACAGCAACCAAGGTATTCCTTAGGGATTTTGGTCATGGCAACCAAGGTATTCCTCAAGGATGGCAAGCGGGTGGTGTGATCCCACCAAGAGATTTGCCAACGCAATACGGTTCCCTCTCAGTGCCCCAAAATAAGGGTGTTTACACACTAGCTTCCTGCCCACAAAATCACCCTCACACCGTGGCCGAGCAACCTATGTAGCAGACAGGTGCCATGACAACATGTGTTTACACACTAGTACCCATCTTAGAATTGTCTTAAAGGGCGTATTGAATTGAGGGTAAGCAAATGGTGCCCATCGTTTGGCCAGACGTTGGATGCCCAAAACTAGAAAATGAGCTTTTGGGCTCCAAGTAGCATCCACATTGGCATTTTTCCCTTATCTTGCTTGGGCTTCCATCGTAGGCTGTAAACACCATAAGTGGAGCCTCATCCTAGTGCTCACCCATCTAGAGATTGAAAAATAGGCTTTCTACCCAAGGCATTTCACAGTCGCTAACAAATTTGGTGCTATCTGCCAATCCAAGTGGGCTGGTACTCTATGAATTTCTAATGTTGCATGAATATGTTGATGCATAGGGCAAGCAAGATTGAAATGCATGTCCTTGCTCACGTTAATGCTTGAAATCAACCCATGTAGCAACAAGCGGGAACACACTCTTAACCCAACCCCGCTATCTAATTCACCAATGATCACACACATTCACACCGGGAAGAAATTACCTTAGCTCACTCACATGTGTAGATGTTGTGCACTAAAGCTGCCTTGGCAATTGAACTCCAACACAAGGCTTACCAAATTTTGACCTTTGTTCAAGCTCAACAAGAAATTACCTTGGGTGGCAAGACATGGGAATACCTCACTTTAAAAGCATGGCATTCAATGTTTCAATCATAGCAATTGAGTTCCTTGGTGATGACTCGAAAGATTATCGCCATAGCCTCTCTTCGAGCCCTTTCTTGTGATGTAGAAATCCAAAAGAGGCTAAGGCTAGAAGAGGATTGCAACTTGCCTACATTCTCATTCTAGGGATTGCAACTTGCCTACATTCTCATTCTAGAATTGGAATGTAGGCAAGTTGCAATCCTTTTCTAGCCTTGTCCATTCTTTGGCTTGAATTTGATAAGCATATGATAGGGTGGACAGACCCTCCATTGCATGGGTGTATCTGTTGATCAAAGAGTTTCCTCACTTACCATTCAACTCAGAGCCAGGTCCTCACTCAAAGTGGTTGAGGTGACGCATTTCAGATCTATAGATGTGTTGTCTTGATGGTGATTCTCGTGTCGTGGGGATCTTGAAGGAATGTCGATGGACCTCCACTCCAAGCTACTCCTTGTGAGAGTAATGCAAGGCACGAGCCATCCGCATGTGTCACTCAAGCGGCTCCTAGATTGTTGCAATGTGTTTCCAAAAGAGAAAGAGGGAAGGGGGAGAAGGGGGAAGAGAGGGGAGAAGGGAGGGAGAAGGAGAAGGGAAGAGGAGAGTGAAGGGGGATGGAGTGGCAAACACAAAGGCGCTACAAGGGAAACAAGAGAACACCCAAAGACACTCTTGGAAGAGAAGAGGGAGCTTGTATTCCAAACTTGTGCATACAACAATGAAGATGAAAGCCAACCATTTGGCCTTTTATACAAGTCACCTTTTGAAGGGAGGGCCAACCCTAATCTCTTTATACCACTCTCTCTTCTCATTCTTTTACCATCCCCTTGGGCCCATCTAGCTCCAAGACACAATCCTGGCTCTACGGACTTACCATTGTCCATCAAATCACATCACTAACCAGTGGTGGCATATTGTTAACCAATCTGTTAACATGCCCCCCTTCCTGATCTCGATCCAGTCCTCTGGATCATGCAACATTCATGGTTGTTGGAGTGTTGTCAACGAAGATCATGCAAAGTAGTCTTTCTTGTGCACCGGGCTGAATCTTCTTTTGGTCCATTGCAGCAGAGGGATGTAGTGGCTCCTTGTTATGGAATGATTGTTGGAAGTATGGATGAGTGATTCTTGTGGAACTAGCACTTTAGGGTTTGAGTGAGCTGAGTTGAGTACTTGTGACCATTCAAAGAAGGAATAAGAAAAAGGAAAAGAAAAATGGGCGGGTGCATGGTAAGGTGGTACACTTGCATGTGCTAAATAGTGGTGTCCCAATAGTAATATTTTAGCAACAAGTAGAGGGGTGAACAATTTTTAAAAAAAGCATGTAACTGAATCATGGATGAGTGTAACTAACTCAGTGTGATGGATTGTTATGATTTTGGCGACACACACTACACTGACCGTAGATTCTATCTCTCACACATACCCGTAGACCAAACAAAAGTTCTACGTGAACCAAGCCCTGTGCAGCACATGAAAAGCTTCCTTCCTGATCTTCTTCTTCCTTCTGCTGAAGTCTGCTTCTTCTATTGCTAATTGTGAGCTGGAGCGAGCTGTAAACAAAACCCAGCGACATCCTTCTTGCACGAGCTGGTGGACCAGGTGAGATGACATAGCTCTAGGACTGTTCTTTTTTTGAAACAAGCTCCTTGCTTGTCCAGAAGTAGCCATCGATTGTGAAGCTTCCAAACATAGGACTGTTATTTCTATAAAAACGAGCTCCTTACTTGTTTGTAGCATCCATTGTGAAGCTTTGAAATGTAGGACTATTGTTTCTTTTAAACAAGCTCGGAGCCATCCATTGTGAAACTAATGGTGAGGGCCTCTATAATGACGAGAGGAAGAGAATCCATCAATACAAATGCATGTTCAGCTTGCAGATGCATGAAAATGAGCTGCAAAGACAGGACGCTATTAGATAAAGACTTCATAGAAGAGCTTGGTTGGTGATGAAGCTAGCTTTATTGTTTCTTAACTTACACTGTGAATCGAGAGAATTGTATAGAAATCCCAGTGACCTACACTAACAAATCCGAGTATACAGATGTTGAACTATAGTATTGATAGTCCTCTGCTTGAACCTCCTGTCAAAGTATTTTTTCAATATATCTGTATCTATAATAAATGTTTCTATGTCTGTCTATTTCCGTAAGTGTTTATGTGTGTCTGTTTTTGTAAGTGTGTAACACAATCTACCTGTCTATTTGTTTCTATAAGTGTGTTTCTTTGTCTGTCTGTTTCTGTAAGTGTGTAACACAATCTATATCTATTTTAACTATGTCTTTGATAGTATCTATCTTTACTTTTTTGCAATCCATATCAGATGTTTGTCTAATTGTGTCTGTATTTTAAATTTGCAGTATCAGTATTCAGTTCACTTTTTGGGGCAATGTCAAGGTTTAAAGCACCCCACATTAACACTCCATGCTAGAAAGTGTTTTGCAAGACCAAGGAGGAATTCCACACAGAGTATGGTTTGTGCTTGGTGGGCTTGAACCCGCACCAAACCCGTGCCAACTCACCAAACCCGCACCAAACCCGTGCCAACTCACAAAACTTGATGTTCAGAACAGGTTCTGGTTGACTGTTTTTTCCCACCTTCGGTTTGTCAGGTGTACTCCCAGCTTTTGGAATTTCATCTGAAGGTCTATCAAGAACCTTTGATCAACCTAGAGTTGTCCCTCTCATTTGCGAGAGGATTTGCTTATGAGTATGGACAGGATGGTCGTATGAGCACATGGTTGATTGCTTGGGCAGATTTTGATGAGAGCATAATCTCCCTGGTCCAACATCAAGACAAGCTCTAGCAAAAGCTTGACAAGTGGCTGAGCAGGAACAAGAAGGACAACAGCGAGAGGAAATTTGGAACTCCTCTAGCTTCCCAAGCTTTTGTTGGCGGAAGTGTTTGTTTCGATGGGAGCAGCCAAGGGTGGCCAACCCCAGGCGCAGAAGATGCCAAGTTGGAGAATTTCAAATCTGCAGTAGTACTGTTGCAAGACAGAGAAAAGATGCTAGGTGTGGCAAGGGAGGAATATAAAAAGGCAGCGGAGTCTTTTGAGAAGGCGAAATGCCAGCTGCATCAAACTTGAGGCGTTAGCTCAACAGCCCAGAAGGTGAAGAATGATATGGCCAATGCCATGGAGGCATATGAGACTGCAGCAGAAACAGAAAAACAAAATCTGCATGTCAGAATAGAAACTCTGAAATTCATGCTTGCCTACATGGAGGTCGATAGCTCCGGCAATGTTCTAGCTACCATGGATTCTGTAGAGGTATGTTGGTCTCGCCTGTGCAAACTTTGGTTCTTGCAAGACTTTAATTTTTCAAACACCTGGGAGATGGTTTTTCAGTTATTCATGTGTTTGTAGGAAGAAGCACGCTGATGGGAAGTGGATCTCAGGGAATGTGAGGTGCATGTAGAGTTTGCTCGGAAGATGGTCCAACATGTGTGGAGCAGAGCTCTACAACTCTGCAGCCTCCTGTGCCATGCTGGCAGCAAGCCGCTAGGATTCCAATCCCTTTGATAGTTTATGGTTCTTATACTGGGTGTGTGGCCTTGGCCATGATGATGAGGTACATGGTGTTTGCATGCTACCATGCAAACACCCATACCATCTATTTTGCTTCGCACAGTTATGCACCATCGAGCAAGAGTGCATGCATCCGGTTGTGTACAATGAATAACTGATGCTACACGATCATTGGTGGTAGGTGCACATCGACCACCACATAAGGATGCAAACTACATGCTTCAATCGACTTTGGAGGTAGTTTTCACCAACACTACCTTGGCCATTGTTTAGAGCTCTAGCATAGCACTTACAATATTTATTACCACATCTTTGACCTGCACCACTGGAGCACATAACAAGTACCAGCACACCATTGACTTGCAGTGTTACTGCACTGACATGCACTATTGTAGCACTAGTAGACCATTATTAGAGGAATAACATGGACTGGAACTCTTAAGAAGTTCTAGCTTCAGCACTAATTGTGCACTAACAAGCACTATTAGAGCACTATTACAGTAGTGCCAAGCACTGGGACTATATCAAGTTTTGGGATAGCCCTAGGGAACACTATTACAACACTATTATAGCACTATTAGAGGACTACATGTACTTGAACTCTTGAGAAGTTCTAGTGTGGCTCTAGCATAGCCTTGGAGAACACTATTAGAACACTATTAGAGCACTATTAGAGGACTAACTTGTACTTGAACCCTTGAGAAGCTCTAGTGTAGCTATGACCAATGCTAATAGTGCACTAACAAGCACTAATAGATCACTATTAGAGCACTATTACAGTAGTAGCAAGCACTTGGACTATATCAAGTTATGGCATAGCCATGGAGAATACTATTACAACACTATTAGAGCACTATTACAGGACTAACATGTAGTTGAACTCTTGAGAAGTTCTAGTGTAGCTTTGACCAAGAGTAAGTGCACTAACAAGCACTATTATAGCACTATTAGAGTACTAATAGAGTAGTGCTAGGCACTTGGACTATATCAAGTTATAGCATAGCCTTGGAGGACACTATTACAACACTATTAGAGGACTAACATGTACTTGAACTCTTAAGAAGTTCTAACATAGCTCTGACCAACACTAATAGTGCACTAACAAGCACTATTATAGCACTATTAGAGCACTAATAGAGTAGTACTAGGCACTTGGACTATATCAAGTTATAGCATAGCCTTGGAGGACACTATTACAACACTACTATAGCACTATTAGAGGACTAATAGGTACTGGAACTCTAGTAAGTTCTAGCAAAGATTAGACCAACTATCAATGCACTAAGAAGCACTATTAGAGCACTATTAGATCACTAACAAGCACTATTTCACCACTATTAGAGGACTAATAGGCACTGAGACTCTAGTAAGTACTAATTGAGCACTGTTATAGTACTAAAATGTAGAAAGCTCTATTAGAGCACTATTATAGCACTAATTGAATACTAACTTGCACTAAAAAGCATAATTACAGCATGAAGTAGGACTAGTAGAGCACTATTAGAGCTCAAACAAGAGTTGCAAATAACATAAGCACTATTAGAGACTATTTCCTGCATTTAAGTCTTGTTAACGTTCTGTCACTTGATTGTTGTTACTTGCAGGGCAACAAATGTCTCAAGTAGGTTCGTCACATAAGTGGTCTGAGTGTGACCGTTTGTCTCTGCTTGACTCCTTCATAGGGAAGGAGGATGTTAGTGAAATGCACAGTAGTGGAAAGGGGGACTCCCCTCCAACTAAATAGAAAGAGAAAGAGAAATCCCCTGTAAGGGAGGATGAACCTTCAGGGCAGAATGTTTCTATAGAGGAGGATGACCTGTTGCTGCAGAGTTTTGTTGGTAAAAGAGCAAAGACATGAAAGACAGACAGATTGGAGAAAGGTGAGACAATTTTCGCTTTTTAGTAATTTTAGAGTCGAAAGATGAACACATGCCTAAAATTTACAGTCTGTGCCTTCACATGTCTTAGGGTGCAAAAGAACCCCGGAGACCAGGAGCGGAGCCCCCAGTAGGGAGCAAAAGGAAAAAAGTCCTGCAGTTGCTGCAAGCTCCAGTGCCAAGCCTGCAGATGTCTTGGTAGAAAAGCAGAGCACACCAATGCCTCCACGAGGTAGTGCTGCTAGTCCAAAAGCAAAAACAACTCCCTGACATAGTCCCCACTTAAAGCCCAGAGCCTGCAAGAAGTTGTAGCCCCAAATGGCCCTATGGGCAGTGAAGACTTATAACTTACGTTGTATCTGTTATTGGGCATTGTCAGTATCAAGAGCTTTGACAAAAACTTAGTATTCTGAGACTTGTATGGATCTATGCAAAGTTTGTCAATTTGAAGCATTTTGTGATTCCATCACTGGGAGTTGTATGATTTTGTGGTTACACAATTGAAATTCCATCTCTGCTTTACATGTGCTTTCAATTAAGAGTGTTAGCACACTGCAGTGGATTTATTTGTCATTAAGCTTGTCTTTATGTAGTAAGATTTGAACTAGTTCACCATCAATGTCAATGTGGATGATTTGAGTTGTTCAAGTGTCCTTCAAACTAAAATGCCCGGATTTGAATGATTCCAGAGTAGTTAAAATAGGTATTTCAACATGTGTTCTTAAATTTTATTTTTCATTTGTATTTAAAATCTATTTTAAATTATGGACTTAAACCTATATTTAATTTCTATCTAGATATACTGTTTCCGAAAACTATATTTAAAATGTGATTGACTATTCGAATCCTGTACTTAAACCTATCATGTTTATCTATCCAAATGTATTTCAGCCAGACAATGTGGTCCAAGATTCGATGTATGTGGCAGAAAGGGAAGTAGGCTTGCAGTTGGCCATCCACATCAGTAGCTACCATGAAAAGAAAGCATGCCAAAAACGTATCGCTAGGAGGTAGAAGAGGCAAAAAGGAGGGAAGAAAAAAAATGGGATTGGATTCACAAGAGGTGTCTGGACATATTGGAAAGACTAAAGCCAAAGCCTTCGAGACCTATAGACATCCCTTTGATGGATCACCTGTAGCTCCTATCCCTGCCTCCACCTCCAATGATTCCACCGATAGTGGTATCAGTTCCTCTCCATCAAGAAAGAAGAGCTGTAATCTTAGATTTGAATGGCCTAGTAGTGAAGGGCGTTGAGTCATATCATGGTGATGCACCCCCATCCTATGCACACTTGATGGAAAGCAATGGTGGGCGCACGGGACGGCGGACCGTGTTTATTCGTAAAGATGTTGCTGCCTTCTTGGAATTCTATTTGTTATGGTTCGAAGTTTTTATTTGGAGCATAGCTAGAAGAACAAAAGTAACCAACATCCTAAACACATGCTTTGCCGAACTATTTTGAAAGATAACAGTCCTAGCGCAGGAAGACTGTCACAATGCTGGATTCATGATGGATTCTGAAGGAAAATCGTTGAGTTTGAAGCCTGTTCTATTCAAGGACTTGCCGACCATCTAGAACAACTTCACTCACTTGTCGACATCCAATACTATTATTTTGGATGACTCCTTATACAAGATTTGCAGAACCCCAGCTAGAACCTAGAGAGTGCTTCCAAAGTTTGAGATGCAAAGTGATGAAGAAATGTGCTCCTATTTGATGGACAACATCACGCCATGGGTGTTTGTGTGGCTACAAATGGAGGATCGCCAATCCTACACGGCACATTTTGAGCACTGACCTCTTTCATGATGAGGAGTCCATTGACATTATGGAGTATATGATAAGACACAACTGCTAGAAAGAGTATTGAAGATGGAAGCAGATGCATGTAGTGGGATGCCAACCTTTTTTGTACATCATTAATAACTTTTATAAAAATCATATTCATAGTGTTCTTATTTCAACTCTTGCTTTGTGTTTTATAATGTAATGTGCTTAAAATCAATAGAATGTCATTGGGAGGTACATAGCGTTAAAATCCTTTTTGCAATGTGATGGAAGACACTAACCATATTGAGCACTGAACCACTACGAGCAGCACTTACTGGCACTGCAACAACACCAACCACTTGCAGCAATACTAACAACTAGTAGCTATAGCACTATAGCAGCATCACTGGGTAAGACTAGGAGCACTATATACACCACTTTTAAGTAGCATTATGTAGTAGCAACACCAACTAATAGCACTAGTAGCACCAATTACCAGCTCTAACCACTAATCTAAGCCAAGCACTGAGTACCACTACTAGCAGCACTTACTAGCACTGCAACAGCACCAACCACTTGCAGCATCACTAACAACTAGTAGCTACAGCACTAATTAGTGGCAGTAGTAGCACTACTTAGTAGCATTACCAATTTGTAACAGGTCACTAGTAGCACTAATTACTAGCATCACTAATTAGTAGCATCAGCATTACTAATTAGTAGCATCACTAGGCAGGACTAGCTTCCTATATACACCACTTTTTAGTAGCACCAATTTGTAACAGCACTAGTAACAGCAATTTGTAGCATCACTAATTAGTAGAAGCAACATTACTAATTAGTAGCATTACTAGGCAGGACTAGTAGCATAATATACACCACTTTTTAGTAGCACTATGTAGTAGTACTAGTAGCACAGCTATGTAGCACCGACTAGTAGCACTAGTAGCACCAACTACTAGCTCTAACCACTCATATAAGCCAATCACTATATATATGTAATGAAAGGGTGGTAGCCATTCAAAGTATAGCAACACACACTATTGCAGGGACAATAAAGTGATGTTCCCAATCATTCATGAAAGTATGAGAAGACGTTAGAACTATGATGTTTATATCTCAAATGGCATGCTGTTGTATATGGCTTCATGCACCTCATTCGACATGAAGAACAGCTTGTCACCATCCATAAGTTCCACCATGGGAAACTTTATAGCTCTAACGAGGTGAGAATACAAAAAACATCGGGTTCATTATCAAGAAGGTAGTAATAGTTATCTGCCCTCTTTCCATAGTACAACCCCTTCACTACAAAACCACCAAATGAAATGATGTTTCCCCATCTGTCCTTCAAATTTTGATTCGCAAGATCCTTCTTGGCAATGCACCGCAGGACATAGAGATCTACACCCTCATCATTTCTGCCTCTACATTGACTACAAAATTGTCTCCAACCTAGAGAGCATCACTCAGTGTATCATAATGTCCTTCATACGCAGGATCATCACAAGGGTTTCCTTCAGCTTCCATGTCCTCTCTAGGGACAATAAGTTGATATTCCCAACTTGTCACATATGCTTTATTGCAACATCTATTCCAAGAACCTGAAATGCAAGCACAACAATAGCATGACAACTTTCACGTTCTGAGCTCTATGCATTTGTGCTCTGAGAATCCAGAGACCGAGTGCATCGATCGCACTAGGGGAATAGGAGCACAGTCCCATGCTACTTATCTATCCACTTCTCCTACCTTCACCTCTTAGAACAACCTTCAGGAAGTTGCACCATCTGACAAACTCAATGCTACTTTAGTGCTAAATCTTGTCCTGCCAACCAATTGTGATGTAGCATAGAACAATGCTAAACAAACAAAGTATCATGCACCTTGTCATCAGATATGTAGAAATGGATGGTTTTTTGAACTTCACCTCTTGTCCAAGCATATGTTATTTGAACAAGAATAGTGACTTGGTCTGACTGCCAATGCATAGATTGTATCTCATTTTGTTCCTTAAAGGTGTGATCTTTTGCAAAATCCACCACAGACACAACATCTTTAGGAAACCTTTGCAGACACTCTTTAAGTTGTTTAGCTTGCCACTTGTATGTGAAGTTGTGCTTAATGAACTTCTTCATGCAATCCCGAGACATCCGTAATAAGGCACTACAGGTCATTTTCTTGAATGTGAGCATCTTTCTTCTTTTTTTCTCCCCCTGTTTTCCAATAGTTTCGTCTTGATCCTCAAAAACCTTAACAAAAACATAGTGGATAGAGTCAGCCTTCTCTTGTGGGCAGGCCAGAAATGTTTTTGGCCCACAACTAGTACATTCTCCCATGAGGCATTCTAAGTGATGGTACATGCTTCCTAGTAAATGCTTCTGACACAACACACTTTCCCAAAATCACGTAACACCAGTGTATGTATGATTAGAAGCTTTACAAATAGCTCCAATATTGTCCCTTGCACATATTTCACAATTGCAATAACAATGCGCTCCATGCAAACTGGCTCTCTTCTCTAGCCTATTTTTTCCTAAGGCAGCGAAACATGTCTTCATTGGGTATGTTGCCTTTTCCTACCCACCATTCTCTCGTGTAAAGTTTGGATTGCGCTGTCTCAATGATAGCTTCTACCTTGGCCTTGTCTCAGAAGGCTTTGAGCCTTTCTTGTCCCTGGGTTGACTCGTCCTCATCTAGGAGCATGATTTGTTCTTCAAGTAATATGTGTCTGTTAGCTCTAACAGAATCTGGTCTCTCTTGATAGCTTTGAGAGACCTACCTGTTCTTTCTATAGCCTTGATCCACTTTTCAGTTGCGTTGGATGTGGCATCAAAAGCTTTTTCCCAGATCCTGTTTATCTTCTGTTGGATGTAAGGTAGGCAAAAGAAGAAAGGGTTAGCTTTGAACCAACACTTTCTTCTCTTGCCCTAGCTTTTATCCAGAGAAATTAGGATTGGTTTATGGTTTGAGAAGGGAAGAGAAGCAAGGGCTTCACTCTTATAGCATAATGTTGAATCTACAATGTCTCTTGAGCAGTACATCCTATCTATTCTTGCTTTCCTATGGAGAAGGCTAGATTGGTTGTTAGTCTAGGTGAAGGACATGTCTGAAGAGATATCAATGAGTACAACAAAATCTTTGAGAGCATTCCAGAAAGATAGTTCCCTTCCCCTTAAAATGTTTACTATTATGTTCCACCTGTCTTTGCGAGATTCTACCATATTGAAGTCACCTAGAAGAATAATATTATTTTGAAGGATCTTTCCATCCCAAAGAAGAGCCCTTTCCCTTGCGGAGTTAGGGGGCGCCATTTGACAATTCAGATGAGGATGACAAAACTCAACTCCTATCCCGATGGTCTCAAAAAATGGGTAGTGGGCACGTGATTGCCTGGGTGAGGTGAGCTACTATTCCGAGAACTTCACCTCTCCCTTCTTTGCGGTTAGTGCAAAACCATTGTCTTTTGTCATCTATCTGGTTGAGCTACTAGGACAACTTAGCCCTTGAAACTTTAACCTCCGAAAAGGCTAGAAAATCAGGTCTAAGGCTTGATGAACCTAACCACCTTTTGAAAATTGCAGGTTTGAGGTCATTTGTTAAGCCCTGGACGTTGATACTCAGGAAGGAGAAGTTGTATTGCATCATTGGGAAGTGTTTTTATTTCTCTTCTTGAAGCTGACTGGGCTGTTGTGACGCCAAAAATTGATATATTTTATTTGGCATCGGTAATGTTTTTCTCTATGTTTGATAAGAGTTTGAGTACCAAGTGATAGCCTAGTGGCTCTCACTTATTTCTATTTTCTGAGATATTTTATGGGATTGAGAGGATGAGTGGAATGGATCATTGTAAATACCATGTGTATGAATGATAAATACCTTGGTATGGGGTGAGAGTTATTTGTGTATGGGATATTATGGGGTTTTTAGAAAATAGGAAGAGAGTCATATAAAGACTCAGGGGGTCACTATGTATAAATCCTCTATATCACGTGCATTCAAGGCCTATATTTTAAATCCCTTATCTGTAAATTTTTTCATTAATAAAATGTACCCCTTTTCTATACAAATCTGTAAATTTTTTCCAAAAATATTTTAAATAGTCCCTTATGTATATTTATTTCTGTAAATTTTAGAAATAAAAAATATCCTTCTATTGAACTCACATGATAGGGTTACATATGATGAGTGACCCCCCTGAGTATAAAGAGGTGGGTCTCATGTCCATGTGTTCCAAGAATATAAGAGAGATCACATGCCAAGAGTATGGAAGGCATGTGGAGGAGTGTGGATGAGTGTGGAGTCAAGAGGAATCCTTCTAGAATTCCTATGTGGAATAAGGAGGATGTGGACATATGGAAAAGAGAGGGTCCTTATGGGCTCCATGTGGGGAGACTCTTGACTTTCTCAATATTGTAAGAGTCTTGAGCACCTTTTGATGGGACACATGGCAAGAATAGCAAAAAGGACATGGATGGTGACATACAGGCTTATGTGATTGGTGGGAAAAGGAATCTACAGGCAGCAATTGTAAATGGGTGAAGGAGGGTGACAAAATCTCTATAAAAGGACCCGTCCTCTCCCTTGTTCAACAATCTCTTCCACCATTGAGCCTCATGCTGCTATAGCTCTAGTCTCCTCAAGCCTCTTCCATGAGCTCTCTCTCTCTCTCTCTCTCTCTCTCTCTCTCAGATATCCTCTTATGTAGACTCTTGAGTCCATATCTCTCTAGTTTATTCTCTTTCCCGCTCCCTCTTGTATGTATGAAACCTCTTTTTCTCCCTTGTGTGTATAGCATATGGAGTTTCATTTGAGTAGAGTCTCACTCTATTGGAAATGAAGGTCACTTCAAATCACCTCCCTTGAGTCTTCTCTCCTTTCATTGTTCTTTTCTTCCTTTCAAAGTCTTCAAAGTGCTTCTTACTCGGCCGCTCATTGTGCGCACATGGTCCACCCATTTCCCATCGTTGATAAAGTTTTAGCATGGAGTAATCTCCCAAGTTAGCACCAATAGAAGAAGTGTGTGGTTTTTATGATGGTTTGATCCCGTGTCAGTGTTTTGCTCATTAATTTTTGCTCGATGGTCCAATTTTGATGAAAGTTATATCACCGTGAAGCTCTCTTTAAGACGCATTGCATTGTGTGACTATATACTGTGTCTGATACAAACTTAAAATTTTATGAGTCTTTGTGTTAGAGAGTTTGTGTTTATGATAGTTTTTACCCCCGTCCAGTAAACTACCCATATCTTTCCACCACTTCTCTATTTCTTACGAACCTTATATCAGAGTGAAGCCCATTTCAAGGCGCATCACTAAATGTGTTTGAATCTTTGATATCACATCTCTCCTAGAAGTCAAAGGCCTCTGTGTCTTATGATAGTTTGCTGAGTGTTTTGACCTAATTGGAGCCTAATTGTAAAGGTATCTATGAAGGAGGTGCAATGTTTCCCCGGAACCTACCCATCTGACTGAATCAACCCCTTCAAACTCATGTTGAGCGGTAAGATCTTCTTTCAACAACGTATCACTCTTCTCTTTGGCACAGACCAACTTGCTGAGATTATGGCCTCCGCTGATCCTTTCCTTCTCCCTATGCTTGAGTACATCATTTGGGATGTTACCATCTTCATTCTCATCTAAGGGAGGAAAGTATGGTGTGGTCTCTTGGCATAAAAGCTTTTTTTTAATGTCCCTTTCCTAGTGATAAATATCTCTGTCACTCAGTTTGAAAGTAGTAGGAAGTGAAGAGGTGTGTGAAGTTTATTACCCCCAACTTCATGTCACATCTTTTGGTGGAGATGCCGAGTGCGTTTGGTATTGGATTCATCCCACCTAACTAAACAGTCTTGGGTGTACTGGATTTCATGTTATGCCTAGTATAGGCATGTGTTTTTGATGTGATAAAGAGGATGCCTGGAAGAACTCCATTAGAAGAGATTACAACCCATTTAAGAGAACTAGAATATTGTGAAGGTGATGCTCAATCTATTCGCACCATCATCATGATCATATCCTTTATGTTTGCACTCTTGAATATGTTAGTGAATCAACAATGCCATCAACACGCACAATAATAGATTGGGGATTGATTCATGCACTAGTAGCTTGGTGCAAAGAAGAGTTGAGTCTTTGGGTGGTTTTTAACTATAATAGTGGATTGGTGATTCTCAATGCTTTCAACTTCTTTTGCTATGAAAATGATGAAGAGTATAATATCTTGAAGCTCTTATGTGCACTTCCAATTGTGAGAAGGGTGATTATTGAATGCATGTATACACAATGTTTTCATGGTGCTGGTTGGTCACTTATTTTTAAAGATTTGGTTGAGGATCACATTGTGGAGGGTTTTCAACAAGTGGTTTTGCATAATAAGTTGGTCTTGGTATACTAAGGCAGCTTGTTTGGATCTAGATGCTTCCTTTTTGTGTTTCATCATGGTGAAGATTCTAGTGTTTCGAGGGACCCAAGGGGAAGACCCAGAGTCTTATCTTTGGGATTTTGTTCAAGGATGCCGGCTTTCTGGTTGGTCCATGAAGGATCGGGCAGAGATTTTTTCTGATTTTCTTGAAGGTGTAGCCTTGAGTTGGCATGAGGCCTTGCCAGACTCTACCAAGGAGGACTAGGACCAAGTTGTGGCTGCAATGAAGTAGAGATTTGGAGCAGTGCAGTCACCAAATACTTTGATGTTGCAGTTGGATTGGTTCTATCAAGGAGAGGGTGAGATGGTGGTCTTTGGCTTGGCAGTCCGATATGAAGCTTTATGGACAAAGTATGAAATGGCAGCTTTGCGAGTTGTGGCATCTGCATCATCAGCCCCTCAAAGTCTCTCAGGGATGGAGCACTTAAAGATCAGAAAATTTGTGATGGCTTTAGAGCCTCGTCTTCACTCAAAAGTAATGAGTAAAGATCCAACGGCATACGTGGAGGCACTTCACATTGCGACCAAGAAAGAATCTTCTCTACAAATCGAATCCTCTTTTGTGTCTTCAACATCTTCAACTTCTAAGGTAGAGGTAATGGGCACTCCTCAGGTACCAAAGTCCTATGAGTTATTTCATAATATCTCCCAATTGATGGCAGAGTTCGCTAATTTGAAATTGCATTTGGTTAATGCATGACAACCTAGAGCACCTGAGTGAGGATAGGCCTCGAGATAAGAGTGGGGTGACTTGCTATGAATGTAATGAAAAAGGTCACTATCATCTTGAGTGCCCTAGATTGAGAAATAAAGAAGAAAAACAAGTATCCTTGATAGAAGCTTCTTCAGGGGATGAGGAAAGAGAGGTAATGATGGCTAAATAAGAGCTTGGTGAAGCAAAAGAAGAAGAAGAAAGCAGGGAAGAAGTAGATGATGAACATCAAGAAGAGAAATGTCATAGTAAGAAAAAGAAGGCATCTAGAAGGAGAATTAGCCAATCAGACTTTCCTTTAGGACAAGGCATTGGAAGCTATGACTTGTTGTTCGACCTTAAAGAAAAGGAAGCTCATATCACCTTTGGTTAGTTACTTGATTTGTCTCCAAAACTAGGGAAAGAATGGGGAAAGATAGCAAGCACAAGGGTGTCAAAGAAGAAAAAGAAGAAAGGTGCCAACCTATTGTCCAAAAGGTAGATATAGATGCAGGGAAATGATAAGAAGGTGCGCTACAACATCAAAAGCCGCAAAAAGGAAGTTGTCAAGGAGTCTTCAACATCAGAGAGTGCAAGCTTTGACTTAACCAATGAAAAAGAAGAGACAGGGTGTAGCTCCGCCGAGGAGTCCAGCTCAAAGGGTGAGGTGGAAGGAGTGGCCTTTGGTCTTTGTCTTGGTGCTAATCAGGATGAGTCAGGAGAAAACAAGGTGGTGGTACAAGAAGATGTTATAGAGACACATCATGTGGAGGATGTGGAGCACACTAAACGACGCCAATGCAATGAAGAGCTTCTTGGTGATTCTCTATTAGGTACTAAGAAGCTCCAGTACTTGGATATGTTCAATGATTTCCCATATCTCTTTGCAAACAAGCTATTCACAGGTTTGACCAGTCTCTCTTGTGGAGCACAAGATTGAGTTGAAGCCAAAAAGCAAGCTAGTTGTGCAATACTTAAGGCGATTGGGAGTGGTCCAAGCTGAGGTACTAAAGAAAGAGGTAACACAACTACTTGAGGCTAGAATCATCTTTCATGTTGATGATTCAAAATGGATGCCTCCTATAGTTGTCACACCAAAGAAAGGAAATAAGTGGCAGGTTTGTATGGACTTTCGTCCTTTTAATACATGCACTAAGAGGGATCATTTTCCTTTGCCATTCCAAGATGAAATACTAGACCAAGTACAGGGCATGAGATGTATTTTGTATGTGATAGGTATTTTGGGTACTTTCAAATTTGCATTCGGGAGGAAGATCAAAAGAAGACATCATTTGTCACACCTTGGGGAGTTTTTGCTTATAGAGTGATGCCTTTTGGGTTAACCAATGCACCAACTACATTTCAAAGGTTCATGAGTCAAGTGCTTGAGCCTTACTTGGGAAAGTTCATAAGGGTGTTTTTAGATGATTTTTGCATTTATTCTTGACGCATAGATCACATGGAGAAGTTAAAGATGGCCTTAGCTAGGATTGATGAAGCAAAAGGGTGTCTAAATCCTAGCAAATGTCATTTGGATCAAACAAAAGCTACCTTGTTGGGGCATATTGTGTTTAAAGAAGGCTTGTAAATGGATCCTAACAAAGTTCAAGCAATCATGGCATTGCCAAGTTTTGAGAGTTTCACTGGTGTTCACAGAATTCTAGGAAAAAGCAAGTAATATGAATGCTTTTGTGATGATTTCACAGAGATAGTGCATCAATGAACTTGTTGATAAGAAAAGGAGTTTCTTACCAATGGGGTGTGAAGCAAAGAGTCTTTTCAGCAACTTAAGGGCCCAATATTGAAGCCCCCTGATTGGTCTCAAGACTTTTATGTAAATCTAAGTGTATCTTTGCATTCAGTTGGTGTTGTATTGCTACAAAAAGGAGGGACAAGTAGAATGCAACCCATCTATTATGCCAGCCGATAGCTTACAGAGGTGGAAACAAGGTATGAAGAAATGGAGCAACAAGCTCTCTCTTTGGTGTTTTCAATCAGAAAGTTTCGATCCTATTTATTACCTCAACCATTTTTCTTCCTTACCTCTCAGTCTGTATTAGCATATCTAGTTCGTAAGCCTGATTCTAGGGGGAGATTTGCAAAATGGTTGTCAGAGCTTCAAGAGTTCTCTTTCTCTTTTGTCACTGAAAATACCACTAGGTCCACTATGGCAGATTTGGTCACAGGACGGGAGGATCTAAGAGAAGAAAAGAAAGAGGAGAAAAGAAATACAAGGAGGACATTAATAATGAAAGGGAGACACCACCAATAGCTTTTGTGTTGTATTTTGGATATCTCCTGTAGTTGTCACACCAAAGAAAGGAAATAAGTGGCGGGTTTATGTGGACTTTCGTCCTTTGAATGCATGTACTAAGAGGGATCATTTTCCTTTGCCATTCCAAGATGAAATACTAGACCAAGTAGCAGAGCATGAGATGTATTCTATATGTGATGGGTATTTTGATGGGGCTTTTAGTCCTTCACGCCAACAAGGAGCCAAGGAGATGGTCTTGATGAATTCTGAAGGTCAAGAGGTGTGGGCAAGAGGCTAAGAGCTTCTAGGTATCACAACTAATAATGTACCTGAGTATAATGCTTTGATTCTTGGTTTGGAGGGTTGTCTTCAAAGTTAAGTTAAAGAATTGGAAGTAAGAGGAGATTCTCAGCTTATTATAAATCAAATGCAAGGGCATTACATCAAGGAGCTTAATCAAAAGGCTATGATACTATGTAATCAGTTTGATTTTTACAAGTTTGTTCATATAAACAGAAAAGAAAATCGAAGGGCAAATGAGTTAGCTACTCAAGCCATTGCAGTAAAACACGGGGGGTGGTTTCTCTGGTAGACACTGGATGGCTAGAACTGCACCTCATGGATTTAACATATTGGCTGCGAGAAGCTACCCTCTTGTATTGTTTTGAGCTTGGCTTTACATCTACTCCAAGCTGGTTGATGTGACATTGATAGGTTGGCACTTCATGTTGGGTGAAGAACCTTCTTTGGAGGTGCCTATGTGTTGGCAACAATTTGCTCCATGGTAACATTGCTCAAAAACTCAGTATGAAGACCTTTGTGTAAATGGATACTCGAGTATGTGTGGGTATTGTAGATGTGTATGTATGTGTGAGAGCATATGTTTATACCTCGGTCTACACCCACTACTTTTGGCGTTGATGACGCCGATGGTGATGTGATATTGTGTTTTTAGAGAATGAGTTTGGGCATGTTCTTGGATTCATCTAGATATATTCTCCATGGTGACATTTAATGGTTAACATTTTGCCCAAAGAGTTTACTTTATAGGGTTGCTACATTCATGCCTAGTTGTTCGAGTAAGGAAGGCTTGTCCCTATACGATTGTTGATGACATTCTTTATAAATTAAGAAAAGATAAGGTGCTCCATCGAGTGGTCCATCCCGTGGAGACTAGGAGAATCCTAGAAATGTGTCATGAATGCTCCGAACATTTTGCTTCAACGAGCATAGCTAGGAGAATTCTTAATGTAGGTTACTTTTGGCCACGCCTGCATAAGGATGTATATGAATGGTGTCGAAGTTGTACGACAATTGATTCCTAAGCCCTTAAAGCCTATTCCAGCATATGGACCTTTTGAGAGGTGGGTGTTGGACTTTGTGGGACCACTCCCTCGCTCATCTCCGAGCAAGCATTATTTATTAGTGGCCACATATCATGCGACTCGGTGCCACCTTGAGGGCCAGCAGACCCTCTCTATTACTAGAGAGGATCTACTGGGGGGGGAAAGATGTGACTCCAAAATTTGATATATTTTATTTGGCATTGGTATTGTTTTTCTCTATGTTTGATAAGAGTTTGAGTATCAAGTGATAGCCTAGCGGCTCTCACTTATTTCTATTTTCTAAGATATTGTATGGGATTGAGAGGATGAGTGGAATGGATCATTGTAAATACCATGTGTATAAATGATACATACCTTGGTATGGGGTGAGAGTTATTTGTGTATGGGATATTATGGGGTTTTTAGAAAATAGGAAGAAGGAGTCATATAAAGAGGTGGGTCTTGTGTCCATGTGTTCCAATAATATAAGAGAGATCACATGCCAAGAGTGTGGATGGCATGTGGAGGAGTGTGGAAGAGTGTGCTTTGTTGTTCCACTTGTTGTGGCTTGTCCGCCTGCATTTTCTCAATTTACTTTAATATCGCCATCCGCATCTTCTCTTGGTCCTTCCACTTTATATGTTTCCCCTTCTTTGGTTGCGCTTCTTCTACTAGTTTGTGAACTGGACCCTTGGATCATGCTACAACATAGATGTTGACCTTCTCTATTTCCTTCTCTGGCGATCCCCCTTGCTTTGTACATGTTGAGCAGTCGCACTACCACCATTCATAGACTTGTGCTATAGATTTCATCCGACATATGGAGGTATCCCCCCATTCTTCAATAAGTACTGCATTTATCCCCCCATTCTTCAATAGATTTCATCCGACATGCGGAGGTATCCCCCCATTATTTAATAAGTACTGCATTTATTTGTGCCGATGGTTGGTCCTGTGGAGGTGGTTCCCGCATTGGTGGCCATGGTTTGATCTCTAAACCTTGCTCTGTTCTATGCTTGCACCACAGTGGGTAGTCTGGGCCTTGACTGTGTCCATTCTCCAAACAGTACTATACTCTTTATCTATGCCTAAATTTTGTTGGCCCCAAACCGCCTGTGGGTTCCAATTCTCCCTCTAGTTCTAGTTGCCTCTCTCATTCCAATTTTTCCTTTGCTAGATCTGGTCCATGTCTGTACCGCTACTGGGTCAATGGCCACTTGACTAGCACCTCTTTCCAATGGTCAGGGTACCTATTGTGCCGAATTCATTCGAGCATTGGGGTTATACCAACAGACCCCAGTTGGGTGATTCTTTGTGTAGATCTCGAACTTTGGCTGAGTGGTTGACTTTAGTGCTCCCAAACCCTTCAGGTTATCATCTAAGAGTTTCTCTATATCAATTGTTTTCTGTTTCAATTTCTTCTTCTCCTTCCTTGACTTCTTTGTCTCTTTTTTGCTAAACGTCTTTTTGGCCCTGCAAGGGTCTTAAGGGATGATGTTAGTGAGTTGCTAATCAAGGGCCATAGTTTTGAAGTTAGTTCATTTGGTCAATTTGACCTTGCAAATTATGGTTAGTATGAGGCTTAAAGGTGGGTTAGTATAAGTTTAAGGGCTTCTAATGTGTTTAGGGTTTAAGGTTTTTGTTTGCTTGTGGAGGTCCTAAATGTTTTTGTCTTTTATCCTAAAGCTTTTGTCTTTTGTTAGATATTTCTCTCTAAAGATGGAGACTCTCTTTGTCTCTTGTATGACACCACATTTATATTACTCTTGCCAAAATAGACATGTCCCCACTTTTATTTAATGGCCCATCCACCCCACACACACACACACATACACCTTTTGACCTCTTTTCTCTCCTCTCTTTCACTCATCTACCTTTCCTCATGGATCTTCACCTTCACTTGCTTTTCTCTTTTCCTTTCCTTCCAATTTACACATATCGTTTCCTTTCACAAGTTATTCGAAATATTTATCGAGCTACTTATGCTTGGACTTATAATGACACTCCAAAAGGCAAGGCGATAGTGGGATCCCCACCTTGTTCTTATGTTTTCGCTTCTTTTTGGACTTTTTGTCCTCATCCTTTGAATCACTTTCAGAATCTTCACTTTTGGATTCGATATCCTCATCTATATCCATTCCGGATTATTTTGTGTTAAAATTAGTCTCACTATCTGAATCATCACCTTTGGACTGACTTTTAAAAGATATGCATCTCTGTTCTGCTCTTTTAGCTGCATCTCTCAAATCATTGAAGCCGTTAACGCCTTGGATTCCCAATCCACCTACTATGCTACGTATCTCTTGCCTGAATCCTTTGCAAAAATATTCTACATATGTCTTGGTTGTGGGTCTTTTCGCTGCATCCAACCTGGTATTGAGGTTTCAGAATTTCTATGCATAATCTTTGACCATCAATTTCCTCTGTTGGAGTTCTCGCAATTTTCTACGGATGTCGTTTGTGGTTTTCTATTTACGAAACCTATGCAGAAAGGTTGTCTTTAGTTTTGGATAATCCATGAACTGTGCAAGACCATATGGACTGAACAACTCATAGCCCTGCCACTCAAGGTAGCTGCAAACTATTATAATTTTTCTAGATCCCCAAACATCGTGTCGAAACCACTCACATGCCATCGGGTCTCAAATTGTGCTATGTGGCTATTCGGGTCATCTTTTTTCCGACCCCTGAACTCGAAAACTTGCACTTCAAACTTGTTGCATTCAAATTCATTGGATTAGCCAGTGGAATCCAAGGCACTGCTCGCACTTGTGGTACTCCTGGCATTGTGATACTACTACTGGCACTTGTGGTACTACTGGCACTACTGGCATTGCTGGCACTACTGGCACTTATGCCACTACTGGCACTGCTGGCACTGATGGCACCTTGTGGCACTACTGGGACTTGTGGTAGTGGTGGCACTTGGGCACTACTGGCTGGATGATTGAAGTGACTGATATTGTCAAATTTATGAAAGATTCCATATTCCATGGGTTTTCGTGGCTGACTGGGAGTACTGGTAATGGATTAAAAATTTTTGGTGAGAAGAACGGACTTACGGGATCTTTCTGCTTATTTGGATTGAATAGACTTGCCAAATACAAAGAACTCCTTAAATGGGATCAACTCAGTACTGGGTCCTACTAAGTCTTTCGTACTGCATATGTTGGTTTTTGTACTAGCGTAGTCTCGGTGGCTCCTTTGGTTGATGCCAGATTCCGGTACCACGGACTACTGTGAGTGCTGCTAAACTATTGATCATCGTCAGATTCTTCAGTTTCTTCCTCGATTATGGTTTCCGATCCCTCTGCTACCGGCGTACGAATTTCCTCGTCTTTAAATTTTGTGGCCAAATTTCTTTGTCCAGTCCCTCCGATTACTTTGAGTGCTGCTAAACTACTGATCATCGTCAGATTCTTCAGTTTCTTCCTCGATGATGGTTTCCAATCCCTTTGCTACCGGCCTACGAATTTCCTCGTCTTTAAATTCCTGTATCCTGAACTTTCTTTCACGGATGCTTCTCCGCTTTTTCCATATCAAATATTCATCAATTCTGGAGTAGCAATGATTCCACCATAGAACCACGCATGTTTTCTTTGGCCACCAAGGTCTTGGAGTTGGCAGGGTACACGTACAGCAAGATCGCCAATGTTTTGGAGTTCATCTGGAACCCGCAAAAGTATTCCAGAATAATATAAACTCAAAACGCAATGTATGGTTTATATGCACAGTACAGAACATCATTGCAAATAATACAAAATAAACATTACTGAAATCAGAAACTCATACTATCATCTTGACTGCTCAGAACCAATCAACAGATACAAAAGAAGTGATAGACATCTCAGGATGAAAAATGCTTATAACAGTATATTCAAAAACTCTTTCTACAATCATCAGCGCAGAACAACCCCATTCCCGGTTCTCTTACATTCCTAAGCGTGGATTGAAGAGGCACACTCAACAGGTGGTGACGCCTCATATCTGTTAGCATTATAAGCTATATTAAAGATAGTTTTCTTTTGTCGATCACCCGGATCCCAAATGCGCTTTTCTCCTAGTTTGGACATAAGCTTGAATTTATGGTCACACCCAACTGTAAAGCCAGAACAATTTCATGCGGATTTATGGTCGCACCCCGATGTCACGCAGCAACATATAGTGCAATCCCCTTCTTGGTGCAGGTGCCATTTATAACTGCCATTGCGATCCCTTTCTTGCTGCACCATCTTTCCTGCTATTGGCGTAATCACTTTAGTTCAGTGACAAGGAGTAATAATCCGCTTCATTTATGTGTCGCTCACACATAGCATTGTCTTTGTTGCTGGCATAATCTTTTCTACAAGAGAATAACAAGATAACATATGATAAAAGAGGTAACAAGGAGTAATAATCCGCTTCAGTTGTTGCTGGCACAAGAGTAATAATATGCTTCAGTTGTTGCTGGCACAATCTTTTCTGCAAGAGGATAACAAGATAACATGTGATAAAAGAGGTAACAAAGCATCTGATCATGATAACAAGGAATGAATGATAGAAGATATGAGAATATCTAAGAGTTGATTGATAAGCAGACATGGGACAAGTGTATCTCCTTCTTCTTGCTTGGCAAAAATTGGAGCACGGAATATGAATCATCTCCTGCAAGATACAGTGGAAATCCTCATAACAAAAAACAAAGCATCAGTAAACATTCTTGATATTAAGCAATAGATGATAGAAATCCAGAGGAATCAAAGAGAGAAATCGCATCAATTGCTGTTGGGCAGTTGATCATCCGGGGAACACAAGCATCTGGGCATCCGGAAGTACAGAACAATCGGGAAGAAAGATCGTCCAAGAAACACAAGCATCCAAACATCCGATGATCATCCGAGAAGCACACGCACCCAGGCATCTGGGAAACACAAGCATCCAGGCATTCGGAAGTACAAGACAACCAGGCAAAAGAATCATCTGGGAAACAAAAACATCCGGGCTCTGATATCATGTTGAACTATGAGAGACGAGATAACACATGCTCCCAAAAGGAATGATCATATTCATGTATTAGATGCATATATATAGTTGAGAACAAGGTTTGAGTCTAGGCGAGCTATATATAGCTCTAACAAATCCTTCAGACCTACAGCGAAGCCATAGCATCGCTTTTGCATGACATTTAGCACAGCTATGCGCACCTATATACAACTGCCCATCAATTGTTCTGATTACACTAGCTATTCCTATTTATATGCAATTGCCCATCGATACATAATCATAATTGATTCCTTTAGAGCCGTGGAGTGCAGTATGAGTCTGTGTGACCCGTCTTGTCTGCTTTCTGGGCAGGACACTCCCAAAACCATGTCTCCAAGTTGTCCTTTTAAGCTCGCAACTCCTAGAAGAGCGATCAAGTGTTTAAATGGCATGTGCCAAAAATCATCTTCCTCGTTATCATTCTTTAGCTTGCTGCTGCTTTTTAGCTTGTTACCACCGATTGTCAAAGTAGGAAACATGACTACCTTGGTAGGTGTGTCCGATTCAAACACCAAGCTGTGCTGCTTGTGCCCTTGAGGTGGAGACGCTCTACCCACGATGTTGGGGTTCATTCATGTATGCAGCTGACACCACGCCCCCAGAGAATGTGTCATCCTGGCCTAATATGATACAGGAGCACTAGCCATTCTAACATCAATTCAGGTGGCTGGCACGCATGTGCCGTCAGAGACAATAACACTGACAGTCCTGGTTTGGTCGATTGTTGGGGCATAGTCTATAGATAACAGTTATGGTCAAGCTTCTCCTCCATTAGAAGCAATGATATCGGTTTCAGCGGGGCTCACGGTTTCAGCGGGGCTCAGTGCCAGCACAAGGTTTCCAATATGTTGGGGATTTAATATCAAAGAAGATGCTTCAACGATACTGATGCCTAATGTTGGTTTTCAGTCTATATTTGCAGGGAGACACCATATTTGTGGACTCAAGTTGATTACCCACAAGACAATATGCTGGGGTAAAAACACTTTCCAACAGGCAAGCCCTCCTGATAACCTTAATTTTACAGTGATCACTTGAGGCTACAAGTTCTCTTGCTCCTTGCGTGAGGACACTCATGAAGCTGTGTGCTGGGGGGACTACACAGACACCAAACAACTGCGCTTGTGGGAGCGGCATTCGCTACCATCTCGTCTGGAGATTGGTTTACTTGCGGAGTGAGGGAGGACAACCAGAAGATGGCACAATATAACACAAACAGCTTGCGAACAGATTTGAGAGCTAGTATGGGATTGTGCGTCGAGGAGTGTAAAGAGGGCCAGTATGCACTTTTAGACTCCGAACTTGGGATCTCGCAACGTCTGAAAAACGATGATATCAAGCTCCTAACTCTACATCTCCGTCTACGTCTCAGATATCAACTGCTAAAGACAATCGGATTAAAGGAATTGTGGTAGGAGTGGCTCTGAGTGTCTTTGCACTAGAGCTGATCGGATTTTTGGCAGTTTGTCGACATAGACAATTGCTTTTGATGTGGGTGTCGTGTCGGGGCCAAGATGATCACGAGGAATCTGTTCTGAGAATGCTTTGGAAAAGTATAGCGATCAAGATTGTCAGCTTCATGAGTGAAGAGCTTCGGATAGCCACGAAAGACTATGACGATGGCATCGTTGTTGGGCAGGGAAGTTTTGGGAAAGTGTCCAAGGGCATCCTCGACGATGGATGGGTTGTAGCAATCAAGGAAGCTTGCACGATGGAGAGAGCTAGCACATTTAACATGTAACGTGAGCTCCTGTCAAAGCTACATCACACCTACTTGGTCAATCTTGTTGGTTATTGTGAAGAGGAGAAGTGTCTTTTGTTCAAATTCAGGTCCAATGGTTTGCTACAAGATTGGTTGCTTCATAAACAGTCTAGACTGGAAAACTTGCATGAGAGTTGCTTTGCAAGCAGCAAGAGCGCTTGAGAATCTGCATGTATATGCATCTCCCCGAATTATTCATCGTGAGGTGAAAGCGTCCAACATCTTGCTGGACAAAAATATGAATGCGCATATTTATTATTTCGGCCTCTATCTGTATGGTCCTGTGGGAAACCACAATCATCTTAGCAACTTGGCACCTTGTGGAACTCCAAGCTACCTTGACCGTGAATACTTCGAGCCTTATCAGCTCATTTCCAAGAGCGATGTCTATAGTTTCAAAGTGGTACCTTTAGAGCTGTTGAGTGGACGACAAGCACTAGATAGAGATAATTCTATGTATAGCCTTGTGGCATGGGAAATGGAGCTTGGTGAGCATGGGAATATCATCCTTTTATTGGATACAGAGCTCAAAGTACCAGACAATGTTATGTCTGGATTACTTCTCAAAGTCGTTTACTTGGCTTTATGGTGTGTTCGTATGACAGGGAAGGAGCAGCCAACCATGAACGAAGTAGCAAGTTGCTTGCAAGACGTTGTTGAGCTACTATTCTCCAATGAGACAAAGTGTTTCTCCAATAACACAAAGTGTAAAGAATGGTGTGTAAATTGCACCATAGAGTTATGGGACAAACCCTAAGGGGTCCATGTATATATTCCTATTTTCCTTGGAATACAAGTTAATGTACAGTTAGTAATCTTTGTGCACTCCTCTCTCTCTCTCTCATATTTCTGTTAACAGAGCCAATGGTGCTCATAAGCCCTTGCATGTTGTCAAGGCAATAAGCCCTCCACATGTGAGGCATCCTCCATCTCCACTTTGTGAATTTGAGAGATGGTGAGAGATTTTCTTTGAGTGAGAGTGTTCCTTCTTGCTTTCTTGAAGTTTTTTGTGAGGGATAGTTCTTTAGATTTCTGTCCATTTGAGACAGAGATTTCCATTCTATTCATTTCATGAGAGATTTTTTTGCATTCCTTGATAGATTTCTGTAGAGTAAGAGGTTTTTTCTTCTAATCCTTAGGAAAAGAGAGAGAGAGATTGAAATTCAATCTAGAGAGAATTTTGTTCGGAATTAAGTCCCTCAGACATCTCTATCATAGGGTCTCTGAGAACTTGTACTCCTCACCCTGTAGCTCCTAAAAGCAAGCAAGTGGCTTCACACAACAGAAGAACGATGGCCTCTATAACAAGGCACTACAAGTGGTAGTGGTTGCGAAGAACTAAGTTGCACACAGCTAGCCGGTCAGCAACAAACTCCAAGGCCAGATGAGGCAAGATCCTTTCTTGCAAGAAGAGTCTCAGCCTCTTCAACGAGCTCAACAATGGCTTCAACGATAAGCCTGCGCAGAACTCAAGCCGACGAGCTCATCTGCAACAACGAGCTTCAAGAACCTTCAACGACCCTCATCTTCTCACCGTGGCCATCGAGGAGAGATACATATCCGCAGCAAGTGCAGCTTTAGGAAATACAGCATGCTGCAAGACCTTATCCATGATGAGCATGTCGCCAACCTCGTGTCTGATCTGCTGAGCGACCATCTTCACACGTTGAGGGTGCGCCACACAAAGGATGTGAGATTATCACCTCCACAGCGGTTCCTACATCACCCACAAGACAAACGGCTTCATCAGGTACTCACTCGTGACTTCTACGAGCAGAGCCTGGCAGTCCTCCAGCCTTCATTAACGCCTGCAAACTGGATTAACATCTCCTCCACGATGCTCACAGGATGGGTACTCTAGCAAACTCCGCTGCCTTCACTGTGCCATAGCCAACGCTCTGACTGTGGTGTAGAGGCAGTGCAACCAAGGGCTCTAGCTACGTCTGCAGCACGATGGCTCGATCCCACAAAATCATCCGAGTTCCAACGCGTCCAAAGCTCATGCAAAACGACCTCCTTCAGAGCGGCTCTCCATGCAATGCAGTAGCCACCTTCAACGATCCCGCAACTCCTCTAGCACCCTCTCCTACACACTAAAGGCTCGTAGCTCTCAATGCCTTCACCCAACAAGCATCTTTTTCAGAGGCAAGGCTCCTCATAACGACAAGGCGCCTCATAGCAACAAAGCCCAAATGAAAAGAAGCATCGAAACGCCTTCTTCGAAATGCCTTCTCTCCATCGTCGACCTTCCCTAGTGTGGCAGTGACATGCAGACCTAAATCGGCAGTTGATGCTACTCGACTAGCATGAGTGTTCTCTTTCAGAAGTGAGCATGCGCTTTCCGTATTGATTCCTCCCTCTCCAGGGCCTGAGGGGAGAGTCTGGGGGGACCTGGTCATCTTGCGTTTTCTACAGGACTTCAACTGCGTTGGCAGCATTTCTTTCTTCGAGGGCTTCTTCCATTGCTAGCTTCTTCGGCTCCTCTGTCTGTGTAACTTTTACTAGACTCTTCTATATTTTTTTCCTGGTGGGTATCTTGCTCGTCTTTGTAATCTTGTCTTTGGAGGGAGAAACTCGCAGACTCTTCTGCATAGGTAGGGCAAGGAACAAACCTCGATGTGGTGGGAAGGGAGAAAAAGCTTCTCGTCGTCTGAGCTGCTACCACATACAATATGGTCTTTGCACTTCTCCCACCTCTGCTGGCATGATAGTCTCTGTCGGTGGTTGTGTATTTACCATCTTCTCTATTTCCTACAATGTAATTTTGGGAATCGGGAGACCATCCTCGTGGTTTAAAGTGGATCCTAAACTTTTCTGCCTTGAAAGTGATTACAAATATCTAGGATTCCTGCTTCACTAAGCCAGGTCTTCTAGCTAGAGGCAGTAAAAAGGAACCCAAACATTCCTAATGCAAGCTAGGTGTGACAGGGCTAAGATAGAGCTCATAGAATGGATAAGATCAGAGCAAATAGAGAGGGATGCCACGGCAAGTGATGTAAGATCTCAAGAGGAGCTTCTCATAATCAGAAGAGCTCTATGCCTCCAAGAGCAACTAAAACTTAATGAGGCAAAAGCTTATTTAAGAGAATGGTGGGCAAGCAAAAGAGATAGGCTGACCAAGGAAACTTTCAAATTGATTAGGAGAAAAAGAGCACAAGAATAAGTTCCTCTCTTGAAAAAAGGTGACAACCTAGTAGCAACATATATAGGAGAAAACATTCACTTCATCCTCCAACACTTTTAGAGATTGTTATCTCATGCTATTCTGACAAAGGAATCTATTAAGCAAGCCACACAACTGTGCAAAGATGCCAGAAGGACTGTCAGAAATTTCAAAAGTATTTATCTTGAAAAACCCCTCACCTAAAATAAACTCAAGCAAGCAGTCGATGTGATGGTTGAGGGTAAGACGCCAGGTGAAGATGTCTTCCTATTGAATTTTATAGGGATAGCGTAGGCCCTTGGCTTCTCCAGGTTTGGAATGAAAGTCTTGTTTCTTCCTCCTTACCTGCTCACATAAAACAGGGGAGTTATCAAACTTATCCCCAAGGAGGGTCCCAGGGATGAACTTAAAAACTAGAGACCCCTCACGATGTTGAACTGTAGCTACAAGATCTTTCCTAAATCCCTCTCCCTGTGCATTCAAAAAAGAATGGACTCCTGAATCCTTAAAGTGGACTTTGACAAGGCCTATGACCGCTTGGATTGGGATTTTCTGATACAGACCCTTCAGGACATGGGCTTGCCTCCGACTTTTGTATCCTTTGTGAGATTGCTCCTCACTAATGCCTCAGCCAAAGTTTGTGTCAATGGAGAGATGATCCAATCCTTCCCTCTCAAAAGATCCATCAGACAAGGTTGCCCTATTGCTCCCCTTCTATTTGCAATTGCCACAGACTCTTTGGCCTGGCTTATCCAAAACAAAACTGAAAATGGTTCTATCAAAGGTATTGAGCTCCCTTCAGGCAAGCAACTGATCTACCAGTAATTTGCATATAACACTAACTTTACACCTATAAAAACAAGACAGGACATCCATAACGTTTTGAAGTGCCTTGATGTTTTTTGTGAAGCCTCCGAGTCCCTTATCAACCACTCAAAAATAGGGTATGCTACTTTAAATGGGAATGAGAAGGAGGTTTTGAAGGAGCTTGGATGCTTCATGATTCCCTAGGGTTTTATCTTTCTCTTGCTTGTTGGGATCTCCATGGGTTTTCAAATATCAATGAAGCAGATATGGGACTCCTATGCAAGTTCAAGAAGAAGCTTGAGAGATGGAGAGGTTTTCAAGACAATTTTGCAAGAATAAGTTCTTAATCATTGCCTTTATCCTGTAGCTATTTTCTATCTTTCCTGATGGGCACCTTCAAAGGCTATCCTGGAGAGTTTCATTAAGCTTTGTAGATCCTTTCTTTGGGGGGGGCCTACTAGATTGTCTACGGTAAGGTTGTCTTTTGGCATTAAAGCAAAAGGTGAAGGAGGTTTGGGGATAGCTTACATTGAGCAAGCCGCTCATAAGCTTGCAATCTTCTGGATTGTGAAGGCTATTCTTCACCCGTTGGAGGATTGGTCTCTGCTTTTACTTAGAAACACTATCCACTTATGGCCTCTCAGAGCTCCTAAGTGGAAAAACTTTCGTCTCCCTTCTGCCCTCTGCTCCTCGGAACCCTGCACCACAAAAGGAAGCCCCTTATAGAGGTCTCTGTCGTCTCCCTTCTGCCCTCTCCTCCTCGGAACCCTGCACCACAAAAGGAAGCCCCTTATAGAGGTTTGCGTTTGAGCAAATAAAAAGTTTCATTTTGTTTACAAGAAAAGGTGCTTTTACGGCTCTTGATTCCATTTGGGTCTTAGTGATCTTCAAGGACAAACCTCGGACAAACCGATGACTGATGAGGATCTAGTTAGAGCTCATCATGTTATTCAAAAAGGGCCTTAAATGCTGTGGTCAACTTTGGGATCATTAAAACCTCAGGTGGAAGTGCTGGCAAGAAATACAGAGAGAGTTCTCTCTCACTAACAATCAGCAGCACTTAGTCATGAACAAAATAGCACTCTATCAAGGCAATACTTAATGGAAAGGGGGCTCTCAACTAGTCTATAGGAAAGAATTTATTTGGGTAGGGTGTTCCCACTTTTTCCCCATACCTACACCAACCTCCTCTATTGACGAAGTGTATGAAGAGCTAAACAAAAGGTGGAAGTTTGGTGACGGCGCTACCACCTAGAAGAATCTCTTTGAGGCCATATGGAACAAAAGCACTCGAGAGAAAATCTCAACTCCTCTCTAGATGATTCTCCATATGGCCATCTGAAAAAATAGCTGAAAGTCTAAAGATTGGGAAGGGTGATGGGTGTTGCAAATGATGCCCAAGAATTTGAGAGGACGTCTTTCACCTTTTCGTGGCCTGCCCTAATGCAAGGAAAGTTTGGAAGATTGTTCATATGGCGATGGGGGAACTGATAAATTGGAAGGCCATTCTAATAGGGGAATCTGCCAAAACCAAGAAGGATGTGTGGCAACTAATAAGAGCATTGGCTGTCCGGCTCATATGGATAGCTAGAAATAGTTTTCAGTTTAACAACATGATTATTTTTGCTGACAATTTTTTGCTGATTGGTGGGACAGAAACAAAAGCGCTTGCACAGATTCATTGACTCTCTACAACGAGTCTCACACCCAACTAAATATGAAAATTGTGCTCCATGCATGCAGCTACACCAAAGACTCATGATTATTTCTACTGACAATTTGTTTGTTGATTGGTGGGTTAGGAACAAAAGCGCTTGCACAGATTCATTGACTCTACAACGAGTCACACCTAGCTAAATATGGAAATTGAGCTCCACGCATGCAGTTGTGCCAAAGACTCCCACACGAGTTGTGCCAAAGACTCCCACACGATAGTTGTAAGGCTACCTATTGAAGTTGACAGCCATGTCTCGGTGAAGAAAATTCCTCTTAACAACCCAACATCCTTAGATCCCTCTCCTAGGGCTACTGGTACCTCACCTTTGACTTGAGTTGTTGTTGGTACCCCTCCCATAAGTTTTGCTATTGGCTATCCTCCCCCCTGTGGTGTTGCTATTGGCACCCCCCCCCTCGACATCTCCTGGCTGATGGTACCCATCTACCCTCAACATTTGTTATTGTTGATGGTCCTTTTCTGCCCTCTGGGGCAACTGCTAGTACCCCTCCCTCATCTCCTACTATTGGTTCTCCCCATTTTTTCTGAACCATTCTTCCAAGCGCCCCTGCCAAGAAAGAGAATGCCCCTTCTTTGCTGTGCGTGGGTGTGGCCACATTGAGCATTCACTTACAGATATAGGTTCAGCCGCTCAGCACCTGGTTCAAGTCACATGGATCCTAAAAAATGCACGTCCCCATCCAATGAGTCTCGCTAAATGTTGCAAAGGATTAGTAAACCTGGTGGTGAAGGATGGAGAGGCGTGAGTACCTGCTAACTTTTGATATTCTGCAAGCCACCTTATTTGTGGCAGTGAATCTCTTTTTTATTCAAGATGTAATCAAAGTATGTAAATAATATATAAACTTCTTTTCTATGCAAAAAAAAGGAATGGGGGCAAATACATCTGGCTACAAATTATTTCACCAAAAGGGTGGAGGGACAAGCCACAAGGAAAGATGATGTATGGCCCATAGCTAAGATTTTATATGAACAAGTAATCACACGATTTGGGTGTCCCTTGGAACTAGTCATCAGCAATCAAGGAACTCATTTCTTCAATGAAACAATAGGGATCCTGGCTAGCAAATTCATGATCATACATAGGAAATCTACACTGTATTATCCCTGAGCAAATGGCCTAGCCAAAATCTCAAACAAAACATGCTGCACAATTATAACTTGTACAGTTGAAGCCAGTCATACCGACTGGTAACACAAGCTCATCGCAACACTATCAGCCTACCAAATATCTTACAAAGTGGTGACAAATTACACCCCCTTCAACTTAGCCTTCAAGGTGGAGATGGTTATACTGATGGAGTATGTAGTGCCCAGCCTCCTTCGCATCACAGTCAAGTAAAGGCTCACCAAAAATGCTTTGGCTGAGTGCTTAATTGATCTTGAACGGCTAGATGAGATGAGATTGCATGCAACGTATTGCCTTCGAGTGGAGAAGGCAAGGCATAAAAAATGGTTCAATTGCAACCTCAACAACAAGGAACTCAAGGAGGTGTATCTAGCACTCCTCTATAGCATCTACAACACCAAGAACAAGCTTAAATATAAGGGCATGGGGCCCTCCCATGTAGTGGAGATTACTCCGCAAGGAGCATGCTGAATGGCCACCCTAGATGGAATCGAGATGGACAGCTACCTTAATGGTAGCAAATTGAAAAGATATTATGGTCCACTCACCCTCCAAGCCATATACAGAGAGAAGGAGCTCAAGGTCGAGATAGCCCGTTTAGGGGTCAGTTCTTGTGTTGCTTCTTTGATGATCTTGGCAAGTTTCTCATTGAGTTGCACTATATGTGGGATCATGATATTCCTTGGGCTCGTAGAATGGTCCATCATGCTGGGCTCAAGGGTAGGTTCTTGTGGGACTACCTTAGGAGTTGACACAAGTTCTTGTGTTATTACCTTATGAATCCCAGTGAGTTGTTTGAGGTTGGGTATTCTGTGTTGTTGGAAGAGTTGGAACCCAAACATATCGCTCATCTTGATAATAGCATTGGGTTTTCAGGAGATTTGTCACAACCCAACACTTGTGTAACTGAGTGTTGGAAATGTTTCTTTGTTGGTGAGGCAATCAGTGTTGTCGGGCCCTACTTTTTTATGGAGGCGCCCATTAAAAAATGTAAAAATGTATTGGCCATATTCATCTAATGCTGATCGTGAATTTGGGCGGGTGCATTGTGAATATTAAGAACTTGCGAGTTGCTGGTACATGTGGGTGATATGCCTACCGTACAAACGCATCTAGACCTGGACTGGATGATCGCGCACCTTAATGAAGGGTCGATTTTGTGGAATGCAATGGAGTTGAATGACGAACAGTAGCATACCTTGTCATCAACCAAGAAGATCATGTGCTCAATTTGTGCATCATCCTGGTTGTCAAGTGTGTATTGGCACTGCGGTGTTCACTTTGATGGATCTCTCTCGAAACGAGGTGCAGGGGTTCTTGTGTGGCTGTACCCAAAGCGGGGGCAAGTTCTTGTGGTACCATGACCTTTGATTTGATAGGAGGAGTAGGTTCTGGTGACATTGTAGGTGATACCCTGAGTATGGTGACTTCTGATGGTGTTCGCATGGGCTTGGAGAAAGGTTCTTGTGTAACTACCTCGAGTAGAACACCTAGCTCGGCTGATGAGCTAACGGTAGGTCCGGCTAGGTTGAGTGTCAAATTGCAGGGCCCAAGTACAAGCGTCGAGGAACTCGTGGATCTGATTGGGAGTGAGCCATGACTTCCTCCCGCAAGGTGTAGGAATCCCTAAAGGTACGCTAAACCTTAGTATTGCTTTAGTTTGGGTTATCAACGGTTGAATCTTAAAAGCATTGGGCTATGTGGACTTGAAACTAATTGTTGTATGCCAAGTGGTAGAGATTTGTTTTTATGTTCTTTCCATAGAGATGAACGACAAATAGATGATCCCGGGAGGACGTGGTGCTATGTCCTAAATTGTCAAATTGACAGGAGACCGCAAACTACCACTCTCACATATGGTGGAAGAACCACAATAATTTCGCTCTATAAAGACCATTCCACTCTATAGTAAGACCACCTTCAAGAGGCAAGGAAATTTAAAGGAAGGCAATTCCATAGTTCCAGTCTGTTCCCCCTGGTCTGGTCCCAAAAGGAAGTCCATCCCAATGCCGCTCGAATTCCTAGCCCTAATCGTAATAAAGGCAAACCTTTGCCGCTACCTACTTTCCTACCTCCTCTTCCCACACCCAATGCCATGAGCATGACCTAGTGATTCCACGAACAATGCATGCACAAGGCCATCCTTAATGCACAACGCAACTCTGAAGGAGGACAACAACCTTGGAAGGTCAAAGCCGTGGAAGGGTATCCGACCCCTTCTCTCCCCTTCTATCCATGGAAGGGCATCCTCGCACGTTGACCTCACAAGTCTATGCATCCCCAAGTTTGTCTGTCCCATTTCCTCTCCTGGGCAGCACTCCCTCCTCAACATCTCTGAGAGTTGTCAACTGGTCCCCCCGTTGCCATACTCCGTCCCATCAAATCATCGCCATACTACTAACTTGCCAACCGGTGTTGACATGCTATTAGTTAGGGAAATTGAGTGGATTGAGTATAGTAATCCTAGGATTGCTCATGCTGACTAGAAAAGAGTTGAAGCAGCTGCAAGGTGTCATGAGCTAGTACAAACCTCTAAGTAACCATAGATGAGTGGCACAGTTTGGTGTTGCATTTGAATCTCGGAGTGTGGACTATAGAAAGCATTCACACCACCAATCGGCTAATTCATGACTTAGCCAATATCTGATACATGATCGAAAATAAGATAAGATTCATGGCCAAGCTTGAAGAGTTCTTGAGTCAAAGAAATCAACTACATCCAACCATGAGAGCTAGTGTAGTCTTAGAGCTAGAATTGACTGCAAAGGATTTAGGTAGAAGCATCGACAATCCAATGAGAGTGCAAAGCATGAGGAGAGAGACTTGGCCTTGCTACCTTAGGGGTGGAAATTAATTATTATGTAGTGCTAGAAGGACAAACTGCTGCTAATTAGTTGAAGCATTCTAGAAGACCAATCGGCAAGGGTTCATCATGGCAAACGGCATCTTAGAACTCATATAGAGAGTTTGGACCTGGAATGATTACCCATTTCCTCCATTTATCCTCAGCATGAACATGAGGATAATGATAATGAAATAATAGAAAGTCTTCTTCAATACTCGATTGTTCCATTGGAAGGACATCGTCGAGAGAGGCATGATTGAAGAAGACCAGCCATGGCAGATGGCTAAAGAGTCAATAGAATTGAAGAAAGGTGTGCTTATAATGGAGATAGACACCACCTCTAGCACCTGAAAGGGTGAACATAAAGCAACTAAGGAAAATTTCCCAAGTTCCTTCCTATGAATAAAAGGCCTATACATCAAGAGGTGTACCACTTTGGCAAACATAAGGCATGCAACTCTTCCTATGGATCAACTTAGAATTAGTCATCCAAAACCTCATACACATGAAGGTGGGTATGATAGATGGAGGTCTAAAGACTCTATTATTTTGCATGGATGTCATGTATACCCGCTCGATGGAGCCGACCAAGTGGAAGATTCAAGGGAGTGGACAGAAAGTATAAGGCCCTATCAAATATAAAGGTAAAATTATAGAATTTCAAAGGTACTAATGATGAAGACCCATATAGCCATCTTCAAAGTTTCTTGTGGGTGGGTGTCATATAAACAGTGCCATAAAAAATGCACAAAGATGGTTCAACTATTTTCCAATCGGGTATGTCCCTAATTGGTATGCTATGTCTAAAGCATGCCCACATTGGTTTAGACAACAAATTAATGAGGAAGATGTTTGCACTAAGATGAGTAAACTAAAACAAAAAGGGTGAGTCTGTCCAAGAATTTGTGCTTTGGATGTGAGCTCTTACCAATCACTTGACTACTGTGCCAAATGGCAAGTTCATGAGAGTTTTATTGATTCTGAGATGCACTCAAGTGGACTTGCACATGCCATATCCAACTATGACATATGAGGAATTGCTTGACTGAGCTATCGTTCTAGAAAAGAATGAAGGCCTTAAGGGCAAGACAAAGAAGAAAGATGCAAACAGTGAAAATGGATAAACACTAGTAAAGAAAGATAAGCTCAAGTTTGAGCTGAAAGAGGAACTCACATAATTGGGCATTCGAGGGAAGCCAGGTAGTAATGCAAAATGATGCAATAAGTATTCTAGGAATGGACACTTAGAAGAAGATTGCAAAATCAATTATTGCAAATCTGCACTAAGTTTAGGTATGAGGACTCTGATTGTTGGTCAATTGCCAATGAGGTAACAACAATTGATACTCGGTCTCCAAGCGGCAAACCGTCAGTCCCATGTAGAATAAGGAAAAAGGCTAAAAGGTTAAGGAGAAGAATACAAATCCTTCAAAGATTTGATGTTTTTTGTGTGCAGAGAATTACCTTCACTCCAATTGTCTAAACATCCACCAAACGGCACCAATTTCTCAAACAATGGGAGATAGAAACAAATTGACAAAGACACACCCCATTCGATGCCATATGTGTCAAGGGCCACACCCAACCAATGAGTGTCTATATAAGGGGCAATCTAATCAGTTGATCACATGTGCACCAGCATCTAATACACCACCACCATTGTGGGGTGTGGTGTGGGACCATCTTTTTAAGGATTTCTCGATGAGAGAAGGCCATCTAAGTCCACAAGCCTTAACTTGTTAAGTGTTGAGAGAGGCCAAGTGTCATCAATATCCTTGAATGTAATTATGAGGTGCAAGCTAAAGCCCTTAATAAAGAGCTTCACAAACAAGCCAAAAGGGATAAAGCTAGCATGTTACCAAGGGAGCAAAGAAGATTGGGAAGGGACACAATAAGGTCATCATCCAAGATGGTCGGATGAAGACACGGCCTCCCTAGCAACATCATCTTCCTTTGGTGGTACTTTCTCAAATGATAGCAACAACAAGCACTTGCATGAGGCAAATAAGGGAACAATAAGGGACTTAGCCCCCCATGCCAGGGTGGTGTGCCTTGTTGTTATGGATTTCCAAAACAACCTTGGGTATGAGGCTATACTAGGGAGACCTTTCTTGCGTATGGCATAAGTGGTCCATGATTGGTGCTCCAACAACATTTATCTAAGGAAATATCAGCAAGTCTTGAGGGTTGATCTCCAAACATGAAAGGCTCACCCTTTGTCCAAAAATCTATTTGTAGCCAAATCTAATACCACCAATAGGTCTGTGTCGGTAAAGATGCTTAAACTATATACGGAAGAAGACAATAAGAAGGGCCCTGAAGGCACTTGGTGTGCTCCTATACTTGAGCTAGAAGACTGTTGGCTCTTTCCTACTGCTTTTGTAGGAAGAGCTAGGTATTCTATGTTGCAGGGTTCCGAGGCTTTTTGTCACCTACAGATATATTGGGATTGTCGGTTGTAGTATATGTGTAGCTTAGGACCTCGAGTCGTGTTCCGGTGAGAGACGTAGGCTTAAGTGTGGTAAGTAAACAAAGTGCAAGCATGTGTAAAAGGCACGTAAACTATCTTTGTTGAGGTAATGAAGGCTTTCGCCTTCATTAGGGGTTGTAGGGTTTAGGAAGAGTTTAAGGGTTCAGAAGGAGGTTCCAGGGTTTAGAAAGAGTTCCAGGGTTTAGGAGGAGTTCCAGGGTTCAGAAGGAGGTTCCAGGGTTCAGAAAGAGTTCCAGGGTTCAGAAAGAGTTCCAGGGTTTAGAAGGAGGTTCCAAGGTTTAGAAGGGGTCCAGGGTTAGAAGGAGGATCCAAGGTTCAGAGTAGAGTATATGGTGGAGAACTCGTCTCCCTCGTAGATCATGGAGTTTAAGGGTTTAGGAAAGCATAGGAGAGGGAGAGGAAGAAGGTGTACGAGCATGGGTGAAAGAAGAGGAGGAGGAAGGGGGAGGAGAGAGGAGGAGGAGGAGGAGGGAGGAGGAGGAGGAGGAGGAGGAGGGAGGAGGAGGAGGAGGAGGAGGAGGAAGGAGGAGGAGGGAGGAGGAGAGGGAGAGGGTGGGTTGCAGGGTTGGAGGAGAGGGGAGAAGGGTTGCAAGGTTAGGACATGCTTTTGGACGTGCAGTGCAAGGAAGCATGGACACTTGAGACAAATGCTTGGAATACCAATGTAGACTCAACACAATGCCCCAAGAGTGTGGGCTTCATTCCATTATGGGGTATTTATACAAGTTGGAGAGCTTCTCTCCCTGCATGTAACACAAAGTCGTATCACAAAGTTGTTACACAAAGTTGTATCACAAAGTTGTAACACATTCTCTCTCTACATGTAGAAGTTGTAACACAAAGTTGTAACACAAAGTTGTAACACAAAGTTGTTACACAAAGTTGTTACACAAAGTTGTAACACAAAGTTGTGTCACAAAGTCGTAACACATTCTCTCTCTTCATGTAGAAGTTGTAACACAAACTTGTAACACAAAGTTGTTACACAAAGTCGTAACACAAAGTTGTGTCTAGAAGTTGTAACACAAAGTTGCAACAAAAAGTTGTATCACAAAGTTGTAACACCTTCTCTTTCTTCATAAGTTCATGTTGGCACAGAGTCAACAAAGACTCACTAAATTGGATGCATACATTGGTCACAATAGATCTACCAAGTGAGAAAAGAACTCAATTTATGCACCTTGACAATGATAAACCTACTACCATTACACCTTTTTACACCGTAGGAGTGGTACTATCTAATCAACTTGAACTTGGAATTGAAAATGAAATTAATACTAAGGAGATAGATATTACTCCATCTCAACTTTGGGTAGAGCTGACATCAATAGGTGCAACATGCCGAATATAGGCCATGGTAGATTGGTGAGCAAGCAATAACCTCATCTCCAAGGAAACATTAAAAAATCTTAGCTAGCTACTCCATCAAGTTTGTGATTTTGAAATTCTCAATCCATAGGAGGTACCTTAGTTAAGGTTATTGGTTCTTCAATGTTGAATGTTTCCATGGACAATTATGTTGTGCCTTGCAGGTTTTTATTAACTCCTAGAGGTATCTCGATAGGAGCTGCAATTCTTGGTTAAAGTTGGATGCAAGACACAGGTTTTTTTTGTGATGAATCAATGCATCAAGATGTGCCAATCACTACCTACCGGCCCAACATTCAAGCATTAGCTTCAATGTGTACTTCCATCTCAACCTTCACAAGAGCCTCACTAGCAAAGACAACAAAGAAGAAGAGAAACCAAGTAAGAGTGGGTCCAAAAGGATCTACTAGAGTCTTATGGGTACTTTGAAGGTGAAACATATATTTGTATTCCAGCCAAACCTTCAACATCAAAAGCCAGCCTATCATGCAAACAACAAACCCTAACATCATAGAATAAAATGATGTCATCCAACAAGGAGGGAACACTAACCGTTTGGTTTCCACAAGACTACTAGAGGCCTAGGCACTTATATTTGGGTCTGCAAGGTACTTAGTGCAACAAGAAAACCTCCATCATCTTCCAGCAACAATGACAATGTGCCCAATAAAGAGCAGAGGAAAGAATGGAGGTCCAAGCCTCTAAAATCTTCATCATCAACAAATGAGACACAACCATCAAATTCAAGCCTACCGATTATGAAAAATCAAGGCAAATAGTGGAGAGTAGAACCACAAGAACCTACCTTGAAAAAGGTAGAACCAAAAGAACTTTCTCACAAGGACAATGGAAAAGAACCAATACAGGAGGATCACACACACAAAGAGCATCCTTTATCTCCTATTGGGTAGTACACAAGAACCTACTCGACCACTAGTCTTTCGAAAAGCCATTGACTTCATTGCATCATCTTCAAGGAAAATGGTAGCTACACCACTAGAACCTGTCTCTATAAAAGAGATAGTAACACAAGAACCTGCCATGAAAAGAATGGAATCTACTTTGGAAGCTACACAAGAACCTTCCTTAATAAGAAATTCCACATTAAGCTTGGTGACAGCTACACATGTCAAACCAACCATGCTAGACATAATGGGAGTCACACAAGAACCTTCTAATGAGAATGATGAATTATTTTCATTGGCAACTTAAACAAAAATAGAAGATCTTTGAGACACCGGTCCTACTCACATTTTCTCTAGAGAACATATCTCACTTTGTTATGGTGAGAGAATAAAAGTTGAACATGCTACAGGATGTAATTGACAAAGGCACTAGAAAGATGGGACCAGGAAGAACTACAGCAAGCTCAAGGATCATACAATGGCAATGTGGATCCCTAAGCATCATCAACATGGAAGCCCACCTTCTTGTGCTTGTAGCATGGTCAACTTCACCCCTCTAGAGCCACAAAAATAAGAGGAGAGACTTGAAAGGTTTGAATCTAAAACACCAACAATGAAGCATTCAATGGTAGTAGCTACATAAGAACTTGCTACTAAAAAGGGAGTGGTAACACAAGAACCTACTGCAAGGTTCACAAAGGGCAAGGCAATGCTAGTTCAAGGCCTTCATTAGTATTTCCACAAATAAATATGAATTGACTCCTTTAGTATGGCATTCAGTCAACTCCATAGCAGTAGACCCATAAGAACCTACTCCTAAAAAAGAAGTATATCCACTAGAACCTATTGCTATAGTGGAAGATGCTAGAGACCTTGACAAAATGTTTCTACCATGGAAAAAAATAATCTTCTTCACCAACAAAGGGTACGCAACCCTAATAACTTCATCAAGGTCTAGGGCCCCCAACCATCAAAGACACATCAACCCCTAGTATCCCAAGGCACTTCTCCACATTACAATGAGTGGTCTGTGTAGTCTCAACAATGACTCACGTGTCGTGGGGATATTGAAGGAATGTCGATGGAGCCTACACTCCAAGCTACTCTTTGTGAGAGCAATGCAAAGCACAAGCTGTCTACATGTTTGTCACTCAAGCAGCTCATGGATTGTTGCAATGTGTTTCCACAAGAGAAAGAGGGAAGGGGGAGAAGGGAGAAGAGAGGGGAGAAGGAAGCGAGAAGGACAAGGGAAGAGGAGACTGAAGGGGGTTGGAGTGGCAAACACAAAGGCACTACAAGGGAAACAAGAGAACACCCAAAGACACTCTTGGAAGAGAAGAGGGAGCTTGTATTCCAAACTTGTGCATACAACAATGAAGACCAGAGTCAACCACTTGGCCTTTTATACATGTCACCTTTTGAAGGGAGGGCCAACCCTTTTCCTTTTTGCACTCTCCCTTTCTTTACATTCATAAGGCTCTTGGGTCCATAGGGTGTCGAGGCATCTTCACTACCCTTTCCATCTCTCCTCTATTGTTCCACTCTTTGTGTGTCAAAAATAGCACTTGTGTTAACCATATAAGAGTGCTTGGGACAATCTTGGCATTAGGAGGTGCTCCTAATCGAGTCCCAAATAGTGCTTGTGTGAACCTCGTGCCTCCAATTCCTAAGCCATTTGAGGCTCAAAACCCATCTAGGAGGCCCAAAACCTAGAGTGGCAAGGCCAACTTGAGCCATTTGCGGCTCAAAGCCCATAAAGCATGTAACCACTTGGGCCATTTGTGGCTCAAACCCTGTGAAGCCTATAACTGTACTCCCTCCATTGCTGCAACCATTGAAGTAAATTATGAAGCCTAATCACCTCTAATCACTCATTACCATGCATTATGCATATGTACTCTGTGGGTGTTAACATGCCCCCCTTCCTATTGATGAGCCACGCCGTGCTGGAGGAGGTGGGTGGAGAGGACCAACTGGAGGACTACGTAGCGGTCCAATTGGCAAGGAGTGAGCCGGGTCAAGTACGAGAAAAAATTCCAAAAATGGGTGCCATCCATGTCCTCATATGTGTGGACATGATGGCCATGGAGATTGCAGACGGAGGTAGAGGCAGAAGTCCTAAAACTGAGTGGGGCTGATGGCGAGGTTGAAGACAATTTGATTGTTGAGATTGAAACTTCTCATCAATCGGGTGACTGTGGGTGGGGACATCACGAAGGAGGAAGATAATAAGGCAATTGAAGTGGACCACCACTACGACTATGGGATCGGGGATAGAGTTGTACGAGTCGTTGAAGGACTAGAGATGGAAGAAAAATCCCTCCCGATTCATTTTCTTCAAAAAATTATACTTCAAAAAATTGTACAAGATGTTGGGGTTCTTCTGCTAGAGCTCATGGAACTCGGTCCAAGTCCATCGATGTTCCATAGTCATGTACAAGGGATGGATCCATCAGTCGACATGGGCACTACGGTAGTAGCACCAAAACTACTCTTTTTTAAAGAAAGGAATGCACTAGCGAGGCTGGAGGCTAGCGTTGGCATCGATGAGGGGGATTGGAGCAAGGTGGTAGCCTCCGTTTGTGCTCTTTGTATATGTTTGCGGCTAGCCTCGTTGAAGGATTGGGTAATGAACTATGTAACGGGGAGGACCTCTAGGATTTCATATATGTGGAGGCAGGAGCCTTCGAGCTGCTTCTTCCAATGGTGCATGAGTGCATTGTCGGGCAGTTCTTGGAAGGATTGCAAATCGGGTCTCCATTGAACATCTTTCAGCTAGGAGGAGGGGGGAGCTGGAGGAACCTCATCGTCTTTCATAGGCATTGGGTCCTCTTTAACAATCCCTTTGGGCATTGTGTAGGCAGACATATGTACAAAATGGGCTGACTTGAGCAGTGTATTGAGAGCTTCATCTTGGAGGTCGATCGAGGAATTGGAGGAAATGGACTGAGAGGTCCCGTGCTGTGCAGTGCTGGTGTATTTGGAAGAGTATTTGGGGAGATTTGTGCGAGAAGGGACGGGTTGGGGGGCTTGTTAGGTGGGTTGGGCGGGATCAATGGGAGGTGGCTATGGGAGCTCAGTAGGTGGGGAGGAAGAGTGAAATATGGCTATGGCTTCTTGACCCTCCTCCTTGGCACCTTCTTCGGGGTATGCTACATGTATTGTATCAAAATTGCTAACCAAGGACTCAAGTGAGTCTTGGAGAGCTTGTAGCACCCAGTTGTATAGTATTATTATGCTGAGGGGATGGTAAGAAATGAAGCAATATGTCACGAGATGCCCTTGCATTTGAATTGCAGAGGCTCTACCATAGGTTTGCATCCAATTGATGTCAGCTTGAAGACTTTTGAGAGTGCAAACCCACGGGCTTGGCTAGTTGCATCACGTCATTGTCCTAAGTATAATTTGTGGACTCTATGATGACCTGACACCATGCCTGGAAGTTGAGAAAAATGGGGTGGGATGCAAGGGTTTGGAGGTCAGAGGGGCAAAGAAGAGAGAGATTGGAAGGTTCAAGGTCGAGCAAAAAGTAGGACATGGTGAGAATGGGGCAGCAGTGGTTAGGATTATGGCTAAGGATGGTTTGGAGGGTGTTAGGAGAAAGGGGAGCAATGAGATCGAGGTGGAAGATAAGATTCTATGCACAGAGGGTGTCAAAGTGCATCTATAGGGTTTGGGGGAGAATGCGTGGGGCAAGGGTGTATGTGGCTAGCTGTGTAGAGACCTCTTGGTACATTTGAAATTCTTGCTACTCATGGTCTTCTAGCCGGGAATCCTCTGGGTGGCCAGAGGTACACAGTTGCTCGTTATCTTCCTACATTGAAATAGTTAGAGCCCGTTCCTACACAAAGAGATCCTAGAGGGTTTGGATCTATCAGGCGTATCCCTCCTGGATTCTTGCTTGTTGTGCCTCAACTTGCACTCGTAGTTCTCGTCTATAGTTCGGAGGCGAGGCTCTACCTTGTCGACCTGGTCCATGAATGTTTAGACAAGGGACTCACTGGCAGCAAGCTCATCTTTGAGCTTGGTAATCAAGAGCTCGAGCTCCTATGCCTTGTTGTGGTACTCCTCTCTTTGATTGAGGGCGGCGGTTTTCCATCTGGCTTGGGTGGCGACCATTAATGTGTAAAGATAGTGGGAGAGAGGGAAGGAGTCTCACTTGCGGCTTTCTCACATGCACAATGGGGGAATACACACAAAGGTGGAGGCTGAAAACAGTTTTCCTCTTCTTAGTTGTGAAAGCCAAAAGAACTCTAGTACAAAGAAATAGAAGAACCCTATATGTGGGTCTCAAACCAAACTCAACTAACTAAGGTGGCATACTAACTGAGCCACGAACTAGTGTAGATAAGGATAGCTGTCATCCAGCTATTATTCGTGGGCGGTGTACCAACCGCATCTGTAGCTAACAAGTCGGTGACATAAATGCACAACAGTCACCCTGGCATATCGTGAGTGGAGCTCGATATCTCAACACCCCCCCTCGAGCTCAATCCCAATTCCTGCACACCAAGCAGGTCTCTGAACTTGCGCAGCTTCTCTGCGCCCAATGCTTTCGTGAATATGTCAGCTACCTGATCCTCTGTGCTGACATAAACTAGATCAATAAGACCTAGTAACACTTTCTCCCGCACATAGTGATAATGCACCTCAATGTGCTTTGTTCTAGCATGAAAGACTGGGTTCTTTGCCAAGTGTATACTGCTCATGTTGTCACAATAAATGACAACTCCCCATCTGTAGACTAATGCATATCATAGAGTAGCTTATGCAACCAAGCTACCTCACATGCAGCCATTGCTACACCCCTGTACTCAGCCTCTGTGCTCGACAAGGCAACTGTAGGCTGTTTCTTGCTGCTCCAAGTGACTGCAGCACTCCCAAAAGAGAACACATATCCACTGGTAGATCGTCTATCAAAAATACTACCAGCCCAATCAGCATCAGTGTATCCATGCAACTATATCTGAACCCCAGCCTCATAAAATAGTCCATACTGCAATGTGGACTTCACATACCTGAGTATGCGTCTAGCCGCATCCAAATGCAGTTTCCTTGGAGCCTGCATAAACTGACTTACCAACCCAACAGCATAGCTCAAATCTGGCCTGGTAATAGTCATGTAAATCAAACTTCCTACTATGCGTCTATACATAGTAGGGTCTTCCAGAAGCTCACCTGCATCTGCGCTCAGCTTCACATTTTGCTCCAAAGGAACTGAAATAGGCTTACAGCCTGTCATCCCATATTTGGACAGCATGTCCAATCCATACTACCTCTGCAAGAGCTGTATCCCACTTGGTGATCTAATCACCTCAATGCCCAAGAAATAACGCAGCTCTCCCAAATCCTTCATCTCAAACTTCTGCCTCAATAGCATTTTCACATGAAGGATATCTTCATCACTATCACCTGTGATGATCAAATCATCAACATAAATGACAAGCAGCATAATCCCTTTCTCTGTTTTTCTCACATAGAGTGAGAAATCTGCCTTGGAAATCTGAAAGCCAATAGTGACAAGATACTGTCCTATCTTGTCAGACCATGCTCTAGGTGCTTGCTTCAAGCCATACAAGGCTTTCTTTAACCTGCAAACAAACTCAGGATGAATAGCATGAACATAACCTGCTGGCTGCTCCATAAAGACCTCTTCTTGCAAATCACCATGCAAGAAGGCATTCTTTACATCCATCTGATGTAAAGACCATCCCTTTGATGCGGCCATAGCAATGGCTACTCTTACGGTTGCCATCCTTGCAACCGGGCTGAAAGTTTCTTCATAATCAATGCCATATGTCTGTGCATACCCCTTGACAACTAATCTTGCCTTGTATCTATTCACAGAACCATCTGCATTGTGCTTGATCTTATAAACCCACTTACAGCCAATTGCATTCTTGTCTTTAGGCAAAGGCACCAATTCCCATGTAGCATTTGCATCCAAGGCATCCATTTCTTCATCCATGGCTTTCTCCCATTTTTCATTTCCCATGGCTTGCTCAAAAGAAGTGGGTTCTGGTTCCTGTATCACTTTGACCATATAGGCATAGTGAATGGCTATAAATCCATCATATTGCAGCCTATCCACAGGATACCTAACCCTGGTAGACCTGCGCAAAATAGGCTCACTTCCAGGTGCTCTCAAAACATCCCTGGTCTTCCTTACTCCAGGTGTAACAACAGAAGGAATACCCAACTCATCATCAATGCTCTGTTCTGAGCCACTGGATTCACCATCCACACAAGAGTGACCTGCATTCACATCAAACATGGGCTGATCTACCTTCTCTTTTCCTTTTCGTGATACCTGCATACCACTCTCTGCATTGCTTTGAGGAGATTCTCCTGATCTCAATCTTCCTGTCCATGGTGAAGTATGTGAACCACTGCTAGACGACACTGCAGGTCCACTGATATTTTGTGATTGCTGCTGTGAATTCTGTGCAGCATTAAAATTTGTGCATCTACATCAATCATCACATTTACTGGTTTATACCAGGTGCTCATCTCATCAAAAACAACATCTCTGCTCACTGTAAACTTACGAGGAGAAGGGTTATAGCATCTATACCCTTTCTACTGCAGAGAATAACCAATAAAGACGCACTTCTCAGCTTTTGGATCCAACTTGGACCTCAACTCATCTGGCACATGGACATAGGCAATGCAACCAAAAATTTTCAAATGAGAAATATCTGGTTTCCTACCAGTATACATCTCCTCTGGCGTCATGCCATGTATTGCTGCAGTGGGAGTCCTGTTCATTATATAAACTGCTGTAGCAACTGCTTCAGCCCAATAATAATCTGGTAGATCTTTTTCATTTAGCATAGCCCAAGATACCTCTCCAATATGCCTGTTTTTCCTTTCTGCAATTCCATTTTGCTGTGGGGTATGACTGCATGAATATTGCTGCTTTATACCATGCTCCTGCAAGAACCTTGCAAACTCATTTGAGAGGTACTCTCCCCCTCCATCTGACCTTAGGCATTTTATTTGCAGGCCTGTTTCTTTTTCAACCATAGCTTTAAAAGCTTTGAAGTGCCCAAACACTTCACTTTTCTTTTTCATAAAATACACCCAAAGTTTTCTGCTGAAGTCATCAATAAATGTGACAAAATAGTGACAGCCTCCAATAGATGCAGCTTTAGTAGTCCACACATCAGAGTGGATTAATTCCAATGGCTTTTTACTCTCTTGAACATGCCTAGGAAAAGGTTTCCTTGCCTGTTTCCCAAATTGACAAGCTTCACAAACCTTGTGCATTTCTGCAACCTTGAATTTAGGCAATCCTGCAATAATATTTTGGGCCTGCATTGATTTAAGTCGCTGTACATTAACATGACCAATGCGTTTATGCCAGATATCAATATCTGCAACTACACCAGTCCCATGTGCAAACATTGCTGCACTGAATTCAGGCATGTCCGCATCCAGCGTAAACATCATGCCCTTCTTCTTTCCTTTTGCTATCAAGCAACCGTTATTTTTCATATCCTCAACAAAGCATCCATGAGGATTAAATCTAACCTGCAAGCCCTGCTCAACCATTTGACCAACAGAAACCAGGTTCTTGGTGATGTTCGGGACATGAAATACATCGGACAGGTATTTCTTTTTCCCATCCTGCATAGACAAAGGAATTTTACCAATCTGCACAATAGGATGTGCAGTATCATCACCAGTTTCCACAAATCCTGGCTTTTCCATTTTCCTTGCATCTTGCATCCATTCTGCATGACCTATCATGTGGTTTGACGCACCTGAATCAACATACCACACATCATTGCTTTCTTCTACACTTGTCACAGAATTTGTCATATGCTGCACCATAAACAAATGCTCATTTCTGTCATCACCCTGTCTACTAGAGGATGCATAATTGCCTTGCTGCAATTTTCCATTCATAATGTCATTCTCCTTTTTGTAGCAGTCTTTAGCCATATGCCCCATTTTACCACAGTAGTACCATTCAACATTGCTATTTGCATTTTGGCCTCTCTGCCATCCACCACGACCTCTTTGGCTCCCCCTGCCTCTAGAGTTACCACGTCCTCCTGCATAGGACTGGTTTTCTTGAGTTTGCTACATATTCTAATTTCTACCACGGCCTCCAAATCGGCCTCCTCTACCTCTGCCTCTACCTCTTCCAGCATTTGAGTAGAAGACAGTTTCTTTTGAAGTTCCTCCTGAAGAAGATGCACCACCATTTCTCTGCTCTTCAGAAATTAGAAGAGCAATCAACTCCTCAAAATCAGAAAATTTTTCACGGACGGCAATGGATGTCCGGAACTGTGCATAATCCTTTCCTAGACCATTCAAGGTCACAGAAACTAAATCGTCATCATCCACTGGCGACCCAATGGAAGCAAGTGCATCCGCAATTTTCTTCACCTTCATGTGGTAGTCATTGATGCTCATATTTTCTCTCTGCACATTGTGCAGCTCCTACTTGAGCTGCATTTTCCTGGCCTGCGTATTTGTGCTGTACATTTTAGCCAAAGTATCCCATGCCACCTTTGGCGTACTTGCATCCTGAATATGCACAATCATGGAGTCCGAAATACTGATAGACAGCCAGTACATAACTTTCCTGGCTCTCTCATGCCATCCTTTAAATGCCTGCATTTCCTGTTGATTGGGAACATTAGGAAGAACAGGTTCTTCTTCATTTCCTGTAATGAACTCCCAATAGCCTTTGCCCATAAGGAAATTCGTCATTCTAAACTTCCATGCCTGGAAGTTGTTCTTGTCAAGCTTTTCAGTGACAATCTGTGAAAGAGAATCAGATGCCATTTCAGAACACCGCAAAATATTCTGTCACTGCAAAAAACACAGCTTTTGCCTCACATGGGCAGATCTGCAAAACTGACGAAAGTGGTATTTCACCACACAGTCACTTCCTAGTGACGATTTTGCATCAACAGGCAACAAGCATGAATCTGCAACTCCCAATATCTCTGCACACAGGCATACGATACAATTTCTGCGGCAACTTTTCACCGACTAGCCGAGCAGTGGTCGCACAGCCAAAACAGGGCCTTTTTCTGAGTGCCTGCGAAGAACTTCCGCCTTCAAAACGGGCCCTCGAGATGGCCCCGCAGCATATACTGCACTCTCGCCACACCGCGAAGGGCGTCTCAATTTGAGACAATGCACTCTTGCACTTCTGGCTGTGCTACCTGCAGAGATTTGCTCCCAAACTCGAAATAGGAAAGCAACACTGGTCCTCTTACTAGGACACCGCGAACTTGGTTTGCTTTCTTGAGCTCCTTACCATAAACAAGGCTCTGATACCATGTAAAGATAGTGGGAGAGAGGGAAGGAGTCTCACTTGCGGCTTTCTCACATGCACAATGGGGGAATACACACAAAGGTGGAGGCTGAAAATAGTTTTCCTCTTCTTAGTTGTGAAAGCCAAAAGAACTCTAGTACAAAGAAATAGAAGAACCCTATATGTGGGTCTCAAACCAAACTCAACTAACTAAGGTGGCATACTAACTGAGCCACGAACTAGTGTAGATAAGGATAGCTGTCATCCAGCTATTATTCGTGGGTGGTGTACCAACCGCATCTGTAGCTAACAAGTCGGTGACATAAATGCACAATGGTCACCCTGGCACATCGTGAGTGGAGCTCGATATCTCAACATAATGTGTGGCTATCGCATGCGGAAAGATATGCTTGGAGGAGAGTCAAGGAGAGCTGAGAGGCATATTCCTACCATCTTGTAGAATGGTGTGTGCCATTCGTGGGAGCTCCATTGCATCGAATAATTGCAGCTCCATTTGATCGGCACGGGAGAGTTGTTCGACCATCATGTTACTATACCTACCTGGTGCTTGATAATGTGGCACACTACTGAACTATAGGGCTTTGGTGAGGCTTTCCCATGGAGAGGAGAAGAAGCCAATGAAGAAGGAGGCAGTCTCCTGTGGGTGGGCTGTGGTGGCTGAAGTCGAGACCTGGGGCACAGAGGGGGTTGCCTGAACAGCTTGAGCTCCTGGGTGGAGGCCAATGGTGACCGTCTCATCTCCCGAGAGATCGTCGAGACTGGGATGGGCTCCTATTGTACCACCTTGCCCTTGGCATGGGGATCCAAGTGCTTGATGCAGTGCTATCTACGTAAGATTGCTTGTACATAGCAATCCTCATATTGGGCGAGCATCTGACTGTGGTCTGGTTGAGCGGGGCGGCTGATCAGAGTGGCACTGAGCTTTGTTCGTGCTCTCTTTAGGGTAACCTCTATCTCCTCTTGGTCACCTGGTACTGGTTCGGTGGCAGTTTTGTCGGCTAGCCCATAGTAGCCAATTGGCAGTTGCTACTGCAACATGTGATATAGAAAGGACATGTACAACATCGGGTTGCTAATGACCTCACCATGTGTCTTGAGGTCTTCCCGCATTTGATTACAAAAATAATCTGCCCAGTTAGTGACTTGGGGGGCTACCAGTCTTGCAAGATGTTGGGCACGATCGATTGGTGGTGATCCACGTGTTTGACTTGGGTCAACCACTATAGGGCTTGTGCTGACTTTTCCAACTCTAGCTTAGTTATTTCTTAAAGATAAATGCACCCCTTGCTCTTCTTTTGATCGTACCGATAGATGTCATTGAGGGCCTTGGGCATCTTCTTCTTTTGAGAGTATTTGTTGTCGATGACTGGTAGGCCGAAGGTAGCTCGCACCACATTCATGTTGAGGTGGTAGAAGTGGGGAGTGCCTGTTGTGTCGCGAAGGATGCTGATGTTTGTATTGGAGTTGTAGGCTTGGAGAAATTCACCCAAGAGCCTCATATCCAGGTGACAAGGAAGGCGGTCTACCACCTCGAGTCCTAGACCTATCACTGTGAGCAAATCTTGAACGGTTGGCTCCTTGAGCGCTTGATATGCCACTGCATTGTGGTAATGGAGGGTGTAGTCATGGCCCTCGTACGTGTAGCTAGAGGGGATGGCACATTCGTTGAGTTGCTAGAGCCATGCCTCTCCAAGTAGCAAGTGTGTTTGCGATTGCACCATTTTCTATTCCCCTTGTGTGGGGGCCAGGGTGCGCTTCCTTGACGTGAGTGCCTGTTGTTGTAAGCACCTACTAGGTGGCTTGTTGAGTCAAAATTTCTTCCTCCACATGCAAGTCTTCAGCTGGGAAGTCAGAGGGCATACGGATTGTGGCAGAGGGCATGCTTTGTGATTCGGAGGGGCCAGTGGCTTGCGGAATGGGAGGGTGGAGGCCAAGCTCCATCTCGAACTCAAAAAACTCATTTTTAGGATCCATGGGGAAAAAGGATGGCAAGTGATGAGTGAATCGATAGAAGAGGAGGTGAGGGCTGAACTGTTGTCTAGAAGAGGGCAGGAGGCTTGGGGATTCCTAGTAGAATTTTGGTAGAGTTTGATTATAATTGGTATGGCAATGACTCAGGGGGATAGGGGGCCTTTTTATAGATTTCACTATCCCTACAACTAGGGGGATGGCATAAGGCGATGGGGCATGGGGATACAAGATATGGCGACGATCGGTGGGTTGTTGGTAAGGCGACGGTCGGCAAGTTGGGAACTATAGCAACAATTGCAGTGGAATAAACACTAGAGCGATGAATCATGGGGTTGAGTGGAGGGCTACAGGTGGCGGGATGGCAGTATGGCAATGACCAATGGGATAGCAATATAGCAACGGCTAGCGGGATAGCAATATGGCAACAGCCAGGGGGATAGTAGTATGGCAATGGCTGACGGGATAGCATTTAGCTAACTGAGAGAGAGGAGAAAAGGGAAGAGAGGGAAGAAGGGGGAGGGTGGAAAGGACAGGGGGTGGGGGAAGGGAAGAATAGGAGGAGAGAGAGAGACAGACAGAGAGAGGGGGGGAGTAAATGGCAGACTATGAGGTCAACGTGCGAGAATACAAAAAAAATGCATAAAGGACGTACTAACCATAATCACCTAGTGCTGACCGTGAATATGTATAGGTGCATGTGCATGGAGGTGACTTGTGAGCTACTACGAGTGCATCGTGGTGAAATGCCTACCGTACAGACTCATCTAGACCTGAACTCAATGATCATGCGGAATGTGGTGGAGACGAATGTCGCATCGTCGCATAGCGCATTATTAGCCATGTAGAGCACGTGTCTAACTTATGTCTCATTCTAGTTGCCAGAGGTGCATTGGCACACTGACGATCCTTTGTGGGGAGATCTTTTGTTGCGGGATAAGCGGGTTCTTGTGTGACTGCAACTGGCATGGGAACTTGCTCTTGTGGATTCGTATCCCATGCCACAGCAAATAGTTTATATTTGAGTAGTGCCGTTGGTGATAATATGAGTGGAACATTCTCTGATGGCTCCGGGCTCGAAGGAAGGTTCTTATGTAACTCCTCCCATTTTAGGGGTCGGTCCTTGTATAATTGCTTCCTCGATGTCTTGGGTGATCCTCACATTGAGTTGTACAATTCGTGGTACTAGGGCACGTTTGGGACTTGGGGATCTGTTTCGTGTGGTAGGTTTGATGATAGGTGTTTGTGGTACTATATCCATGGTTGACACAAGTTCTTGTGTTACTACCTTCAAAACCCATGCGGGTTGGGATTTGAACTTTGGTACCTAGACGACCGACTCGCCTTTGTAACTATCTTGGTTTTCCAAGAGCTTGGTGGTGACCGAGTGCTTGTGGGGATGTTGCAGTTGGAGAGGTGGACTAGGGCTTGGGAGCCGAGGTGATGGATGGCATCGTGTCCTTGTCTTAGGTGGGGTTGCCCCCAACGGAGTCATTCCAGGAGTGATCAGGGAGCCATACTCTACTTGGATCTTTTCGGGCCATCGCTTGCTGTTGAAGTAGCATTGAGTGCAGAGAATAGCTTCTTGTACCTACTGTTCATGGCTTCCTAAGTGGGCAATAGTAGTGGCAGAGTAATTTGCAATCGTACCTAGCCACTGCACCGCAAGTGGTTCTTTGTTCCTTCTAGGGTCGGGCTTTCTTTGGAGGGTTGAGATTCTGAGTGTTAGAGGTGGCAGGGGCTTTAGGTTTGCCCTCACTTATAACTTCTTTGCCCTGGGCCAGAGATGGTGTAGTAGGAGGAGCGAGACATGGTTCACAAAGCATAATTACCGCAGTCCTCCCCCCATTCGTGAGGGATGTTGTTCTAGCCCTCTAGTCGATTTGGCAGTTCACAATGTAACAATAGGTCCTTCCCAATATTATCTGTTCATCAGTCACTTTTGTGGGGAGAACATAAAAGTGGGTGGCAAAAAACCATTAGGCTCAAGTCCACATATCATAATGTACTTAAGAGTTGACCATTGATAGCGTATACTAAAGCGACTATGAGGTTTAGGGGTACATGTAGCTTCTCCCATACATCGCGGGAGATGAAGTTGTGGTTTACTCCCAGATCCATGAGTGCTTGGATGCGTAAGCCCAAACCCTGCAATTGGACATTCAACCTGGCTAGTTCTACCATTAGCTCGTTACTTAGTCCTAGGTGTTTGAGTGTTCCCTTAAGCAAGGCCATTTGCTTACATTGTCTAATTTTGGCATTACATACCCTGGCTTCCTCAATGGCCTGACGTTTCATCCAGGCTACCTCAGCCTTGATTTCTTTTTCTCTATGGATGGCTTGAAGGATAGGTAGGGTGAGTGGTCCATAATATCTTTTCAATTTGCTCCCATTAAGGTGGGCTTCTATTTCTACTCCATCTAGGGAGGTACCCCAAACAATGAGCAACAGGGAACGAGAGCCATGGCAAGAGCCAGCAAGGGGGAATATAATTGACATCACACATTCTAACCTCTGAAAACACTTATACATTGCTATGTGACTCTTATGGACCCTTGTAGCTCAAATTTGTTTTGTTACAATATGTAGGAAATAGAAAAGTGCATCCAAGAGGCACTCGGAAACCTATTCGGGTTGGATGGTACTCGGAGAAAATGGAAGACTTTCTCCTGATGACACTAGTTTCATTGAGGGATGCAGACATGTCGATATATGATGCACAATCCTGTCATGCAAAAGCTTCCATCTCCAAGACAATATAAAAGAAAGATTCCACCTCTTAAATGAAACATTACACAGCACCTGGATTCATCAACATTGCAAATGAGGAAAGGATAGAAGCTGACAACATTATAGTGGTAAGTTTAAACAATATTTTATATTTTGATGGTCTTCCAATATAATTTGTTTTGTTGGTCTTCTAATATTTATTGAATTGTTGCAAGAGGCATTTGAGGTCGATGAATTCTTATCTCGATGGGGTAATGTTTGCAGCACATTTGGGTGAGATCATTCTTTGGCCCATTACCTTGGTGAAGTCACAGAACACCTCGTGGTATTCCATAATAAGTTTTCTCCTCAAGGGCCTACGGAGCTTCTAAAATGCAAGGCATTGTTGCATGCTATTGGGTACTCCAAAATTACTCAAAATACTGACAAAGTCATTTTGATACATTGTGTGGCTGCTATCAATGCTTTTGGATCAAACATTCATGGCAGGGCATTGATAGCAATAGCTATGTCATTGGTAGCAAGAGAGGAGGATCTTAGTGCTATTGCAGCTAGATTTGCATCTAGGAGTCCACTAGGGGATTCAAAGGCCCCTATTCTCGATGTAATAGAACTAGCTAAGAAGAAAGATAGCCTATGAGGCCTCTTGTAATATATTCTAAAATATAAACATATATTTCAATGGATATATTTCTAAAGTTATTGTCGCTGCTCTTGATGAATTTTGGATTCGCAATCCCTACGGGAAACCCTGGGGCAGGTGGAGGTGGTGTGGCCCCCCTTCCTAGGGCATTCACCAAGATGTGCATTGCCTCATCAGTTAAACTGTTTGAGCTGCTGGCGGGGGTGGTGTTGTTGTGGGATTGATAGGACACAGAGATGGCCTTAAGCCTGGCCCTAGTGGTGGTATCCACATAGTTGCTGGTACCGGCATTGAAACAAAAGTGCCAAGGCCTACATTCATCGGTGTTACAGGTCTAGATGGGAAAGGACATACTCCCGGAGGAGGTGGGTCCTGGGGCATGGGAACATTAGTTCCATGCAATGGGCGATAAGGTGGGAATTGTGGTGCCCCATAGTTGACGAAGGTTAGTGGCACTTGGATTGTTGGGGGCTCATAAGATGCCCCTCCTTAGAAGTTCCTTGCCTCCCCTCGGCTAGGATCTTGCCCTTAGAATTCCCTCATCCATGGATCTTCATCATCCATGCATTCCCATTGGGGAGGTCTTGCATAGGAGGAGGGTTTTGGGTTAGCAAAGGTGGTTTTCATCCCGGTCTGTGGTTCGAGAGCTGGATGTTGCTGACCTTCCATTCCTACAGACATGCCGGCGAAGGGGTTCTCCATGTCTGTCGACTCTATCCAGCCTAAACATCCGAACATGTTGGAGAATGTACCTCTCAGCCTGGATGCAACTGAAGGTGCAGGAGAGTTGGGAGAGGCCATAGTAGTGAATGGGGCTTCAGAAGACCTTGGACCCAAGGGGTCTTGCATTTCTTCGTCCAAGCTCTCCATCTCATCGGAGCTAGATAGATCTTCCTGTCAGGGGCTTATTAATGAGTGGGGTCTAGGGATCGGGCTTCTAGATCCCTAGCTAGGGAAAAGTGTGGGTTGAGCGTAGCTCGAAGCACTATCTTCTGGCACGGGATCCTTGGACAAAATTCTCTCAAACCTCAAGTGCATGTAGGAGACTTCTAACTAGGCACACTCGGGCTGAACTAAGGTTCTAGAATTTTCTTTTATTTTTCAAATTCCTGGGCTACCCAGAGGTATCCCAATGATCATAGGGATAGCTCTATGGCGATAGTCGTAGGGATAAGGTATCACACTAGACGACAGGATACTAGTAGAGCAACGATCGACGAAATTATTATAGCAACGAGCGTAGGAGTACCGCACCAATCAGTGGAATATTGTCACATGTTTGGTGGGATAAGATGCAAGTGGTATCCCTACAGGCATAGGCATAAGGTTAAGACAATGGGCGATGGGGTAAAGAGGTCGGTGGCACACTGATCAATGCACCCAATGGCACTGTATTTATGATGATGAGCGTGGGGATAGAAAATAGCAACGGGCAGCGGAGAAGGCATCTCACGATGATCAACGGAATAAATATAGCAATGGCGGCATGATAGGCATAATGCAATGATTGGCAGAATATGAATATGACCGCGGGCATGGGGGTGGGCTTACCGCACCGGTGGCGAATTAGCGAGATACAATGGTCGGTGGAATAGCTCTAAGGCCACGGGTCAATCACTGTCAGTTCAACAGGATAATTAACTCTGACATGCATTTAATAAAATCGACGGGTTAGGTTATGGTCAGAGGTTAGGTCGGCGGGATATGGCTAACGTGTCAGGTCAACGTGGTTTAACTGGTGGGATAATGCTAATGCACTGGTCGATGGGATAGTTCTATGGCATCGACTCGTGGGGATAGTGGAACACTACATCACTAACTGGTTTTTGGGGATTTTTGGGGGATTTTGAGTTTTCATTCTGACGTAGGGGGGTGCTAGACTATAAGGAAAAGGGTTGGCCCTCCCTTCAAAAGGTGACATAGATCATTTTGGTCTTTTATACATGTCACCTTTTGAAGGGAGGGCCAACTCTTTTCCTTTTAGTACTCTCCCTCTCTTTACAATAAAAGGCTCTTTGGCCCATAGGGTGTCAAGGCATATTGTTATTCTTTCCATCTCTCCCTACTACCGGAAATAGCGCTTGTGTTAACCATATAAGAGCACTTGGGACAAGCTTGGCATTAGGAGGTGTTCCTAAATAGCGCTTGTGTTAGCCTCATGCATCCAAGGCTTAGGCTATTTGAGGCTCAAACTCCCTGAGCTTGCGATGTACTCCTTCCATGACTGTTTTCATTGAAGTAGATCAGAATGTGCACGTTGCCTGCAATCGTTGGCCTTGGGGTGTTAGCTGGAACCTACAATCTGTGCATGTTGCCTAGAATCTTTGGCCTTGGGGAATTTGGGGATCAAACTCCCTGAGCTTGTGCTGTACTCCTTCCATGGCTTGAAGTATATCAGAATGTGCACATTGCCCACAATAGTTGGCCTTAGGGTATTTGCGGATCAAACTCCTTGAGCTTGTCTGTTGAAGTAAATCATGAAGCCTAATAACCTCTAATCACCGATTACCCTACATTTTTGGCGACTATACTCTGTGGATGTTAACATGCCCCCCTTCCCATTGTTGATCCACCCCTCGGGTCAGCCGTGCTGGAGGAGGTGTGTGGTGAGGACTATCTGTAGGACTGCATAGTGGTCTAGCTGTCGTGGAGTGAGCCGAGTGAGGTACGAGTGATACTTCCAAAAATGGGTGGCGTGCATATCCTTATACATTCAGATGTGGTGTTCGTGGAGATTGCGGATGCAGAGGTAGAGGCGGAGGTCCTGGAATTGTGTAGGACCAATGTCGGGATTGAAGACAATCTGTTGTGTTAGATTGTGTAAGTGATCATCGATGGGGCAACTGTGGGTGAGGAGATCACGGAGGAGTAAGAGGAGGAGGTAGTTGAAGTGGACCGCTGCTATGACGACAGGATCGAGAACTGAGCTATACGTCTCTTTGAATGATTGGAGGCGAAAGAACAATTTCTCATGAGTCATCTCTTTGGGAAAGTTGCATTTTGGAAAGTTGTACAACATATTGGGGTCCTTTTGCTGGAGCTCTCTAAATTTGGCCCAAGTCCATTAGTGTTCCATGGGCATATACAAGGGGTGGATTCACTGATCGATGTGGGCATTGCAGTAGTATCGCCAAAATTTCTCTAGCTTCAAGAAGGGAAGGTGCCATCGTGGTTGCAAACTAGCATCTGCATCAATCGTTGGGACTGGAGCATCAACGGCGAGGTTGTATCATCCTCTTGTGCACTTTGGATGTGTGTGTCGCCAATTGTTGAAGGACTGGGTGATGAATTGTGTGAGGGGCACACCTCGAGGATTTCATATAGATGGAGGTGGGAGCCCTCGAGTTGGTGCTTCCAATGATGCATAAACGCACTGTCTGGCAACTCTTGAAATGACTACAAGTCAGTTGGACATCTTCAGGGGGGGAGGCAGGAGGCGCTAGCGGAGCCTTGTTATCTACAATGGGTATGGGTTTCGAATATGCTGTGCTTGTTGGCGGTGTCGCTTCGGTTGCCTAGATAAAATTAGATGCTTTGAGCAGCATGTTGAAGGCTCATCAGGAAGGTCAATCGGAGCTGTAGAGGAGATGGACGGGGAGGTCCCATGCTGTGTGGTGGTGGTGTTAGAGGCATTAGAAGAATACGCAGGTCTAATTGGGTTGGAATAGGATAGGTGAATATGGGCATGCATGGACAATGGGCATTTGGTGTATGTGGCCACCAAGCATCGTAAGGCAATTGTGTGCGCAAAAAGGAACTTCAATCTCCTGTCCCATCCAAATTCTCATCACTGCTCAAAATTCAACATTCTCACCTAATGAAATTTGCTTCAAAATCCTATTGTTGGAGCTCATATGTAGTTCGAGATTGACCACTTTCTCCCCCTTGGTTGGGTTGTGCTATAATATCAACGAGTGTGAAAGCAAATCTCGATGAAAATGGTTCTATCACAATCAACAGTTAAAGGTAACGAGCTCCTCTAGTGTTTATCAATTATTGACTTATTTTCCTTCTGTTCCTTTGTTATCTCTGTATGTGAAAGCAAAAACTAGAATTTGGGACCAAGAATGGATGCTTTAGTGTGCTGAAGCACACCGTGTGTTCATCATAGGTAAAACTATTGGGATGTCGTAGATCAGCTTGTCAGAGCTACTTTTTGGTTGCTGAGTGAGCTCGTTGAATCTAAATTAATGCATGTGAAAGACCTTACACGATGTAGGATGGAATGATCCCAGGCAGGCAATTCCTACGAGGAAAATTGCACGAATTTCTCAAAATGTTCTTCTTGCCGCCAAGTCAATCATTGGAAATTTCAAGCAACAGAATTTCACTACATGTGCATTGAAAGAAAAATTCATGCCACGTTGGATCATTACACGACTGTCCACCTATTGTAGATAGCTTGTAGGTAAGTTGTGCTCACTGAAATCGAGAGGCAAACGGCCTCAATATGTCACCTAAGAGAGTGTCCAGCACCGATACCTAGCCTCTAGATGGGATTTGAACTTGGGTTGGATACAAATCTAGGTTGGATTTGACACCTTATCAACAATTGGACCAAATCTGCTTGGTCAAATAATAGGTCGGCATTTTTTATATAATTTCATATAACAATTATACTCACTAAAGAACCCCAATGAGACATAAAGTTAACAAAGATCAAGCATTCACATACTACCACCCACCAAAATGATGTAGCACCTAAGAAAAGTCAACCACTTTAAGAACTTCCTACTTGATCAATCTATTAAGAGCTCCCTACTTGAACATGACAACCAAATTAAATCAACGAATTAAAGGAAGCCCTTGAGCAGTTGAAAGACGACAAACCCCGATGGCCTACAAACATTTTTGGTGGCTGATAGGAAAGGACTTGATAGAGATGGCCACTGTGACGACGAATAGAGGTATGCTAATAGGGGACATGAACACGAGCCTAGTTAAGCTCTTCCTCAAGAAGGAGAACCAGATAAGGGTAGGTGATTGGCGACCCATCTCCATGCTCAACACTTTGTATAAGATCATCGCCAAGGCCATGGTGTTGAGGATCAGGGAAGTCTACGCTATGGTCGTCAGCCCCAAGCAGAATGGTTTAGTAAAGGGGCATGACATCTTCAAAAACATCTTAAATGTTTCCTCTGCACTTGAGTATGTGGTAGATACATGCCAGAAATGCATCGTGTTGGGACTTGTTGACCTCGACAAGGCCTACGATCGTATCAGATGGGATTACTTGTTAAGGGTCTTAGATAAGCTCGGGTTTGGGCACCGCTTCGCCTAGATGATCGTAGCTCTGTTTGGCAATGCAGCATCTGTTCTCTGCATCAACGGGGGAGCGGTGGGGAGGTTTCCACTGAGATGCTCAGTCCTCCAAGGCTGCCCCTTAGCCCTACTACTTTTTGCATCGGGTCCACCCTCCTGATCCAGGCAATCAAGAAGGAAACCAAAGCAGGGAGGATCCCTACCATCGCCCTTCCCTAGGGCGGGGGCAGACAGGTGAACATTCAGATGTTCGTAGACGACACAGTAATCTACTCACGTGAGGAAGGTAACAGCTTGCAATGGCTCCGACAAATCCTTAATCTTTTCTGCACTGACTTTGGCTCAAAAATTAGCTGGCGCAAGATGTTCGTCATCATCATCAGGACAGACTATGGGCACCCCTCAGATTGGTTGTAGGACCTGAAGGTGCAGATCATTCCTCATGGAGAGGTGGTGTGATATCTAAGTGCCCCCCTTGGGCTAGGGATCACTATGAGGCAGAGATTTCAATGGTTCAAAGATAAGTTCAGAGAAAAGCTTAGGAAATGAACGGGAATTCCCCTAGGCTAGAATGCCAATGCTCTTAGTGCTTCAGCATATCCTATCGATAGCAACTACGTACCTAGGCTCGATCTAGAACTTCAAGAAGTGCTAATGGCTGGAAATCAAAGGGCTGATGCGTGGCTTTCTCTGGGCTGAGGAGGAAGGGCGGAGAAAATGCACTACATCCCCTAGGACGCTCTCAAGGCCCCCAAAGCTCAAGGTGGTGCAGGCCTACCTGACATCCCCTGCAAAAGTGTCTCCCTCATGGTCAAATGGATGCCCAAGCTATTCTCACAGAATAGACAATGGGTGGATGCAGTCAAGTACTTCATAGAGAAAGATTTGGGGAAAGGGGTTGGTGCGTGGTGCGGCTTGTCTTGGTACAACAGGCTCATCTGAGACTTCCCCATCCAAATAGTTGGCTCGGACCTGATAGCGAGTTTCGTGTTAACCTAGAAAGAAGGGGTTTACCTTCTCAGATGGAAAGGGAGGTGGGGTTTGAGGGGCGATGCTAGCCTTGAGGAATCAATTTGGTGGAGTGTGGCCTTTAGAAGACACGGGGAGATGTTTGCTCTTCACACCATTTGGCGCACCAGGAGCCTTTACAAGAAAGGTGTGAGATCGTGGAAAGATATCTAGAACGTGGGTGGCCGACTGGAAAAAGATCGAATAGATTCAAGAGGAGTTCAAACTTTGCATCGGCAGGGAGAAGGACTTGATCAGAGTAGTGATAGACAGAATCCCGGAGGGATGGCTGTCTAACTGTCTCCAAGCTTTGGACGGGAGAGTTAATTAGTGGATGGTTGGCAAGACGCCTGCAAAACATCTGAACGAAAGTCGCATATCGGAGGCTAGTAGCATGCCCGCTGGCAACGAGAGATCTTAACAGAAGATGGTCCTTGCGCAAGGGAATTGAATGGTGGAAGAAAAGATTCCAAGAAGTCTAGAGGAAGTGCCGTGTGGGAAAAGCCAGTTTTTTCCTGTGGAAAGTTCTTCATCAATGAGTCCTGATTAGAGGAAAATTGGCGAGATTCATTGTGTCAACCCGCAGTGCCCCTTATGTGGCCACGCAATCGAAGGTGCTCGTCACCTACTGTGGAGCTGCAAGATCACTAGGGAGGTGTTGAGGAGAGTGGAGCACGCAATCAGAACCATGGGCCTCATGCACAAGTTCTACCTAGGGGCAAGGTGGAGGCTGGCGCTCACCAACGAATCAGCAGGTCTCTCCTCCACGTTGGTTGCATGCTGGCTATACATTAGGGCAACGACAATGGTGGCGATGTGGGAAACCCTAAACAAGGTGACCTTTCAGAATGGGGTCCTATTTGGCTCACCTGAATCGGTAGCCATTAGGCTAACAAAGGAAAACCTTAGGGACCTGGGAGTGATAGTAAGAAATAATGACGAGGTGGTGGGTACCAGCTTACTGGAGGTTAGCTCTTGCATCATATCTAGTTAACTAATTTGATCTACACACAGGCCAAGGGCTTCAGCCCAATGTAGGCCAAATTTTGTAAAAGGTCTCCTAAAGCTGACCACCCATCATAATATATTTGGCAAGTTTTTGGCCCCCAAAAAAAAAACATGTGATGAGATCTATGTAATTTGTTTCGCCATTTAAAAATGCCATCTCAAAGGATATCATGATAAAATTTAGTCAGTGCATGGAAACTCCATGGGGTGGAGTCTAATTCTTCACACCCTATGAAACACACTTTGTGAAGAATTTTGTTGCATGCATTCCTCTCTCACATACCATATTAGCATGAGTATGATACCATGGTATATCTTTTGGTTTGTTCTATGTGTATGTGCATGTGGGTGGGTTTGTACATGCACATGCATGTGAGTGGATGCATGTGTGTTGTGTGCACACACGTGTGCAAGAATGACTTGAACAGGAAAATGAATGGTTTGAATCCCATTTTGGTACATCTAGGGATTGTATGCCATGAGTAAGGCTCCATGCTGATCTTTAACATTCCAAGAAAAACTTGGCTCTAAATACAATTGTGTAGGATTTCCACTTGTGGCACTATCACTATATACTTCTTCTGAAAATAAGAAGATTGCTTCTACTATGGTTTGTTTTTTCATCATGGCCAAAACTATTGCTTCATAATTAGAAAGTTCACTTTTATGAAGAACTAACATATGGCAATAGATGCACTTTTGTGCCAGTAGAAAAACAGAAGAGGAGATTCAAATTTTCAAACTTTAGACAAAGCTTGTGCAGAAACATGACTAAGAAACAAGGATTTATGCAAGAATGATTCTTTAAGAGGATGCTTATATCCCCCTTTGTCATGATGAGAAATATTGGATTAGTCATTGGAAGGAGATGGCTATGAAAGACAATATTTTATAGGAAACAAACATAGGTCAATCAACATCAAGAAACATTGGAATATTGATGTGTCGATTGTTTATGGAAATTTTGTCGACATAGCGTTATCAAGACTCAACCTATGCAAATTGCATGTGTGGGAAGCCTTTCAAGGCCCTTCATTTGAATATGTCAAGATTCCTTCACTATCTATTGGGCAAGTATCTTGACTTGGATTTCAATAGTGTGTTGCTCGTATACAAAGGAGGTAGTTTATTAAGGAGCAACTTGGGAAAAAGACATGGTAACGGATTTTTGATGCCATGATCAAATACAAGGACTTCTTATGAAGCCAAGAACAAATGGCTTGATTTGATAATTTTTGTTGTGTAGGGGGATATATTGGGCATTCAGATGTTGGTAATAAAATATCAATAAAATAGAAAATACATTAAATGCAAGAAGTAATTTGCTTGTGTGGGGGACATATTAAAGTGATCCAATATTGGTAATTAAATAGCAATAAAATAGGGAAATCCTAAGAAGTAATTTGCTTGTTTTTAAAATTTTAGATTATATTTTGAGCGGTAACTAAAATATGGAAAGTTAATTCTTCAGAAAAATATTAGTAGAATGGACGAATTTATCACATTAACTAACCTCATGATTGCTTTATACTGCAAGATCGCTTAGGTATCATTGAAAATAGGTATCAAATATAGGTTTAATACTACCTTATCCAATATGTTGGTGAATTGGAGCAATTTTTGATGTGCCATTCGGAGTTCCCAGGATTGAAGTGCAATGTTTTTGATAAAAAGCTAATCCTTTAAGAGGGCTTTCCAAGTTGTCAAGTAGTTTAAGAGGCCTGACCAGCCCCTTATATATAAAAATACATTGAAAAAAAAAGACAGCTTTCCAAGTTGTCCAGCTCTTTAGCATGTTTTGATCTCTTTGAAATTCGAGTCACACTCTATTATGTATAGCCCTATCTAGTCACATGTATTTTCTTTGTGTTTTAGCATGTTTTGATCTCTTTAAAATTAGAGTCACACTCTATTATGTAAAGCTTTGTCTAATCACGTGCATCTTCTTTGTGCTTGAAATTGGGGTCACATTCTATTATGTATAACCCTATCTAGTCACATGTATCTTTTTTAAGCTTGATTTTAGCACATGAGGTAATGTTATAGTTGCTCATGATTGATAATTGTCATATCATTGGCATAGGTTTGAGGGGATGGAGGATTCATCTTTTCATTAAAGCATGATGAAATGCTATGCTGCATAGCTATTTTTTTTCGATCGATGTATGCCTTCTTGCAAGCATTCGATTGGCATAGAATCTTGTCTAGGTACATTTTTAAAGCATCCACCATGTTTGCTAGAAGCCCACCTTTCTTTGAATGTCCATGTGTTCACACTTTTCAATCAAAAATTGCTTGGGATCATGTGGATCGCATGCTAGACTAAGGGCATGTTTCTACTATGTACCCCTACAAGTAAAAGATTCAAGGGTGCAAATCTTGGCACTTGGGGCAACCCACTTGACGTTGCGCTTGAAATCATGCTCACAATTTCGTAGGACTTTTTCTCTCCTTCATATGGTTTTCAATTGGATCAATGGTTGTGCCTTAGATTTTTCTATCAATTCATTCTCCATAGTTGATTATCTATCCTCTCGCTGCCACCTTCCTCTAGTGGGGAATAAGCCCTAATCGTGGTTTCTAACTTGGTGGGTAGTTGCCAAGTTTCATACCCCTACGAATCATTTCCCATTATGACAATTGCATGGATCAAGAAATGCATGTAGATGGGCTATCGAGACGCTTTACAAGAAGTTCATCACGCAGACGCGCGCACACACACACACACACACACACACACATTTTTTTTTGAAAACACACACACAAAGTAATAGCTTTGGATGGTTCTCATACCCGAAGGGATTTGAACACAAGCTACCACGTAGGCCCTTTATGCATAAAACACCCATGCATGGACAATAGGGGCATTTGGGTCCACCATGCATTGTAAGGCAACCAGGTGCGCAAAAAGGAGCCTCAACCCCTTGTCCAACCCTCACCCATCCAAATTTTGTGCTGGTAATGGCATTGAACCCCCACCAGCTAATGGGTCCCTTCATACCATAACCATGTGGGCCATTCTTATTTGCTTGGTTTTAAATTTTGTGCCCATGTGAGCAACCTCCGGTCCCGGTTCCTCCTTGACAGCCTTCCTACACTTGGCATTGCTGGTGCCCGCGGCTACACTCATGCGAAGAGTCGGTACACTCCCTGCACGATTGTTGCACCTGTCGGGCCCGCACCGCCTTTCGTACAACACACACATTTGAGTTTACAACTACATGATGAATTGCCTCCGATAGCCCAGGCACATGTATGACGGAGGTTGAAATCCAGTAAGCTTCAATGCTATCGGAATCAGGGGCACATGGCTGTCTGAAGGTGTGGGACCTTATCGGAGTTGCCACGGGCACATGCTCAGGCTAAAGTCTGAGATGTGTTTTTATTGGCTATCCAGCTCTTGCCGGACCTTACCTGCCTATGTAGTCCGATTGTGCGCGTCAGGCATTCAGCTACATCACCTGCTTGAACCTTGCAAAAAATGGTACATGTGCCTAGGGTGCAAGGGTACAACCAAATGACAAAATGAATTGACTGGTGCAGGCTCCCTCACACAAGCGGACGTTTGAGTGTACAACCAAATGAAAAAATGCCTTGACTGGTGCAGGCTTCTTGACAGATTGCCGCCCCCCCCACAAGGCAAACATCTGAGTGCACAACCAAATGACGAAATGCCTTAACTAGTGCAGGCTCAAGACGAAACAACCTAAATTCGTGGTAGCACATTGAAGTGGCCACTACTTGTACCCTTCTGCCAATTCATCGAATGCCCATGTCCCCATCACAACGTTTAGACGATCTGGACCCACTGCCCCAAGCCCACACAGAAGCTTTATGTTTGTAGACAGAGAAACCTAAAACTTTCCAAGTTTTAAGGCCAAAATATAACTAAAACATGAAAAGTTTTATGGAATTTCAAAATCGTAAAAATAAATTTATCCGATAGACGTGAAAGTCTATAGTTTCATTGCACGAATCGTGGTGTCCTCGTGTTTAGCGCAACATCCACGGGTAGATTCCTGTGAAAGGATGAAATGGTTGCAACTTGAGTGCCCAAACTTGGGCAACCAAGCCTCAGTGTGGACAAAGAGGCAACATTGAGGCAGTAGGGCATGGACTCCAAGTTGGCAAAGTCTGGGACACTATCTCTAGCAAGTAAAGGAAGATTATGTTTTGCACATCATCACGGGTCTAGCTCACCATGGCTTGCTAGGCAGCATTTCAATCATCTGACTTGCAAAACTCAAGCTCTTTGGATTTTGATCCTTCGGAGGAGTGTTGAACACATCTTGAGTTTGATCCTTGAGTCCCAATTGTCCTTTCAATGGCATCTTTGAAGCTTGGTAGTTCAGAACATTTCTGTCGCCTACAAATCTCACACCGCAAACAATTCCCACAGCTCCGACTTCCTTCCCTTCCCTTGCACGACATTCCACACAGCTCTTGAAGATGGTTGCAGGTCGCTCCACACCCTCACAGCTCTCCTCAGAATCCCTGCAGAAGTTTTTTTGAAAGACCTTGACAATCTGCTTCCGCACGCCACCATCGCTGCGGAGCTTGCAAGAAACCGATACACTTATCACGCGAGCATTCGCAATGCAAGGGAGGACGCTTCCCGGAAGCGATCCAAGTTGACGGCAACCGGTGACGCTAGATTCCGAGCAGCAGCGTGCGATCGAAGGGACGGTCCCGACGGTGGACCTTCAAATGGGAGTCTCATGATCTGGCTGCCATGATGCAGTGTCCGGAAGATTTTTCGAATTTATCATGACGATTGATGTCTCTCATGACTCGTGTTGTTCCGGAAAGGATCCAGAGAGCCTTAGCTTTAGCTTTAAAAGACGGAAGTGCGGACAGCTGTGAATGCAGATGCAGTAAAGTTTCTGCAGTTAACAAGGGAGGGGTACACACAAAGATAGAATCATTGGACGTTCTTAGTTGAGAGACATGAGGTGGACGGAATGATTGCCGGAAGTAATGACATACTAGATGGGAAAAAGAGAGAGAGAGGGGGAGAGAGAGAGAGCAGGCCGTGACTCTGCGAGACGAGAGTTTCCCACCGGCGCAGCAGTAGCAGGGGATAACGACGTTGCGACGAGGAAGAAAACAACCTCGGCGCAAGACTTCGTCAAAGAAGAGGCAGAACGGAGTACGGGCAGCGATGGCGGTGACGGACTCCCTAAGGATTTTGCTTCGAGCCGGAGACGGCTTCAGGCGATCGACCAATTCTCCCGCTGAGAGCCGCTGAGCCTGAGAGAGAAAAACAAGAATCAGGCAGCCAATCTTCGTCGATCCTGAGCTGATTTCAAGAAAACAGCAAAGGATTTTGTGCAGTTGCAGCAGCAGATTTTCTTGGGGGGCTACATTTCCGGCAGAAGAATTCGTCTTCATCAGGCTGTGAGATTTTATCTTAAAATCTTACAAACATACTTGCAATTTTCGAGGGACAATTCAGCCTCGCCTTCTCCATCGATGGCGTTGTCAGCTATGGCCTTTTCCTCTGCATCAGAATTCAGAAGCAGGAGAAATTCACGTTTACCGCTATGGCGCTCATGAATCTTACCGAAAGCTCTTGCAAAATGCACAGAACAGGCTAATCTTTCTGGCCGTCGCCTTCCTCTGGAGCTTTTTTACGTGACCTTCCGGTAGCCTGTCCCTGCTCGTGCCATTCAGCTCTCAATCCTTATCAATCGCTCTGACCACTTTTGCTGCTCGTGAGTCGTCACCAACAAGATTCTGCCAGCCTGCCTCTCCCATATGGCGCTGTTGTGACCAGTCATTGCTATCGATTTTCGGTCCAAGTGCTGCCCTTAGTCGCTGCCCGAAATTCGGCATTCTCGCCCGACGAAATTGCTCCGAACTCCTGCTGCCGGAGCTCATTTGCAGTTCGAGATTCGCCACTTTTCCCCTCTTGGTTGGGCTGCACTACAATATCAACGAGTATGAAGTCAAATCCCGATGAAAACGGTTCTGTCAATCAGCGGTCGAAGGTAACGAGCTCCTCTAGCGTTTATCAGTGCAATCAATTATTAATCAATTTTCTTCAGTTCCTTCGTCGTCTCTGTATGTGAAAGGAAAGACTGGAATTTCGGATCCCGAATGGATGCTCCGTGATGCTTCACTGTGCTGAAGAACAGTGTGTTCATCACGGGTAAAACTACTCGGATTATAGATCAGCCTGTCGGAGCATTGCCGAGTGTACATGTAGGATGGAATGATCCCAGGGGACGCCATTCTTGGGAGGAAAATTGCAGGAATTGCTCGAAATGGTCTTCGGGCCGCCAGTCAATCCTTGGAAATTTCCAACTGGCAGAATTTCTCTACGTGTGCTTTGCAAACAAAATTCATGCTACATTCCATCATCTCAACCACTGTCCACCTGCTGTGGACAGCGTACAGGTGAGTCATGCTCGGCCGGGAACCAAAAGGCGGGAGGCCTCGACATGCCGCCTAAGAATGTGTCCGGTAGAAGCCATCCGATCACCAGCCTGCAGATGGGATTCGAACCTAGGTTGGAGTTTGACACCTCGGCTCTGCTTGGCCAAATAATTTCCGGCATTTATAATATAATATAATACAACTTCTTCCGCCTCTTGTGAATTCGAAGGGCGGATGGGTGCCCCTTTAGACCTCAAGAAGGGCCGAACATAGCATTTGGGGGCTTCACCTATCCGCGGACATCTTGGGTTGCTCTGAATCATCTTGGAACCCATAATCTTTTATTGGGTGAAACCCATTTGTCATTATATTACAATGAACAGTCCCAAAGGAAGGGACAGCCAGCTACAAACATCAGAAGATGTCATTATATGACAAGAAGACAGGATAATCTATATCCCGAGCATGCAGACGGTTTTATTATAAAACGATTGTCGTAGAGAGGCTCGAAAGAAGTGATAAATAGCCAGAGGGGGATCACCAAAGACCCGATGATTGTGGTCCTTCCATAATCACCTGTAGCCGCTCAAATCTCTTCCACTATGTCACCGAGAGGCCGCTCCCCTTGAAAGTTGTGCATACATGGTAGTCAGCCTCACTAGGGTGTCAACCCGTCAGCGGAACTTGGAAGTGTGCTTGAAATCATTGCCTCTCTAGTTGGGCCAAAGCTCCTTGTGAAGATTGCCCCCAAGTATGTGTAGGACTGCACTATCTCTACCCCGATAAGTGAATCTATGTTGTTGTAGTATAGCACGTGATGTGTTGAAGAACGTAACCTTTGTCTTCCCAAGGTTGACTATCAAGTCCCTCTCCTTGCAGAACACCTCTACTGCCTCAAGATGTCTTTGCAGCCCCTCTGCCGAAGATAATATAAGAACTATGTCATTCGCATACAGCAATATCTGTATCATCAAGTCGGCCAGCAGCGATCCCTTGCATCCTAGGTGGTCAATAAAAGATGTGATCTCGTCAATGTAGAGCCCAAAGAGGGTCGATGAAAGAGGGCATCCCTACTTCACTCCGATGGTGCCCTCAATCCAGGGCCGAACTCTCCCTCTGACAGACTCGTATAGGCTCATCAGAACCTCTGGAATCTACATCTGCTAAAGCCTCCTGATCGTGCGGGAGCGTGGGACAGTGTCAAAGGTCTTTCAGAAGTCTACAAAGCAAGCATAGACTTTTTTGCACCTCGATTTCGCCTCCTCAATGATGGCACTCGGAGTGAAGATGTGATCAAGGGTGAAGTGTTGTCGTCGAAAACGTGCTTGTCCAAGAGCCCGCTGCCCATGTGCCTTTGTGTGACTGCTAATCTCCCTCTCTAGTACCGACCCATAGATCATAAGAGTGCGGTAGTTCCCGGTGTCCATGGGATCTCCTACTTCGTGTATGGGCACAATGGTGTTAGTGCTCCACGTCGATGGGAACTGGTGGCATATAGTGTGGTTGAACATCCCTGCTAGGATCGGAGCTAGGACCTCCTGTCCATGGGTGAAATGCTCAGTTTGTAGTCCCTCCTGATCCTGGGCTCTCCGGTTATGGAGCTAACGGAGGGCGCTCTGTACATTCTGTTAGTGAAAGTGCTTATTAATAAAATAAGTGCCACATGTCCAAATGAGGGCGCACATCTTTATTAATAAAATAAGTGTCATATGTCTAAAGTAGTGGCTCCAACCCGACTAGTTCTATCTACTGAGATGATCCACTGCCATAATAATTCGGTCGGTGTCCATCATAAATGCAAATACATGTTACACCATTGGTGTATGATATATATTAATGTTCTAATGTCTACTAATCACGGATGAGTGACTTCTCTTGTCATGACAGTCCCCATCCAAAGATAGGGTCCCCCCCTTGAAAAGATCGATTCACTTCCTCCATCCTGTGTGAGGAAAGCTCGCCTCTTACGACGTGTCCGTCGTCGTGCAATTCACTGTGCCTCCTGTGTCGTAATATGGCGCAAAGCTCCCTTACGTGTAAGATGAGATCTCATATCTCTACACTCGTCTCACACTAGGGATTTTGAGGCATCATCCCAACTGGGGCATGTGCTGCAAATCGGGTCGTGGGGAAGGGCCCTGTCCTGTATCACTGAGATAAGGGAATTCGAAACACGGGTGAGGTCTGCATGATCTCCAAATAGATTCGGGAGCTCACGAGCTAAATGGCTCATGTAGACTGGATCAAGAGCATGATCAAAGTGGACTTGGACACGGGTGGGTGTGGGGGGGGGGGCTCTCTTTGTGGCTGGCATGGTAGCTGAGATGCTAAAAGCCAAGTATGAGTGGTCAGCGCCGATCGGGGGGGAGGCACAATGAAATCGTGTATCCGTGATACAAAGGCCAAGGGACCCATCAGATAATCCACTGTACTGGTCCCTCTACCATGTGGGAAGCAAGTGAGCCCACCAAAAGACGGCCATCTCTGGAGAGACTATTGTATATGATCAAGTCGTGGACAGCTCCCATCTCAAGTAGGTGGCGCCCATATCCTGTCACATGCGGTGCATTTGTCGAATGTCTCACGATCCTGTGCTCTGTTGGGTCCAGGATCAGCACTAGAGAGAGTTGTCATCAAAGTCTAGCGAGCCCACCTGCCTATCTCCTGTGGGTGCATTGAAGTCGTCGAGAAGGAGAATATCTCACTGAAAGTAGCATACTGCAATGTAGATCGGGCGTGCCTCTAGTAGTCGGACTCGTATCCACATGTGCCTTGCGTGCTCTTCTCTCCGCACTGTGGATATGAATGGCCTCTAATATGATCTGAAAAGAACAGCTACACCACCAGCACCCTGTATTCCACTGTCTCTCCTCATCTCTTTCCTATGAGCTGACTCCCAAGTGTACCCCGTCACTGTGGGCAGCCCTCTCTCTGGACTCTCATATGTCTCGGTGCAAAAGACCATGTCTCTATCAGTGTAGGTCTCCAAGAAACCTCCCGGATCGGATCAAAGGATACCATTGCAATTCCACTGCCTTTTGCAGTCCATTTTGTGCACTCATCCCATTGGCGCGACAACGTCAAAACTCCCCATCTTCCTTCTGGTCCTTTTCTTCCCTATCTACTCAGTCTCAAGTGATCACTTTACCATCCCTATAGGCAACCCATTTCCATGCTTCCCTCACTGCCATCACACGCAACATTCCTTCCCTCTGGTGCTCTTGCTGGAGAGTGAGGTCGTCATCCAAGTAAATTTGGGTTCATTTCAAGGTTGCCCTCATACTCATGAGGGACTTCCTGTCCATGGGTATCTGGAGTTTCATCAATAGTGGCCTTGATGCCTCGGGCTTGGCCACTCTTCAAGCTGGGCCACTCTTCAAGCTGTCTTGCATGTGAGCTTCACATCCATTTTGGTGAATAGGGCCTTTGCAAAAACTTTTAGAGCCCTCCTTTTGTTCTCCTCCAAAGCATCTGAAATAGGGGCAGCTGTACACAGTGCACACTTATATGTATGTGTTAGAAAAGTAGAGGTCAGTTGCTTGCTTAAGGCCAACAGTACTATGCAGCAGAAGGTTCACCCCGAGATCACAAGATACTAATGCAAAACACAACTCAAATACATGTGCTTTACTTAAAATGTAAGAGGGCAATTCAGATCTGAAAGAGTACTCAGATGTGTAGCCAAACAGAATAGATATTTAGGTAAATCTCAAGAACAAAAACCTGCCAACATATGTACCAACACATCTAGAAACAATCCCTGGGGTAAGGTACCAAAACAAGGCTCTGTTTTGTCGGACGCTCCAATGAAACTACTCTCTGCCATAATAGGCTTCAGTAACTGCTCAAGGCTGAGCACTCCTGCAAAGATATGCTTTGTTGTGTACTGCAGAAAAAGCTCCCTTTGCTGCACCCTTATGCTCTCCTACGGTGAGTAGGTATGCACCTAGGTGTGCTGTGGACGTCTGGACGTTTGCCTTGCAAGAACGCTCCCAGGTTCACTGCTGCATTCCTGTCCTCCACAATGCTCTCCAGCACGGCGCCGGTCTGCACTGGCGTGTCTAGAGGATGATCAGTACTTGCACCTTGAATGAAGGACTGTCCCCTCGTGGGGGCTATTTAAAGGGCATACAGCCCTCAAACCTTGGCTGACCCAGTCGGCCCCTTCTCTGATGAGCTGACCTTGTTCTGGCAGCTTATTTAAGGCCCTGCTTACAAATATGTATATGTATATGCGTCTATTTATGTACATATTTATAAATAGATAGTACATACGTGTGTGTGTGTGTGAGAGAGAGAGAGAGACGGAGAGAGAGAGAGAGAGAGAGAGAGAGAGAAAGCAAAACTACTATTGATCATAAGAACATCTGATGAGCTTTATCATAAATGAACATTCAAGGATTGGACTAGCAAGTCTATTGCTAATGTGCCTAAAGCTAGGTTGGCTACAGACAAGAGTATCTCTCAAACATTTTTTTGAAGGCCAGGTGGGGTGCATTCTCGTGCCTTCCCATAAATTGGTCCCTATAGGCATTGCCTCCCCTTCCAAGTGACTGATTTAACCGCAAGTCTGAATGAGGACTGCTGAGGATAGATTCTAGGGTAGATGGTTGGAGAAGCTTGTTTAATGCCATTTCCATGTCTATAGTTTCAAGCTAGTCTTTTCCCGACTTCAGAGTAGACTTTTCTTTTTGAATAGTGCGCTCAAGCCTACACATAAATGTGTTAAATAGAGAGGGAATTGCCTATTGTGCAGCTTGCTAGGCTGCAACCTTCTCTTTGTTCTTATTCGTTTTGAAGCAGCAGGTTTGAAGCATTTTAAGATTATACTTTTCTGGTTGGTAAGTCATCTCCTGTTATTGCTTCCACAGATGGCTCTCCATGGATCAAACCAACGATTTATAATTGTGGACTTACGTGTGACTCCCAGCAAGGTATGTCCATGTTGTATGCAATGAAATGGTCTCTCTTGAAAATGACCACCATTCAAAGTAATTGCATGCCATAATAGTCTGTAAACCTTTTCTATGTTTTGGGATGGTTGGAGCTATTAGTTCACACACAATTTGATCTTTGATGTGGGAAACCCTTTTTGATGAATGTTTATGTAAAGTAGGGAAATTAACACTTAAACATCTTTTTAATAAGTCAGCCAATCTTCGTTAACCTTGGGCTTCTACAGGGTATTTGAGTACTGTAAACAAGATTGGCAACGCTAGATAGATGTCTTTCCAAAAAAATTCTATCTTGTGTCCTACTTAGTCCAGGACATGGTTCTCTTAGGCGTGCAAAGAGCTTTATAGCAAATAAGAGCTTGTGCGAGTCTTGAAGCTAAGTGACAGGAATGGACGAGGGTGTCATGGTTTTCCCTAATGACTTATGTCTTTTTCTATTCACCCAGACTTAAATTTTCCTGCTATAGCTTCTCAATCACATCAGGTGTTGTGCTTTTTAGGCGCTTCTTCCTTGGACTGGTCATCCTTCTTCTTCTGGTATTCTCTCACTAGATGTCCATGCAGTAGCACTTCTTTTCTTTTACTTGTTTTTCTTGTCGTAAGAGTCACCATCTTTGGAAGCCTCTTTACCTTTTCTTGGGTTTTCCTTTCTCTTGCTTCCCTTGCCTTTTCCTTTGGTGGTAGCATTAAATGCCTTCTCATTGCTAGCATCCTCATATAGTCTCTGCCTTGCTTCCTGCTGGAACAACAAGGGACCGAGTTTCTCAAAAGTTAACGGCTTTGATCTCTCCACTGCAAGGGTTGTCACCAAGCCATTGTAGTGTCTAAGCAGTTTAGTAAGTATAAGGCCAACTAATCGCTGTCCCCCTTTTGACCAACAGTGGCAAGTTGATCCTTTGGTAACCTTTGACTAGATGGTCAATTACCCAGTCACCTTCTTCCATCTATAGCATGAATAGCTGATTTTGGAGCGCTACGATCCGACACGTATTTGCTGTCCAATACAATCACACAGAATTGTCTAGGCCTGAGACATAAAAATTGCCGATTGGATGTGTGGAAGCACTATATCCATGGTCTTACCATCATCCCTATCACCATTGAGAGCACCTCAACATCCATGAGCACCCACTTTTTGGACTCATGTGGATTTGCAGCTTTAATCACTTGCATGTCGTATCACTTGATCAACAGGATTCTTTCCATTCCTTCAGTTGTCTCCATAGTTGCCAGCCGAAACGGAAATGGGAAAAACTGAGGAAACGGAGTTTCCACCCCCCGCCGAAACAGAAACGGAAGAAACGGCAATATGGTACAATTTTATTTTACGTAATACAATTATCAATAGAGTGCAAATTATATGTAATACAATTATCTATACTTGAAGCATCATGTGTGCTTCTATGGTTCTAAATTCCTATGATGATTGATCTATCTAGTATCATCTATTATCCATGAATGATACTTCAACAATCAACATGTGTCATGAACTAAGTTCTAACTTCTAACAAATTTGAAGTTACAACAATCTGAAATTTAGAAGTTTGAAGTACATGAGTTTAAAATAGTTTAATCAAAATACGGAAAAAAACAGTGATTACGAAATGCCGTTTGCGTTTCTAGTCCAAAAACGGCCGTTTCTAGTAACTATGGTTATCTCCCACAAGGCACGTGCAACAGGGGGCTTCAAGATTGGATGTTTCTGTTTGCTACAGCCTTTACTGCCATATCTTGCTGTTTGCTTCCCATGTGTTAGTCACAATGCTTTCCTAATGGCAGCCCTTGAGTTGGGCTAGGGCCATCTAGATCTCCCCATGTGGCATTCATACCTCATGTTCAGTGGTGTGCTCGGTCGCCCTCCCATACTGTATAGGTATCATGTCCTTGTGCTCTCGTGGTTGGGAAGGCATCTAGCCTTGACTATCTTCATGGGGGGTGTTACAACATCGGTCATATGCCTAATCTATACTTGTATGTGCATGGCAAAGAAGATGCATGTTACAATTGGCCCCGTAGATGTGAATGCGTTTGCAAGGTTTCTTGAGCCTATTGCTCATTCTCATGTGGCTTATGGTTGCATGCCATGTGGCTATTTGACACCTGCAGGCTGTGTGGGATAGTCCAAGGCTGTTGGCTCAACCTGGGGTGAATACCCTATAATGTACACCTTGTATATTGTAAGAAATCCTAGTATTCTAATACTATTAGTGTGCTAGGGAGCAAAAAGAAGACTATAAGATAGCAAAGAAGAACAATAGTTGTATTGCTTGAAATGTTTGGAGTGTGTCATCCATTCAATGAGGCCTCTCTTATATAAAGAGTGAAGAGCCACACAAGAAAAGTTATGTGCTCCAAAGGGATATGTGAATACAGAGGTGCAGCCGAGTCCACATATGTAAGGTGAGGAGCAATGAATAGTCACGACCTGCACATGCGAAGGGTGGCACAATTTGGAAAAGCTGGTGCATATAACTCAACAAGAGCATGTCGTGATTTAATTGCTGGTCAAAGGGGCGGTGTAATTGCCTTGGTCGTGGCAGAAATCGGGGGCTGTGGGTATATGGGTCCTTGGTGCCCTGGGTAAAGGGCGTGTAGTATACCCTTTTTATGCAACCTATGGACCCTTAGAATAATATAGGTGACTTGCGCCCTTGGGGTCACTAAGGGTTGTGACCAATCTCTTGAAGGATTATGGCTCTTCGTGAAAGGGGACCACCAAATGTGAAAAGGTGCCTACTAGCACACTATCGTGTGAGAGGGTAGATCCATTCGTGGGATTTTATTCCTTAGAATGGGTGTGTCTTTTCGCGAGCACCTTTGGAATGGAAGGGTGTGGTCCTTCAATTGAGAGGAATCTCACAATCAAAGGAGTGTGACCTTTCATGAAAAGGTGCATCCCTTAGGCAAAAAGATGTGTCCCTTGAATTGGGACAGCCCAATCACACGAAAATCAGGAGTTTGGTCGTCTTCATTCGCACCATCTAGTGACGTGAGGGGATACAAAGGCCACTATGAATTTATGTGGGGTAGTGGGTGAAAAGAATTTCATTGCATCTCTCCATCTCTTCCACGCAACAGTGCGTGGAACACCTTCTAACGTAAAATTGGTATCGAATAGGCACTACAAGATGGGGGGCATTTCCTATAGGAAGGAGTGAATTTTGCTCTAATACCACTGTAAGGAATCCTAATAACATCAGTGTGCTAAGGACCAGAAAGGAGGCTACAAGATAGGAGAGAACAAGAATAATTGTATTGCTTGAAATGTTTGCAGTGTGAAGCATCCCTTATATAGAGAGTGAAGAGCCACACATGATAAGCCATGTACTCCAAAACGTATGTGCATGAAGAGGGGTGTACCCCTTGTGAAGGTGTGACTCTTAGTGAGAGGGTACATTACAATAATACAAAGACCAGTGTCTTCTTCATATGTGTATGCCTCTTGTGAAGGTTATGGCTCATGGGAAGTGTTTTGTCAAAAGGGCATATAGTGAATAGATGCTTCTTCCAAGGGGTCTTGAACAGATTTACTAAACTGGTGATTAGATGCTTCCTCGTGATTTGTGTTAGCAAGTGGTGCATGAATATTGCAGATCTTTTTGACCGGAAGATGAGAGCTAGGTTTGTCACATTACGATTTGTCTAATAGTGCACGTCCTCTTAAGAATGCCTCGTAGGATTTTTGGGTTTTTCAGCTTTTAAAAGGAATATAGCATGTAGAATGTGAAGAAGGGTGGCCTGGATACCAGCTATAGGAGTTACGTGGAGGCTAGTTTCGCATGATTGGAGTTCGCCGGTGGGCAGAGAGATCATTATAGAGGCTACAACAGGAGGAGGTAAGTTATTAGAGAAACAAATTGGAAGGAATTCCCTAATTGGCAGCTGAACATGTGCTTGGAGTTCTTGGAGAGTGGCATGTGGCGAGTAATTCTGGGAGAGAGAGGATGCTACACAACTTGCAAGGCTTACAGGAGATTTGCATGGGGGAGCAAACAAACTGACCACTGGTTTATTGGAAAGTGCTCTTTGAAGTGAATCTTTGCATCATCTTGAGTGCAACAAATACTTGGATTGAACTTGATAAGTTCTGTAGAGTGAAACAAGATTTTTCCAGTGTGGAGATTTTGGAAGGTGAGAGTTGGATACTAATATGATGCAATCAAGGATGAAACAGCTAAGTTGGGATCAAGGTTGAAGAAGATGATTCAAAAGTTGTACTGTTAGTGGAATAAATTCACACAGTCAAAAGCCTAAGATACAATGGCTATACCAAATGTCATGGCCTTGTACTGCTCTGTTAGATGAAGAGAAGGAATTCAAAGCAAGTAGGCTGTATTGTGATGGTACAACTGCTTCAACAGTCGGAAATTCTTTTTCATGGATGCATCCCTCCTGTTTCAATGTGGTGAAATAGAGTTGCTTGAGCTGATACTTTCTATTGTTTTTGCTCTTCATTATGCCATAACCACTTTCCAAATACATGTGAGAGGGTAGACAATATATGAACCTGTATATTTCAGGTGGCACTCCCTAAAAGACATGGCTATGAGATCGAATCACAGATAATACTTAAAAAGAGGGTTGGAGGTTCCTGATATCCATGTTTAACATTAACACACTAGCAACCTATTTTGATGGGCCTTGAACCACCCAATACTACCTCATATAGTCATGTGGAGCCTAGATGCAGTTGTAGAGATTATTTATGTCATGCTTCCAGTGACACATATTGGAAGTTTCCTTGGAAGATTTGTTACAGAATCAATTTAGAAGTCATTCTGACAATTGGAGCTGCTTTCCTCAAGTACAAGCAAAGAACAATATACCAAGGACTAATTGATGCACCATTATGATTATTGCTATTGCCCTTGCATCATCCAATATTTTCTCGTACCAAGTTGTATCTAGCTTTTTCATACCAATCTTCCAAGACAAGTTCTAATGGATGTGCATAACCCCCATCAAAGTAAAGGTGCTTATACTTTGCTTTCAGAATAGCACTGCAAAATCTGTAATGATAGTGACTCACAATGTACCCTCACAGAGATCCGGGCAGAGCTGCAAAACTCCCCACAATCAGGCTACAACCATTTCACTTTTATAATAAGATTTAGAATTGGGACTGTACACATACCTGTAACAACTCTAAGAGACAGGCATCCTATTAAAGGAATAGCTTCCAATATATAAGTACCAATCTTTACTGCCAAGTAAGAATTTTGGCCCCAAGCCAAGGAATTTCCAGTTACGGAAAAATATGCAGCTAATAGTTAGAATTACACCCGTAACCCATGTTGATTCACAACAATGTTGCATAGTCCTGGATACAGGAATTCATCCTGAAGGCCATCACAGCAAAACTAGCAAGTACCTGAGGCAAAAACCATGTTTCTATTGTTTTTGGGTTGTGGTTATTTTCCTTCTATGTAAATTTTCAACATCTTCTTTCTTGCATTTCTTTGAAAACTACTTTGTTCAATATGTCTCCTTCCCATGTGAAAGGAACTATATGCCTACTTTGGTTCCTCTAATGTAGCACTTTCCAAGGGAGTAGCAAACATTCTGGTATGCTTGTGTCTGCAGGATCTTCTTCTTGGGAAAGCATTAAAGAAAGAAAGCTTTGCATGGAAGTTGCTGCTTTTGGTCATCATCAGTTTATGCGGACTTTCAGTGTGCTTAGTGCATGTGGATCAAAGAAGGTTTCTCTGGAAAGCAACGAATGACATCAAGAGAGCTTCTATGAGTGTGCAATGCCCTAGAAAATCGATGGATTCATCAAGTGGTTTTAAACAGCATTATCCTCAACCTCATAATTATACCAGGTAATTCATTTGAACACACAAAGTCAGGTATACTAATTACTGTGTGTTAGGTTCTGCAATCAATATTTGTAAATCTGATGCTTTCAATGAATGAATAAAATGTTTCATGGAAAAGTATCAGATTCTTTTTGGTTTTTTATGGAATGCCAGGGGGGAGTGTCTTTGCACACCAGTACACTACTTTGTGATTCTATCCATGCAAAGATCTGGAAGTGGCTGGTTTGAAACCCTTCTCAATAATCATCCCAACATCAGCTCACATGGGGAAGTTTTTGCTGGGAGGCAAATGCATAGAAACTTAGCAACTATTTCAAGGACACTTGATGCGGTCTACAACTTAGATTACCTGAGTAGTGCTGTCAAAGATGCATGCACATCTGCTGTGGGTTTTAAGTGGATGCTTAATCAGGTTTTTCCTCTCTCTCTCTCTCTCTCTCTCTCTCTCTCTCTCTCTGTTGAGTTGCAATCAAATTGATTGAAACAATCGACCTCCCATTCACAGCTTATATAATGGTCCCTTGGTTTTGAATTGTGAGTAATGTTTCTTTCTGCATAGCAGTATTCATAGTCTATTGAATGGAAGGGGGTTTGGGAAAGGGGGTAAATGTTATGACTAGCATAATCTCTATCATCTAGGGCCCTCAAGGATTCTATTAAATGGGACTTGACCACATGCTGACTGCTTGAACTGTTATTATAGTTGCATGTTGAGACAAAAAACTCCTCATTGAAAATAGCAAGAATGTGTGGAAAGCAAGTAGGTCATGCCTTGTGAAGCCTTAGCCTTTAAAATGTCTAAAGGTTGCATATTGCAAAACTTTTGAATTGTCACAACTACGAGTATGACAAAAACTATCAAACCAAGCGAGTGTCTAGACTGTACGAGGAATATGATGCCACTTGTTGAGATGGATTACTCCATTTGAAAAGCCTCATTAAAATTCTCCTAGACACAACCAGGCAGGTTTCTCAATGCCGATCTCGTGCTTACGATGCAGATAAGGCAAAATCTGAGCCTTGTAGGCTTGGATGTGGGGAACTTTTTTACTATGGTGATAAAACTTGTTACCACTTTGAAACATCTCATATAAGATCCTCGTTGGACAATGCAGGGTTAAATGAGCCTTATCAATGATGCCATTAAAAGTAGAAATTATGAATGGCCTCGGTGATATGACTAGCTGGACGTTTGCATAATTCAAAAGTCAGCATTTGGAAGACAGTACACTGGGGTTTTAGATACTGATGGTAGACAATATAATGAAGTATACTAATGAAAGCTATATAATATGCTCATAGATTATCATGCCCTTGAATTTTGTTGATGAGCCTTCATGACATGGTTCAGCTCAAAGCCTCACATTTTTTGTGAAGCTAGCTTTCAGTGTCTGCATGTGTTTTCATGGATGACAGGGCGTAATGGAGTACAACAGGGAGATCGCTTCATATTTTGAACAGAAGGGTGTTTCTGTCATATTTCTACTGAGGCGGAATATTTTAAGAAGACTAGTTTCAATTTTAGCGAATGCTTATGACCGAGAAATGAAGCAACTGAATGGTACTCACAAGTCTCACGTGCATTCTAAACAAGAGGTATCTCACTAATTTCAATAGACAAGGAGCATATATTTCAAGTACAGCTAATGCCTTGATTGGTTTCTTATTTAAACGTCTTGAGGTTGCAGGCTGTCACTCTGGCTACGTTTAAGCCAACCATCAATCATAATCTCTTGCCTGCAAATCTGCGTCGCATAGTGGAGGTAACGCAAGATGCATTGCTGCTCTTTAACAGCACACGGCATACTATCGTGTATTATGAAGATCTCATAAAAAACAAGAAGGTATGCAAAGATCAACAGTCTTGTAAATGCATGTGATCTTAGATTTTGAAAATTATACTTCCTACACCTTGCAATAAAAAATCTATTCATGCATATCTCTGTAATATTTTTATTCAGAGAGTGGATGACGTTCAGCAGTTTCTGGGTGTCCCACCAAGGAAGCTTGAGAGCCGACAAGTGAAAATTCATACAAGGCCCCTTTCAGAACAAATTCAAGACTGGGATTCAGTGTACAGAACACTCAAAGGGACAGAGTTTGAAACATTTTTGAGACAGAATGATTACAGATAATGCGCCTTTACAAGTATCGGTCCTCCATGTTGAGGATATTTGCATGCCTCCTTGGATGGATCAAGAGAATTTGATCGATCCAAATGAGATTTTTCTCAATCTAATTTTTTGAGAACAGAGAACTCTGAACGCCCAGGTATTTCTCTGTTCTCATTCTAATTTTTTTGAGAACAGAGAAATCTAAATGCCCAGCCAAAAATCATTATTGAATGATCGAAGACTGCTCAAACCTTTCAACATGCTACCCGTATGAGTCTCACTTTTTGGAGCTAATTGCCACCCATGCGGAGTATCGCTTTATTCCTAAATTATGCTCAGGATTATCGGTGATGGAAGTTGGTTTTCAAAAATCACTCTGGGGACGAGCAACTTCCTAGCAAATGGCACATCTGTCAAACATACATTCAGATGGGAATTCTACCTGATGTATGCATTTTTGAAGCTGTACTATATATTTTCTTTGCAGATGGGAATCACCTTCGACGGAGTATCTTTCTAAATCCTCTCTTGTATCAACATGATCATACGAGTATGCCAATATGATGATACAACAGTGTTAAGCAAGCGTACATTGTTTAAACATTGGCATTCGTAAAGAACCTTTCCTGCCATCTTATGCGACTGTAGGTACTCAAGGGGCTGGCACTGCATTAAGAGAAGAAAAAACATATTATTTTCGGGTTTTGTAGGCCTTCTCTCTAAGACTTAAATCAGCGTTTCTCTGACTCCATGCCACCTCTTAGGCATGAACCTTGCACCAACCAAGCCTTTGTCTCATGCATGTGCTATGCCTTGCAAACTCTCGCATCTCACATCGAAACAATGTCGCATCACGAATTCAAAATGTTAAAATATTTAACAACCTAAATTTTCAAAATCCTTCCTTTATTTTTGAAACATTCAAAAACGGTTAACTAAGTGGTCCTTTCCCTAGCTCAATAGACTTTTTGTGACAATTGAAGGAGACATTTCCTTGAAAACATCATTTCTAGCTCGGAAGTCCTTTGAGAGGACATGGATTTTTATATGAAAACATTTAAGTGCATTAAGACAATTAAAATTGTCTTTTGATTGTACAAATAGTTATAACTCCATAGTAGCAAAGCAATGAATAGGATGTGCTTCAACTCTTTGCATGGGTTTTCTCGCTCGATGTGCCCAATTTATCATGGTATGATATGTTTGGTGTAATGTCTCCTTATATGGTCCTTCTAGATCATACATTGCATTTGTTGAGTGAGTTTGCACAATAATACTCCTTGTCTTTATGGCCATGCTCATTCTTAGGTTTGCTATGGCAACCTTTTTCCATGTCATCTATCTTGCCGCATTTAAAGCATTTCATCATTAGTTGAAGCAATAAAATGCATATCGTGCATCTATTTGTCCTTGTTTCATTTGTCACTCTCGATTCATAATTTACTCCTATTGCTTTCTTCCAAATAGCCATGGTCTTTTGCTTAGGAGAGCGACATCCGGGTTGCGATTTTCATACAACTTCCATTCTTGAAATCGCATGATGCCACTATTACTTTAAATATAATTAATTATATAAGAATATGAAACTTTACTATCCTCATGCCCTAAGGTTAAGTCATTTGGTCATGGCTATTCATCTTCCTATCCAAAGACTACTTCTATCAATCATTGATAGTAAGCACTGAAAAGAAACAACCATAAATCTCTTACCTGAAGGAAGATATATTGATCCAACCACTCAAAAGAATCGGTGCATACCCTTTAAACAAGCGATCGAGGGCCGTTTATGTCAATCGCAGTTCTAGTGTTGATTTTCAAAGCATCTTTGATAACTTTTGCATACAAACTCAAAACATAGCAATCAAGTAGTCTAAACAATCATAAGGAACATTTTGAGAATGACCACGTCATTAGATTGCATAAAATCATGTCGCTTGCCTCTCGTAGTCAGGCTACAGTGTAGTCCTGGCTCTGATACCACTGTTACCAAAACTGAACTCAAATATGTTCACAAATTCAAGATTTACCAAAACCATAGAAACCAAGAACCAAGAAACAAGTGGGGAAAGAGAAAGAGAGAGTGACACTACACAGGGTCCAATCTCCCCCCCCTAGATGGTGGCTCTTGCTTCCCATCTAGAGTATTTATAATTGTAATTCCAAAAAGCAAAGAGCCAATAATAGTACATCCGAAAGCATCCCTTGTCCATAATTAGAGGGATTGCTCAACATAGCTCCATGAGCTTAAAATATCACAAGGCTTAATATGCCCTCATCCACAATTAATAAAATAAATTAGCCCATGGCTTAAAAATCCATTACTTTACAATATGGCCCATGGCCTTTGACAGCCATTAGATACTTTGATCAATCCAAATCACCTTCACCATCTCCATTCCTCGTTATCCAACTCATCATCTATACTCAAGCCACCAATTGTGTTAGTTATTACAATCAATTGACGAATCATCACACCAACTAATCCCAACACAATTGTACGCTTGATATATAGACATCAAAATACACCTTGCAATCAATTGCAATAACACTAGTAACACTAGTGACATTAGTATTAACATGGAGTCACCCACAATACTAACCATTCAGCTTGGCAAAACATAGGTAGTTAGGCGTCCCCAACTAAACCCCACAAAGCATCCACTAGGACCCTTGTCGTCTCTGGTGTGCTCTTACGAAATATTTTGCCATAGTCACACTTGACTAAAATAAAATAATTTCCATAGTAAGAAATATTGGAAATACAATTCCGTAACAAATCCATATCATCAAGACGCGTCAGCATCCATGTCATCGATGACACGTTCTCAAGGCCACGCCACCCTGCCACCTCAGCGCTACCATGTGGCATATAGCCCCCTGGCAGGCACAATAATCTCTTTAGAGGCACTCCCTATGCACCTAGCCACCACATCACATCGTGCTTCATAGGGCCTTGCCAGGCACATTTTGCATGTGAATCCACCTACCACATCACCATAGTGCCATCTCATCCTTTTTTTTCCCTCCACCTTAATCAAGCCATATCTCTTGATCCAAGAAGAATTTGAGGGTGCTCCAATGTGTTGTCTAGCGGAGACACACATGTCATGGGGATGTTGGAAGTGTGTTGATGGAGCTCCTCACTCTGTGCTACTCCCGGAGGGACCATTGCGTATTAAGGCCTTCACTTGTGTCACTCAAGTGCCTACTGGATCGTGGCAATGGGGTTTCCACTGGGAAGAAGGGGGTGAGAATGACAGAGGGGAGGGGAAGGGAAGAAGGGAAGGGGATGGAGGAGGAGAAGAAGGTGAAGGGGGATCGTGGCAAACACCAAAGTCAAACAAGGAGAGCAAGAAAACTTCAATCTCAACACATGAGCAAGAAGAGAGCTTGTATTTCTCAAAGGGTGCATACAACAATGAAGATCAAAGTCAACTACTTGGCCTTTTATGCATGTCACCTTTTGAAGGGAGGGCCAACCCTATTCCTTGTACCACTCTCACTTTAGATGGGCTAGATACGTTAACATCCTCAATGGCTATTAACATGTCCCCCTTCTTATTGCTGATTTGTCCTCAGAGGATCAGCCGCATTGTAGTAGGTGAGTGGAGAGGACTGTTTGGAGTACTACGTAGCAGTCCAATTGCTATGGGGTGATCCGTGGTGTGAAATAAGGCTGGTACATCCTGAAGTGGGTGGCATGCATGTCCTTGAATGTGTGAATGTGATGGCCATGTAGATTTCAAACCTGAAGGTACAGGCACAAGTTTTGGAACTAGGAGGGGTTGATGTTAGGGTCGAAGAAAATTTGGTTGTTGATTGGACGGCTATGGGCGGGGAGATCTCGGAGCAGGAGGAGGATAAGGTGATTGAAGTACACCGCTTCTACCACTGCGGGGTCGGGTACCGAGCCATAGCTATCATTGACTGAAGGCAAAAGCAAAATCCTTCCTTAGTCATTTCCTTGTGGAAACTATACTTAGGGAAGTTGTATATGATGTTGGGATCTTTCTTTTGGAGCTCCCGAAAGTGGGCCCAGAACCATTGTCATTCCATGGGCATATAGAGGGGATGGATCCACCACTCGAGGGGTGCATTGTAATAGTAGCACCAAAATTGCTCCTTCTTAAAGAAGGGGATGTGCTAGCGGGGTTGAAGGCCTACGTTTGTGTCGATGAGGGGAATAGGTGCATCTGGAGCTAAGTTGTAGCTGCCACATGTGCGCTTCGAGTTGTTTCACCTCCAATCATTGAAGGACTGAGTGATAAAGGGCGAACTTCCATTATTTTGTATAGGTCAAGTAGGAGCCTTCGAGTTGTGCCTTCCAATAATGCATGAGAGTTTTGTCGGGTAAGTTCTGTAAGGATTAAAGGTGGGCCACCATTGTACATCTTCTGGTGGTGAGGAGGGGGGTGTTGGAGGAACATCATCATCCACACTTGGCATGGGGTCCTCCTTTGCATTCCCTATAGACAAAAGGTCGATCGGCCTGTGGACTAGAATTTTCGGCCATAGCAATGTATTGATAGCTTCTTCCTGTAGGTCAACAGGAGCATTGGAGGATATGGATTGGGAGGTCCTGTGTTGTGCGATGCTACTAGTGTTGGAGGCTTTGAAGTAGTACTCGGGCTAGATTATGCAAGGAAGGGGAGGCGGGACATGATTGGCAGTTTGCTGAGGGGGGTGGATGGGATTTGTGGGATCGGGGTTAGGTATATCAGCGTGAGGGGGGAGTAGCATTAAATACAAAGATGGAATCCTGACCATCCCCCTCAGTGATAACTTTGGGGTATGCTACATGAACCATTTCAAAATTGCTCACCCAGGATTTGTGTGAGTCTTGGAGAGCTTTTAGCACCTTGTTGAACAAAATGATGATGCCGAGGGGGTGGTAGGTTGTGGAGTGATAGGAAAGTGGAGTGATAGGAAACTAAATGTCCTTCAGTTTGAACCACCGAAGCTCAGTCATAGGTTTGCATCCAATCGATGTCAGCTTGTATTCTTTTGAGAGTACAGACCCATGGGCTCAGTTCATTAGGCTTGCCTAACTGCATCATGTCATCGTCCTATGGGTAATTGGTGGACTCGGTGATTATTCGACACCATGCCTAGAAGTTTAAGAGAATGCGGTGGGCAGCTAAGGTTTGAAGATTGGAGGGAAAGACTAGAGATAGGCTGGTGGGCCGAAGAAGTAGGACATAACTAAAATAGGGCGACAATGGTTGGGATTTCCGCAAAGGATGGTTGGCTTGAGCGGGAAAATGATGATGAGATTGATGTGGAATATGGGATTTTGTGCGTGGAGTGCATCGAAGTGCATCTGAAGTGTTTGGGGGATTGTGCATGGGAATCGTGTGTAGGTGGCGAGCTGTGCGTAGACTTTCCTACACATGGCGAATTCATGCTGCTCCTTGTCTTCTAACGTGGACTCCTCTGGGCATCCAGAGGTGTAAAGCTGCTCATTTTTGGTCTACAAGGTGACAATGATGGTTTGTTCCTATGTGGGGGTCCTGAAGCATCTGGATTTGTCGGTCAGATCCCTCCATGTGCCTTGCATACACTTCCTTAACTTGTGTACGTTGCTCTTTCGCAATTTGGAGGCTTGATTCTACCTTGTCCAGCTGGTCCATCATGGTCTAAACCATGGATTCACTGGTAGAGAGCTCATCCTTGAGCTTTGTAATAGTGACCTCCAGGTCCTAGACCTTGGCCTCGTAGGGCCTTGACTCTATCTAGGGTGGTTGGCTTGGTAGCTTGTGTGGTGACCATGAAGGTGTGGCATTCGCGTGCCCTGACTTGAGCTTGTAGTAGAGAGGAGGATAGTTGGGAGGCATGATCTTGCCTCCGTTGCAAAATTGGGCACAATACGCCCATGGCATTCAGTAGTTGAAGCTCCATATTGTCTTCCTTTGATAATTGTTCGGCAGACATCTTGCTAGGTGTCTAGTACTCAGGTGCACTGCAAAAATACCAGGCTTCTGTGAGCCCTGCCCATGGAGAAGAGGAAGAGCTGGTGACAAAAGAAGATGGCTCTTGGGCCTATATGGTGGTGATGGCTGTAGTCTGGGGGGCAGAGGAGGTGGGGGGAATATATTCTGCCCTGGGGTGGAGGCCAATATTTATTGTATCTTCCCCTTGAAACATTTCCACATCATTGGGGGCTTAGATTGGTGCCTTGCCTTTAGATTGAAACCCTTGAGGCATCTCTGTCTCTCCAGAAATTCCCACACTTGATGGTCCTCATATTGCTCCCTTAGTTGACTGTTGAGTGGTTATTGAGCAGGGCGGCTTGATGGGGTTGCACTCGGATCAATCCTGAGCCTTTTGGGGTCGGTTGCCACTATCTCTTCTTCTGTTGAAACATCTCTTGCGGCTTCTTTGGCGACAAGACCATATCCGAGTGGTGGCTATTGTTCCATTATGTGGTAAATTATGTCATGTAAAGCATTGGGTTTCCCAAGACATTGCCATGTGTTTTGAGGTCCTCCCTCATTTGAGTGCAGAAATAATCTACCCAATTTGTGACTTGTGGTTCTGCCAGCTTGATGAGGATGTTCGGCAATATAGACTGATGGTGGTCCATATGTTTGACCTGTGTCAATAGTTGGAGCACTCTTGACGATTTATCCAGTTCTGGCATTGTGAGTTCTGAGAAGTGGATGCGGCCCTTGTTTTTCTTTTTGTCATAGTTGTAGATCTTGTCGAGGGGCTCATGTAGATTCTTCTTCTGCATATACTTTTCTGCAATAACTGGTAGGTCGAAGGCTGCATGTACTACATCCACATTGAGGTGGGGGAAGTGGGGGCCCCTATTGCATCTTGAGTATGCAGGCTTGCAAATTTGAATTGTAAGTGCCGATGAGCTCCCCAAGTAGCTTTATGTTAAGGTGGCATGGCAATTGGTCCACGATTGGCTTGAGACCTATATCATCACCAAGGATGCTTGCGCCTCCATATCCTTCAATGCCTGGCATGTGGCCCCTTTGTGGTAATAGAAGGTAAAACCCTAACCCTCATACACATATTTGAGCCATTTAGTTGCTAGAGCAAGGCTTCGCCCAATGGAGAGTGTGCCAGTGTCCTTATGACTTTGTATTCTACCTGTGCTAGAGCTGGTGTGCGCTTTCTGGATGATCGAGAAGGCAGGGTGGCAACCACTTCTTATGGCTTTTGAGAGGTCTATTGAGTAGCGATCTCCTCCTTAGTTTGTAGTTCAACTTTTGCTACAGGTATGTCAGACGGCATCATGATTGATCCTAAGGGCGTGCTTTGGGATTCAAATGGGCTGATGGGCAATGGATTGGCAGGCACTAGATTTGGGGGGTGGAGAAGGTCGAGTTCCTACTAGGATTCAAAGAATTTTTCTTGGGATCCATTGGGAAGAAGGAGGATAGGCGCGTAACGAGTAAGTCTATGGAGGAGGAAGAGGCATAGGACATTCAAATGGTGGCTAGTGGCTAGTATGGAAGGAGGCAGGGAGCTGCAAGAATTCTGGCAGATAACTTATAGCAGCGTTTGGCTATTTTGCTAAGGTGACAAACTGGGGGGATAAGGGGTCCTTTTATAGTTTTCAGTAGCCCACCGACCAGAGGGACAACCTTATGGCAACGATCCGATAGGATGGATAAGATGATGGTTCAAAGGCTTACAGGTGAGGGTAAGTAAGGCAGCGGTATGGCGATGAGTCAGAGGGATGAATCTATGGCACCGATCGGCGGGTTAGTAGTATGGTGATGATCCAGAGGGAGGACTGTATGGCATTGGTCATCGGGTTAGTAGTATGGTGACCATACGACAGGATGACTGTATGGCACCACTCACAACTTCAATTGATCCTTCCCCATTAGGATTGCCAAATGATGATGCTCTGGTTTACTCACTCCCCAATGGTTAACTTATGAGTGCTCAATGTACATTGGTCATGAACTGTTAACTCAACCCTATGCAGTGCTCGAATGAATATGCTCACTCTTGGAGTGAGTGAGCTATGTACGTGCATGCTCAGGTGTAATGAAAGAAGATGCTAGAAAAACAACATAAACTTTGGGGTTGCTATTGAAGGGAAAATTGTATGATGATGGGGGGTCAAGTTATTAACACTTGAACAGATTTCAAAAACTCATATACACAAGTTGAAGTCAAAGTAACACTTGTAATAAAGAAGTCTGTTACAACCAAAGCACCTCGGCTTGAGCTAAGCACTCAATAGAAAAGTCCTAACATAGCACGCCAAGTGAGAGAGAGTGTGAACCACACACTCTCACTCAACTCCTCTTTTCTCCTTGTTACAATGCTTTCTCGACAATGTTGCAGACATCTTCACCAAAGCACTTCCACGCAAAAAGTTTGAGGCATTTCGCAGTGCCTTGAACTTATGTCCTTTTAAGGCTACCACAGAATCAACTTCTATAGTTGGTACACTGGATTCGCTGGACCGCTACTCACCATTGATCTATAGCTCTGCTTCAGACACAAGGTCACCCCTTCTTGTTGCTAATGCTTGCTATTTAGAAGTTAACTAATGAGATACTCCATGTGATTGCCAATATGGCAGGTGCCACCTTCTCTTGCACCTATGTTAAGTCTGCATGTTGGCTTGACCTGAGGGTGAACATTAATATATAAGAAATAAATTTGGTTGTTTTTTTGTAATAGATCAATCTTGGAGTAAAATATATGTACATTTTGTAAATACCCATGCATGTGAAAGTAAAATGGATGCACATGGGATATACATAAACTATGAATGGAATTCGTAGATCAACCCTGCTATTCCCCCTCCCCCAATTTTGTTTTTGAAAAAATGGCCATCATGCCCTATGTGAACACTGGTGGGCATATGGGCTAGACTGCAATGTAGTCTAGGCCATATGCACGCTTGCACACACACATAGAGCTTGATGGCCTTTTTTAAAAATTCATTTTGGAGGATTAGCTAGTTGGCACCCTAGAAGACTCACCCCCAAAAAAAATTCAAGAAAAAAGTCCATCTTACCCTATGTGCCCGAGCTACATATGGGCCAGATGGCATCGTTGTCTAGCAATGCCGTCTAGTCCATACGTATGCCCATGCAACATAGATTGAAATGTCTTTTTTAAATAAAAAATATTGAGGTGTTGGATACTTCTTGCCAAGCCCTGCACTTTTGAGGCTTTCCATGACAAAATCCCATTTATTCTATCATAAGCCTTGTCGAAGTCAACTTTGATCATGCAAATGTCTTGTTGACTTTGACTTTTGCCCATTCCATGCCTTCCCAGTTGGACACAATAGCCTCCAAGATGTGTCTATCATGGAAAAATCCCTTTTGTTCAAGTCTACAAGTCTTAATGCCTGGGGCACCAACTCCCTTTAGTAAGAATACCTATCAAAATCCTAAGTATCAGATGAATTTAACAATATGCCATGAGTAGAAATTATTCAAATTAACATGGTTGTGTTCTATACTAAAGGAGCTTCAAATATGTCTTTACATCTTGAAATTTGGGTAACACATGAAAAAGTTACATTAATTTGAAAGGAAATGGGTTTTCATATTTTAGTGTATTTTTTGTTTTACCCCTCCTCATCCAAAAGATGCCACCCTTGGGCCTCACATATTATGAAAAATATGTACAAGTATTAAAATCTTGCATATGTACAGCAACATATGGAGCAATGCAGATTGACAAGGACATGCAAACGTTTTGCAAATTTGCCTTGTGTGGAAGGGGTGATTAGCAATGCAGCAACCCATGAGTTTGACGGATGCATAGGCAAGATTCACATATGTCCAAACAAGGGGAGGGTGAAGGGGCGTTGAATGTCGTTGGCACAAAATAATCAAATGAAAGAGATGTCCATCGTGCTTGTTTTCGTTGTCCAATTTTTGGGAGGCTTACCTCAGGATGTGGACAACTAAAAAAAGTGAAAGTTTGAAGGCTTTGTTGATCCAATCAAATGGGTAGATTTTGCTACAATGCATGATCATGTGTGAAAGACATCAACACCCAAAAGCCATTTCCCATCTGAAACATCGATATGGACATGTGTGAATCTTACCATAGAGACGTTGCACTCCCATGAAAGAGCTTGGCTTTTGGACTTGAGCTCACCTTTGGCCTCCCTGTAAAAGGGCTAAGGTTTTCTCAGATATAACCTAAGCTATAGATCATGATGTTTTCATAGATGGAATCAAGCCTTTAATTTAAATGCTCCTTTTACTTGACCATAATTAAAGTACCTCACACTCAGACCACTAATGTCACGTCTGGGAAAAAAAACATACGTACGTACACATACACGCATGCACGCATGCACTTGCGCATGCACACACACACACACTCACACACAAAAACTTGTGGTTAATCTTGAACCTCCCCCTTAGGCCTCCACGTGGGGAAAGGGGCGCAGTCAGACTTTTCACTTGGAATGTCCTCTGATGACTTTCCTCCATGGAAACAATGTTCACAGAAAATTCTTTTCTTAGTTAATAGAGAAACCTTCAAGTTGAAAATGTTAAAGTTTTAAATTGAAAATTTACAAGTTTTAAGCAAAAATTCTAAAGTAAAATGCCTTAAATTTGCATGATTTAAAACCTTCTCTTTTTAAATTTGAAGGTTAATTTAAACTGCCATTCACTTAACATTAAACCTCAATTTTTTGTGAACACTCCTATCTAAGGAAGCCTCATATGAGCTTGAGGATACATCAGGCACATGTGTGCCAGAGATTGCAGCCCATTATTCATGTTGTGTACTACTGACAAATGGAAATAGGGGCACATGGTTTCCTGGAGTTGGCCGGATCTTATAAAAAATTAGAGGCACATGGTCTGATAGTGATGCGGGTTGATGGTAATGCGGGTTTGCACACATATGGCAGCTCTTGATTACTTATCGGTTGATTGCCTGCCTGCCCTTGCTTTGTTGTGCAATCGAATATGCACAATCAAGCAATGTGTCGTCTTTCGATTTGATTTCATTAAGCGAATCGGTGCCATGCCGAATGGAGCTTAAAACCAAATCAAGTAGTTTGAAGTCTTCATTTCCAAGTTCCTTTGGTATCTCAAGAAAGCTTGAGGTGAGCTTGAAGAGAGAGTCTTAAAGCCTAGTGTGAGCTTGTAAGAGAAAGTGATCCATTGACTCAATGCAAAAAGCAACATGCTTAAGTCTCCTTTCCTTTCCTAACTCAGGAAAGCCTCAGCCCTCAAGTGAGCTTTTCCTTGAAGAGTTTTTCTGTGTTCATTTTCTTGTGCATTTTATGGAAATATCCTCTTCATGCTTCCTTGTTAGAAGAGCGATGAGCTCTCCTTCTCCACCTTCAAGCTTACCAAGCCTCTCCCCTCCAAACATGTCCTCCTCTCCCCCCTCCATAGCCATAGCCTCTCCCATCTCACTTTTTGCGAGCCTTCCCCCCACCCCCCCTCCTCCCTTGCCTTCGCCCCTGCCACCATCACTAACCTCGTCCCTGGCTTCGACTTCTTTGAGTGCGTCGTCGATGGCTTTGGTAACCATGTTTCTTCCCTCATCAGTCTTGACGTCCCCCCTTGCACCATTGCCATCTCTGACAAATCTGGTCACTTGAGCTATAAATTAGAGCACAACTGTGCTAGCATTGTTGGCAAGGCCACAATGGAGCTTCTGGGTGTGCGATCTATGGGCATCTCTATCTCACTCTTGGTAGCAGTTTAGGGTCCAATGCAACCAATGTTAGAGCTATAGCAGTCGTCGTGAATGCACTTTTTGGTAGTCCCTTATCAAAGGCAAAGCTTGTGCTTGTTGCTGGCTTGCAATCGGAAGCAACCGTGAGTCATTACCACACTGACAATGTAGCCCCATCCTTGATGGGGGGCTATGTTTTAGTGCAAAGCTACAAACCATTGCAAATGACTCCCCTCACTGTTCCTGCACAACCTGACCTTTTCTTCGTACTTGTAAGCCCTGCATCTAAGGCTCCCACTAAGCGGATGCGAGTTGTTCTCTCCCAACATATTACCATATGTGATCAAGTCTTTTCTCTCTGTGCCAACATGGACTTAAGTACCACAAATTGTGTGTGTAGTGTAGCAGCAAAGCTTCGCTTGTACTTGCATAAGGCTAGGAATAATCTCCCTTAGGAATCCTCAACATGCATCTTCAACATGCAAAGTCCTACATACAACTCTTACATGCAAGTTCTACATACAATTCCTACATGCAGTTTGTATATGCAACTCCTACACACAACATGCAAGTCCTACATGCATGTTCCACATACAATTCCTACATGCAACATGCAACTTCTATATGCTCATCGTAGATGCATGTAGAGAGAGAATGTCTTACAATTCCTACATGCAGAGAGAGAAGCTCTCCAACTTGTTTATATATCCCATAATGGAATGAAGCCCACACTCTTAGGGGCATTGTGTTGAGTTCTACATTGGTCAAGTGTTCTTGCATAAGGCTAGGAATAATCTCCCTTAGGAATCCTCAACATGCAAAGTCCTACATACAACTGCTACATGCAAATTCTACATACAATTCCTACATGCAGTTTGTACATGCAACTCCTACACACAACATGCAAGTCCTACATGCATGTTCCACATACAATTCCTACATGCAACATGCAACTTCTATATGCTCATCGTAGATGCATGTAGAGAGAGAATGTCTTACAATTCCTACATGCAGAGAGAGAAGCTCTCCAACTTGTTTATATATCCCATAATGGAATGAAGCCCACACTCTTAGGGGCATTGTGTTGAGTTCTAGTTTGGTCAAGTGTTCATGCTTCCTTGCACTCCATGTCCAAAAGCATGTCCTAACCTTGCAACTCCTCCTCTCTCCTCCAACCTTGCAACCCCTCCTCTTTCTCTCTAATCCCTTGAAATTAGGAAAGGCTAATTGGGGGCCCTTTTGACACCCTATTTCTCCCCTAATGAGAGTAAAAAAAATTTCCAACTCTAGCAAAAATATCAGCCCCAAGCATCAACCTTGGGTTAGTACCTTAAGAAAAGAATTTTAATTCTTTCAAAGAATCCACTTGAAGAGAAAATCCAGATATTTAATGGACACCAATGTGTAGAGCTTGCATTTTTGAACATTTCACCTTTTTACAAAAGAGCGATTTGTGCTAACCATGAAAAGTTATGGCCCAAGAAGAGTTTTAGGTTTAACCCTAGCCCTAAACCCATTCCTATAAAAGCCCACTCCACCCCCTCATTCTTCTTCTTCCACATCTAGCCTCCGTCCTCTTCCCCATTCCGATCCCTATGCAAGACCCTCCTCCCTCTCCATCGCCCACCATACTACTCCCACCCATGCCCCAATGATAAGTACCTCATAGCTTGGTTCATTACAGGCCTATGGAAGAAAATCTGCAAAGACATGAAAAAAATTAGCAGTTACAAAACATTCAGTGCTACTCATGCAGCAACCATTGACATCGAGGATGGCATGACAAACTCTGTCACCAGTAGTGCTGATGGAAGAGCTAGTATACACGATCAACGCTTTAAAATGAGAAAAGCCAAGTCAACAGCAAAAACGTCTAGTGCAGATCACCTGGAGGCCATGACCATGAAACTAAGAGAAGAAATCATACATGCCATTGAACAAAAGCTTCACATGTCAGAACAACCCCCTCAGACTTATCCAAGGTGAGAAAATGTATGGTATCCACATTGCATGGCTAATCACACAGCACGTGAATGCCTCATCCTAAGAGCCAGGATCAATGCACAAGCCAATCCACTGACAAAATATGAAGATGGGAGAGGATAAGAGTGGAGATGAGGAGAGAGGGCGCAGCTAGAGAGCACACTGCAAATGACTAATTATACACTAGATTTAGTATAAAATGTAGAATATATACAACCCATTTAGGGTTAGGGTTAGGGTTAGGGTTAGGGTTAGGGCATCTAACCCTTTCCTTTATAGCAATCTATTGGGTTAGTGCTATGCGCATATGATCACGTGATGGTGGTATGCACACATGATCACATGATGTTGAGCGTGAACTCTCAACACCTTCCCTTAAGATCAACACCATGAAGTAGGCCTTCCCTCAAGATGATGATTCTGGGGAATCAAAGAAGGACTGAGCATTACATTCCATCACACCCCTTTAATGGGAATGTCCTTCCTTTGCATCAAACCAAGAGCTAGTCGGTGTTTCTCGAAAATCTCTTTACCGAGTGGTTTGGTAAAGATGTCTGCAACATTCTCTTTGCTATCACAATGCTGTAATGTGATGTCACCAAGTAACACTCTTTCTCTGATGAAGTGCTCTCTGACATCAATGTGCTTTGTCCTAGAGTGATATACTGGATTCTTGGCCAATGCTTGAGCCGATTGATTTTCACAGTATATTGTTGTTGGCTTTGACTCATCAAAGTAATCTATTTCTGAGAGTAGTCTTCTAAGCCATATAGCCTCACATGCACCTATAGTAAGTGCCCTATATTCTGCTTCAGTCGAAGACAAAGAAACATTTGGTTGTTTGTTTGACAACCATGATATAGCACCTTGACCAAGGAAAAATGCATACCCCTGTGTCGATCTCCTAGTCTCATGATCTCCGGCATAGTCATTGTCATAGTATCCATGCAAGTGTGGATGACTTCCTATGTATTCTATCCCAAACTATCTTGTACCTCTGATGTATCTCAAGACTCTTTTGGCTGCATTCCAATGAGACTGTTTTGGATTTTTCATAAATTGTACAAGTGAGCTTACTACATAACAAATATTTGGCCGTGTGATAGTCAAATATATAAGAGATCTGATGAGATGCCTGGAGTATCTATCATTGATTGTAGGCTTTTCTGAGTATTTAGTAGGTTTCATACTCTATTCCATAGGAGTGGCGGCAATCTTGCAATCTGCCATATGAAACTTCTTCAGGAGATTCTCAACATACTTGAGTTGACTAATGAATGTGCTATTTGAATCTCTCCAGAACTAAATTCCAAGACAATAGTGCATAAGTCCAAGATCTTTCATGTTGAACTCTGTAGATAAGTCTTGTTTTAGCTTTCTGATGAAGCTATCCTTACTTCCGGACACAATCAGATCATCTACGTACAAAAGTGCAATAGTAATGTCTTCCCCTTGGACTTTGTAGTAGAGAGTATGATCTGCATTGGACTTCATGTATCCCAGATCAGCAAAATACTTGTCGATTCTATTGTACCAACATTTGGGTGCTTGCTTTAAGCCTTAGAGACTCTTCTTGAGATGGCAAACCTTATTCTCCTTTCTTGGTTCAACATAACCTGCTGGTTGTTGCATGTAGACTTTCTCATCTAGATAACCTTTGAGAGATGCATTCTTGGCATCGAGCTGATACACATTCCATCTGTTGAGTATCACTAGTGATATCAAGAACTGTATGGAATCCATCTTTGCTACTGGAGCATAAGTCTCATCATAATCTTGACGATATTGCTGTGCAAATCCTTTTGCAACTAGTCTGGCTTTGTATCTTTGAATACTTCCATTTGGATTGTACTTCACTTTGTATATCCATTTGTTTGCTATGGCCTTCTTTCCTGGTGGAAGGTCGCATAATTCCCAAGTATTATTCTTATACAAAGCATCCATTTCTCCATTCATAGCAGTTTGCCATTCTGGCTTGTCTACTATGTCTTTGAAGTACACTGGCTCTTCTGTAGCCATGATGGTAGTCATAAGAGCATAGTTGGTCGTTTCAACCTGAATTGCTTTGCCTTTCTAAGCATATGTTAATCTGGCTGGAGGTCTGCTTTCCCTAGTAGACCGTTTGAGTTACTGTGGCTCTGCTTGGGGTGTTGCTAGCAATCCTTGCTCTTCTTCATCAACCTATTCTGTAGGTGACTGTGAAGTTAATGCTTCTATCTCCTGTGTGTTTGAGGTTTTCCATTATGATTCCTCATCAAAGATTACATCTCTGGAGATAATGACCTTGCGGTTGATGGGATCATACAACTTGTATGCTTTGCTTTCTTCACTGTAGCCAACCATGATGCATTTGTGTGACTTCGCATCCAATTTCGTGCGATGATCATCATGTACGTGGGCATATGCTATGCAACCAAATATGCGGAGATGCCCAATGTGTGGCTTATGTCTAGTGAATGCTTCATAAGGAGTCATACCTTGTATCGGTTCAATAGGAAGCCGATTAAACAAATAGCTCATAGTGGCTATTACTTCTACCCAATACTGATTCGAAAGATGCTTCTCACTAAGCATTGCTCTAGCACTGTCTACTAAAGTCCCATTCTTCCTTTCAGCTCTTGCATTCTGCTGAGGAGTATCTGCACATGTGAATTGCCTTCGAATGCCACGACTTCTGCAAAAGTTCATGAATGCTAAAGATATGTATTCACCTCCTCTATCTGATCTCATGACCTTGATCTTTTTGCCTGTCTGGTTTTCTACCATGGCTTTGAATTCTTGAAATCTGGAAAACACTTCAGATTTCTCTTTCAGAAAGTATACCCAATAATATCTGCTGTAGTCATCGATGAAAGTCAAGTAGTAAAGTGAACCATTGATGCTGCAGGTCTGGGCATCACCATACATCTGTATGAATCAAATCAAGAATACCTCCTACATGAGAGGTACTTCTGCCAAAGTTGGTTCACTTTTGTTTGCCGAAGCAGCATGCTTCACAAGCTTTTCCAAGAAACTATAGCTTAGGAATCCCAATTGCCATATTCTGATTTCTGAGATCTAACAAGTACTTCAAATTGACATGACCATATCTCTTGTGTCATTTTGCAAATAGTGGCATCTGTTGCGGTTGAGCTGACATGGCATGCTTATCTGGTGCTATAGATAACATTCTGTATAAGCGTCCTTCCTTGACACCTTTTGCTACTGGCTAACATCTTCTAGATTTGTCTCTAATAGTGCATTCATCTCCGTCGAAGATGACTCGATAATTGTGTTCCGTCATTTGACCTATTAATAAAAGGTTCTTGCTGAGCTTTGGAACATAGAGTACATCTTTCACCAATCCTTTTGTACCAGTGAAATTGTTCATAGGGATAACACCTGTCCCTTGAACTGGATTTGGTGTATTGTCTGCTGTGTAGATGGCATTTTTCGGACCTTCTAATGGTTTCATCTCTGTGAACCATTCCTGATGATTTGTCATGTGAGATGATGCACCGCTATCAATATACCAAGAATTTTGTTTTGCTTGGTCGACTTGATAGCTGAAATCCTCTTTTGGATTATAATCAGTGTCATCTTGGTTCTTGATAATAGTTACTCATCTATAACTCTTGACCTTCCATAGTCCTATGACTCATGCTAAACCTATGACTCAACCTAGGTGCCAAAATACCCCTCAACAGTCACCATGCTTAATCTGATACTACATTTAAATTTTCACATTAAACTTTCAATTTTAAATTCAGAAACATTTAGCAGTGCACCTACAGTGCAATTTAAGAGGAGTGGCTTGCAATGTGGTGAAGATGAAAGGGAAAAGTATAATATATAAACTTGATCCATTGGCATTTGATTTCACACATATTACTGATAAGGATGAGTACTCTTTGAAGAAGATGGGGTGGAATGTGGTAAAGGAACTTGTGTGGCCCAAATTTGGATAGTAAAGGCCACACATAATGACATGCATAGATGGAATTCAATTCTAAATTGAGCTACATGAACTCCATACTTGGAATGAATCCATAACAAGTAGATATAGACAATTGTTGGAGGATACATAATATTTGTAGTAGCCATGTGTGAGGAGACATGGTAGCATATCTTATGTTACATGTATACAATAAATTAAGCCTCAGATAAGCATTTTGAATTGCTATTTGTGGATATTTGCATTATATATGCCATGAATCACTGGGATGTCCACCATGATGATTTCCTTTGCCTTGAAAATTCCCTCGATTACACTAGATTGACCACCTTGGTCGTACTGCTTCTTGCGCCAATCTCTTTCATAGTGTCCAAACTTGTGATAGTAGTTGCACTAAATGTTTGACACATTGGTGGATGGATTCCCTCATCCTTGGAATCTTCCTTGATTGGAATGATTTCCTCTTTATTGATTTTGATGTTGCTGAGGATGATGCTGATGCTGATTCCAACTTTGATGATGATGACCACTTTTCTGGAATGATCTACCTCTGTGTCTCTGTCTGAAGCTTTGAATGCCTGATCATTAGAATGACCTTTTCGTGCTTGAATGGCTTGAGTCTTGAGTTCTTTACCAAGTAGGACTAACTGAAGTTCTTCCAGTGTCAGTATTTGCCGTTGGATGGTAATACTCTGGACTAGATTCTAGTATCCCTCTCCTAGTCCATTCAGGATGACTTGAACCATTTCTGTGGGGTTCATAGTCTCTCTTGCTCCTGCAAGCTGATTGTTGTAGTCTGTGATCCAGAGTACATAAGCATGACCGGTTTCGCTGTTGTTGTGAAAAATCTGGTTGATTTGGTTTCTCATTGTGAGAATCCTGGAAGTGTTCTTTGACTCGTATAGAGCTGCGAACATATCCCATGCTTCTTTCGATGTCTTGATTGTGTTGAGCTATCCTAGCATGACATCTTGCACATTCTACTTAATCAGATGATAGGCGTACTTGTCTTTCTTATCCCATTCTGACTAAGCTCGAGCAATGGCAGGATTTGCTACGGGTGCGAAAACTATTTGTGTAGCTGTAGATCTCGCTGCTGGTGTTGTGACAATAGGTGGAGTAGAGCTACTGCTAGTTGGATCGTCCAATGGTCTCGGTGTAGATCCATCGACATACTACCATTTGTCCTGAAGTACAAGAATGCTCTCCATTCGGTATTTCCATGTGCCGTATTTGGAGTTGTTTAGCTTAGCAAATGCCTCTAGATTGAGGTTGCTAGTCATAGACATGGTGCAAGAAATGTACTCAAAGTGTCGTGAAAATCAATGTATGAATCAATTGCAAAAACACTAACTGTGGTAAGTGAAATCTAAACCATTGATGAAGATAGAACTGCAATAGATAAAATCCGATGTGTATTACAAGGCTTGTGGCAAATGATGCCGGGAATAGCCAAGAGGCTTTACAAGGCTGAAATGATGTGCACAATGCCGTGAAATAGCCAAGTAGGCTTTACAATGGTGGCATGTGTGTGTGAAATCAAATCTTGTGCTATCGGCCCACTGAACAATTAGCAATGTCTCTGAAATCTCTGAAGTCTGCTCACTGAACTGATGAACGTCAGGTTTCAGGTAATGTGATGATGTGAAATCGTATGTGAGCATATGGACTGACTCCGAGTAGGTACTAGTCAAGAGTGTACTGACTCCGAGCGTATGGACTGACTCCAAGTAGGTACTAGTTAAGAATTTCGGGCATCGCTTAGATTGGCAACTTGGGGAGATTCAAAGCATCCCCTCTATGGTGATCTAGTCGACTCTAATGTAGCTCTATACCAACCGTCGATAAATGAAAGAACAGCAAATAATTCCTTTTCTTTTGTTCTTTTTAAGTGTTGGGTCAGATGTGTCAATGTAGAGGCGAATGTGCGGTAGGAAGTGGATTTGTCGGTGAGTCTCAAAAGTGAGTGCAACTTGCATCAAAATTGTGCATGATGTGACAAGCGCATAGAGCACAAAAAATCGAGCGACTTTCCTTTTTGGAGCACCCTCAAATTCTTCCTAGATCAAGAGATACGACTTGATCTAGGTGGAGGGGCAAAAAGAGTGCAGATGTGCTCAATGATGATGTGTCACTGTGGGTCACATGCAGTGATGATGTGGCATTGTGCCTAGCAAGAGGTGTGCCTATGGAGCACTAATGAGGTGGCAGAAGTGGTCACATGTAGTGGACTATGTGTGCTTGCAAAGGGATAACTTTGCGTCAAGGACTACCACATGGTAATGATGAGGTGGCAGTGATGATGTGGTAGTGAGGATAAGGATGCCACATGTCACAATGTTGACCACACCTTAACCGAGTGTTAACTTGACCTTGGTTAATGTAACCAACCCTACCCAAAAGGGTGACTCAAGGTCAACCTAACTGTACCACTGAACTGAGGTTAAATCCAATCTGCCATGTGTCATGCAACCTGACCACAAGGCTGACCCAACCTGTGGTGGCCTAATTGAACTAGGACCGAACCTGTGTTTGGTAACCCACATGAGGCTAGGTTAACCCTTATCTGCCACGTGTCCTTTCCTAAGGTGTTGAACCTTGGAAAGGAAGGGATGAAGCTCACAACATAGATGGCGATGTCGGCATCTGTGGACGATGGAGCTTTGCAGATTTACACTGAGCGTGGAGCGGGAGCACGTTCGTGGCTGTGAGACTTGGAAGCGTTGTCACTGGGCAAGGCCAAGGCTCGTGTGCGGGTCAAGAGCGCTGTCCGAGGAGGAGCCATCGGTGCTGTGGTGCAAGCTTGTTGATGAGGCAGCGCATTGTTGATCAGAGGAGCCTGGAGCTCGGGAGCGCTGGCTTATCAGAGGCCTATGAGAGGAGCTCGGGAGCGCTGGCTTATCAGAGGCCTATGAGAGGAGCTGGGGAGATGCAGGTCGGTGAAGCCTTAGTCTTGAGAGCTTGATGAGCTGCAAGTGCTAGCTATCATAGGAACTCGCTTGTGGTCTGTGGAGGGAGCTGTGTTGGACGTGATGCTTCGTTGGAGGCAGTCGTGTAAACAGCAGAAGTCACCGGTTTAGGAGTTGTTGCCTGCAGGTGTGGACGTGAAGGCTCATTGATGACTCGTCGGTGCAGAGAGTGTTTGGCGGTGGTCATTTGCTGTGTCGTCTGGAGGCATTGAGTAGTTGGCAAATAGTCGGCTGTCGGTGGAGAAGGTCTCAGAGTTGAAGCTCGTGTATGGATGCAGTGTAGCCGTGGTGGATAAGGAAGGAGGCGGTGCTGTTCCAGCAGACGTTGCGTGCGGTGCTGGTCACGAAGACACAGAGACGTTGGTCACTGGAGAAGCTTTGGAAGTTTGCTTGCGGTTGTATGTAGTAAACCGAAGAGCCAGGTTGGCTGAGACGCATTGTATGGCGAAGCTTCCAGCTCTAATGCTTGCAGCTGAGTGAAGCTTGGCAGCTGGCGAAGTGGTTAAGGCTTGTTGATGCTACTCTCTATGGAGGAGTCGACTGCGTGGGAGCTCTGGGGGCCACTCCTTGCTTGTAGAAGAAGTGGTCATTGTGAAGCTGTAACTCGTAGTTTGAGCTTGTAGGAGCTGCAAAACATGTAGTTAGGAGCCTCAGAGACCTTACAGAGAATCCTCACAAACTTAGAAACTATCCCTCAAACTTCTCACAATCTAAATCTCTCTCTCTCAAAAGACTCAGAAATCTCTCTTTTCTCACAAATCTTTCTCAATGGAGAACTATCTCTATCTTTCTCTCAAAGGGTTTCTCTCAACTAGAATGGAATGAACACCTCTCTTTCTCTAACGAAAGAAAGAACTTTCAATGAACGAAAATGGACGAAATTTTCTCTCACTGGAAGAGAGTGCACATTCAATCGCTCTCAATCTCTCAATCTCTCAATCACTCTCACAAGAAGGATGGCGCCTCAGTGGAAGGCAGAACCATGCTCTGATACCATGACAAAATATGAAGAGGGGAGAGGAGAAGAGTGGAGATGAGAAGAGAGGGCATAGCTAGAGAGCACACCACAAATGACTGACTATACACTAGATTTAGTTGAAAATGTAGAATATATACAACCCATTTAGGGTTAGGGTTAGGCCATCTAACCCTTTCCTTTGTAGCACTCTATTGGGTTAGTGCAATGCACATATGATCACGTGATGGTGCTATGCACACATGATCACATGATGTTGAGTGTGAACTCTCAACATCCATTGCCAAGGTTGTGGTGCCACATCTACATAGTTGGTGGGCATGACAAAAATAGTTGCATTTTCAAGATGTGCAACAACTCACCTCGACCTTAATAATATCAACCGGCACCCATCCTAGTGTATAGGCAACCAGCACTTGCACAAGCACCCCCATCTGCGAGGCTGAACCCTGTTCCCGTCCGCAGCCAAGTCCTACAATTACTTAGAAATCCAAATCCATGACCATATCCAAGAGCACCAAATCCAGCTCCTTCGGTAGTTCCAATACAATAACTTCAAGCCGAGGAAGTGGATTTGCAATTTGAGTATGAAGCTGAGTACCTAGTGTACTATGTGGAAGGAGCAAAAGGTTTAACCCTTGTCTATGTAAATCAAGCTCAGTCCAACACGTATGGAGCACCAATCAAGTGCTACGCTTGTAGAGAGAATCATTGGATTGCAGAATGCCCTCATCGTGGTAGCCCCGCTACTTTCCAACCACTCTATAGAGATTGTGGCATTGGCCATGCTTGTGTGGACTGTCCCATGAAAAATAAGGTCCCACAGCAAAATGAGGCTAAGCATGTTGTCCCAATTGGCATTATTGTGGGATGGACCATCAAAGTCTAGGGCCGGCAAGCATATTATCACAACCTGTGAATGTAATTACACGCTAGCAAAAAGAGGCCACCGAGGGCCCTAATATTCCAATTCAACCAAGAAGAGCTCTTCAAAAGAAAGCCCAAGTGCCTATACATCTGCCAAGCAATGAGTAGCCAAGCTCATCCACATTAGCTCCCAATCCTCAAATAAAAGAAGCTCCATAACCTACTGCAGAAGTGGAGAAGGCTCGATTTCAAGCACTTCAACAATCGGTGGAAAAGGAGAAATCTCAATTCGAGGCTGAGAAGAAAACACGAGAACCAATCCCTAACTTGGCCCCACCGAGTATTGACATTGTACTTGAGCCTTTGTTCCAGCAACAAGATCCACAACATAATGTACTGCCATGCCAACTTGAAGGTGCCACACTCTATAGCATTCTAAGTTGCCCTGTGTTAATTCCTATTGGAATCCTCTTACGAAATTGTCCCAATCTCTGGGAAAGTTTCAAAGGATGGATGCTTCAAGATATGATCGTCAAAGTAGAAGGGCAGGGCCATATATAGGCCTGCCATGTGGTCGACCCAAGCCTGGTCAGTTGACTCAACTAGAGTTAGTCCCTAAAATAACTGCCCTACAACCTGGGCCATGCAGCAAATAGGCCTCTACTCAGAGGAAAGCTAGCCTAAAAAGAGCATACACAACCACAAATAAGCCCTCACTCACTATGAGATGAACTCCAATAGTGATCATATGTTGATCTCTATTTGGTTTTGCTGCCTGTGCTTGCATAGCCCTCAAGCAGCCCCTGATTCATCAATGAGTTTGGGGGCAGCAACAGCTCCTTCACTTTGTTTTGCACACTTCCTAGCTGAAAAGGGCTGGGGTCAGCCTTAAACCAAGATGAGGCTCTACTTCTTGACCCAAAGTCGCACTGAACCAAAAGTGTCTTGTGATCTGAAATTGAAAGGATGGAATAGATAGTAATTCTAGAGTAAGAGGTGGTTTGTAGGAGATTCTGAGATAGGTAGGCTCTGTCAAGCCTTGATTCTTTCTTTAACTCCCCTATCTGCCTGTTGGACCATGTTAGGTCCCCTGCACAATTCATGTCAACCAAATGAAGAGAATCTTTAAGGTCGCTCCATGATTGGAGCTCAAATCCTCTTATAGAGGTGCCTTTACCCAGCCATCTATCCCTACTTCTTTCTACCATGTTAAAATCTCCTATCAAAACAACCTCGTCACATAGATCTGATAGGGATTTCCAAGTAGTGCTTCTCTCGCGACAACTTGTGGGGGCATAGACTAACACTAGCAAGAACTTGATTCCTTTGAGAAGGCATTTCAACAAGATCTATCTGTTGCCTATGTCAACCACAACATCAAGAACACTTTGGGAATAGTGTGACAAAATTCTAATAGCGCACCCTCCTCTACCATCTTTGTGGGAGGTGGCATACCAAGTCCTCCTCTTATCAGTACATTTGAGTCATGCAACTAGAGCATCTCCTGTAGTTTTAACCTCTTGTAGAGCCAGAAAGGTAGGAGAAAGAGAGTTTTCTCTCAGCGAAGTGGCCAAGATACCTGCCTTGTTGGGGTCAATGAGACCATGAATGTTCAAGGACAAGAACAAAATGGGTTTACGTACCATGATTTTTTTTCCCCTTTTTGGCCCTGGGGTTTGGACTCCTTGTATGCGTAGAAGGACCTTTGGCTATCGATAGCCTCCTCTTACTATGTGTTGTGACCGTAGGTTTTCCTTTGACCACTATATCTTTATCCACTTGAGGAGGAAGAGGAAGATCTTCCTCGAGTCATCCAGGTCCTTTGTCAACATATCATCACTCTTGTTAACTTCATCCTCAAAATCCTTGTCCCATTCCTCTCTTGGTTCAAGCTTGGAATGAGCTAGAGGTTGGGTTCAAGAAACATCTATGATAATGCCTCGAAAGCATTTTTCATCAGGATGTCAGGAGTAAGCTTGGGTTTGGGCCGCAAGATGTTGTCATTTTTCAAAGAACATAGACTCTAGTTGACGAATAGCAGTAAGAACCTCAAGCATGCAATTAGATTTGCCAAGGTCTATGACAATACCATGGTGAATACCATGGTGAAGGGCAATTCTTCACAGAAACCAGAGGCTAAAAACAAATTTCAATCCAAAGACTTTTAAGAGGAAGAGGCAATTTTGACCTAAACTCAAGCCATGGGTTCTTTTCGACAGAGGTGACCTCACATTTACCTAGATGAATCTAGGAACATTCCCAAACTCATCCTCTAAAAACACAACATAGTGCAGTTTCAATCTCATGATAGTAACTCAAACGGTTGAAAACCATAAACTCCATCGCAGATAGCAAGGACTAGCTACTATGACATCCCCACTGACATCATCAGTGCCCAACAATGGTGGGGGTAGACCATAGTATAAAAATATGCTCTCACACATACAAATCCACACACCCACACATACTTGAGCATCCATTTATACAAAGCCATTGTATTGAGTTTTTGTCGGCACTCCCAAGGTGCCTGCAAAGCCCATAAAGAAGGCAAAACAACCCTTCAGTGTGTAAAGGCTATTGCTTTAGTTGTGCAGGCATAGGGGACATGTGTGAGGGTAGCGTCCAAATTGAAGGGTACAACAAAGATGGCTACTTTGATCGAACTTCAAGGTAATGCTATATCTTCGACTCATACCACAAATTTGGGTTAGTCTTTGCAACGATGGCTGTATCTTCAACATTAATGTATATAAACCCAATGATCTAATATGTATCTACAAGATGAACATGGGTGGGACTGTGCACATTTTAGTTGACTCCAAGAATTCTTATAATTTCTTCAACGCTAAACTTGCACAAAAGTTGGGAATCCCAACAGAGGCGAGTGACCATGTCTACGAGATGGACATGGCAGCAAACAAGAAAATATGGGATCGATGTTTGACTCAGATTCCCCTCACTCAAATTGCCACCCACATGCTACTTACTTCACCTTCAGGCTTAAAATGGGAAAGGAAAATTGATGCAACGAACATTGTACTACTCTCAAAATGTCACAAAACTCAAAACAATATCACTATTTAGACTCTCCTCGCACCTTGTCTATCTAACTTTTGTACGCACGCTGTGGTGTTCAAATTTCCATGATCTAAAAAGAATTCCACCATCTTTTCACCTATCGCCTTTCCTCATTCTTCAGAATCTGTAAGATCCACAACTGTAGGTTGCCACTGCTGGTGCACCCAAAGGCGTCAACTCATAGTGCGGCCTCTTTCAATTGTACCATACCTGGAATCAATGGCATTCTCTGTGGCTCCATGATTGAATACGATGAAGGTGACTTGCCAAGAAGAGGAAGGTTGTCCTACAAAACTGTTGCTACAAGAGTGGAAACCTGACTATGTTTAAAGACTTTGTTGGGTCTTTTCCATGGCTTCCGCGAGAAGAGCAGGGTGTTCTCAGTATGCAAGGTTCCAAGGCTCTTTGTCACCTACATATATATTGGTGTGATCGTTTGTAGTATAAGCATAGCTTAGGACCTCAGGTCATATTTCGATGAGAGACGTAGGCTTAAGTGTGGTAAGCAAACATAGTGCATGCATTTGTGAAAGGAACATGCATCATCATGACTAAGGTAATGAAGGCTTTTTGCCTTCATTGGGGGTTGAAGGGTTTAGGAGGGAGGTTCATGGTTTAGAAGGAGGTTCCAAGTTTTAAAAGGAGGTTCCAGGGTTAGAAGAAGGTCCAGGGTTTAGAAGAGGCTCCAGGTTTCAGAAGGAGTCCTAGGGTTTAGAAGGGGTTTAAGGGTAAGGTTCAGGGTAGAGTACATGGTAGAGAACATTGTTGACATTGCTTTATGTATCTCCGGCTAAGGCATGTTGTTGTAGGGGGGATGATTTTCTTGAGATCATCATTGAGGAAATTGCATCCAACACTCTAGGCACAATGGGTTTTATTACTCCTGTCCCTACATTGACTCTTATTGCAGTGTCACAATTTTGGATTGTCAATCTATCAGTTCCCCAATCATGAACGGATGATGCTTCACACAACCAAGGATGTCCAAGCAAGATTTGATAAGATTTCTTGGGGAGATCCAAGATTGTGAATTGAAGAGTAAAACGAACTCTAGCAACTTTTGTGGACACTACATTCACTATTCCCAAGGGCTTTGCATGTGAATCATCTGTAAGGCATATGTTGAAATTAGCCTTTTGCATTTGTGGGAGACCCTATTCATCATAGAGCTCCTTGGATAGGACATTCACACTTTCTCCACCATCCACTATGGCTTGGACTTCATCATATACTTTATGGTTCAAAGGAATGGTGATGTTGCATATGTCACCTCACTCACCCATCCGCACAGGGATATCTTCAATGTCTACCATAGGTGGAAAATGATTTGCTAGTTTAGTCTAAGTACCTTGCTATATATACAATTGTAATTACCTCATATTTGTGTCCATCGTCTCTCTCTCTCCCTCTCTCTCTCTCTCTCTCTCTCCCTCTCTCTCTCTCTTTTAATGTATGCTTCCTCACTGCACCACTCTCACATGGTATCGGATGTTAGGTTGGCTAGGGACCACGAGATAGTAGCTTTCAGGCACAATTTGCCTCGTAGATCCGAGGTGATTTATAGGGCTGATTAGTGATCCTAGCATTTGGTTCTAAGGCGAGCTACATCATAGGAGCAAGGAAAATTTTGGAGAGGTATTCTCTGGGCATGGACACATTTGTGCTGAATAATTTGTGTTTGCAGCAGCCTGTTCCAAGCCATGGTCTTCCCCTAGAGGTCGGCCATTAGTCTTCTAGGTGGCTTGGTCTGCCCAGATGATTTGCTATAATAGTGGGCTTTGAGGAGCGCTTGGAGCAACCTTTTTGAAGGTGATTTAAAGCAATTCTCCTAGGTGGCTAATAAACAATGTTTGGTTTGGCTCGAGGTAGCAACTTAGGGATGTTTAAGCATAGCATCTTGTAGGAGTAGTTCGGGGCAGTTTTCCCACTAGAAGGACAGCCTATAGGGTTGGCCATTAGTCCAAGAGGTAGAAGAACTTGGTGGCTATTTCCAGTAGCCTATTGGGGGTTGCATACATCATCAAGGTAGTTTTCTTCACACCTCCATCTTTTCTTGCATCTCTTTCTCTTCGCCTTGTGGATTGTCTTTGCTAGGATGTTTGGAGTACGAGTTTGGAATAGCTTCATGGGACCCCATGTACGAGTAAGAGGACAAGCTTGACAGCACGAATTAGGCCCATTGGAGGCTCAACATGAAGATATGGTTCATCCATAAGGGTTTGTGGAGCTTGTTTAGAGCTATGAATGGAAGCATAAGCATCCCAAGAGCTCTATCAACTGAGATGTTGACTAGCAGGATGAGTTTCATGAGGAGCTCAAGGATTGGGAAGATTAGGACTCAAAGGCACATTCAACTTTGGTCAAGACAATCAAAAAGGAGGTTTCTCTAGTTGTCTCTATGCCAGAGGACCTCAATGCAGGGATTTGGTGATGCATGTTATCACCCTGCGGGGATGATTGTACAATTTTGAGTTCCTTAAAGGTAGTTACATGCAACCTTTCTTGATGCAGACCAAGATTCTCCATTATTAGTTACAGGCTATGGGTACAGCCCTTACCAGGAGTCTATTGGTATCACTTTCTTACAAAGCTTCCTCCTAATTATGACATGGCTGCTCAAGCATTGAGGTGCCAGGTCACACAACGATAGGATGACTTTGATGAACCAGCTCCCTTTTGCTTGAGGAGGAATCTCCCAAGGAAAGCTCAGGTCACTCTGGGTGGTATTCCAAGTCGAGCTGAAGCACTTTCTTCAGTGCACAAGAAAAAGCAGAGCAAGTGTTATAAATGTGGTAAGAGAGGGTATTTTTGTTGGTGCAAAGGCAAATATAAGGACCATGACTCAGACTAGGACTCTTCTTCATAGTCTAGTGGTTCCAAGGTAGTTGTTGCCAAGAGTCTCCGGATTACTCTAGCCTTCTATCACTAGTTTCGGGTCCCCCCATGGGTCATAGCTAGAGGGGACATAAGGAAGGGGCTATGGGCTGATAATGGCCCCGATCATTTGAAAGTTGGGCAAGTAGAGTAATAGTATGGAGCTATGGATTAGATGAGGTCGAGGTTCATTGCTTGGTGGTGCAGAGACTATGGATCTGGTGTGTTTGGGAGTTCGTCGTTTGAGGTTCTGGTTTGTAACGTGCTCATGGCAGGATACAGGTTGTGGTGGGTATCATAGATCCATTAGGAACTCAATATAATTGGCTTAGGAAATCATAATTGAGGATGGAGACTCCTCTATTCAAGGTGGCATTTGGTTTCAAGGATCCAGGTTGTTTGGCAGAGTACCTCTTATTGACTCCAAATACATTTAGTTTAGAGGGATAGAAGGTTGAGAGCCTTTATTTGACTCAACACAAAAACATAGAGCTAAGCATCATCTACTACCTCAGAGAGGAATAAATCATGCAACATAGTAGATGAAGCTTCCTGCTCAGAGGTCTAGTAGTTGTAGCATAAATATTCTTGAGCTTGTCCAGATTCTCCTTGGCTGAAGTAGTGAGGTCAAGTTGATGAAGTAATTTGTTGACCAACCTCACACCAATAAGCACCAGTGCTTCTTTGTCATGCTGCTCAAAAGTGGTGCAGATGAGGCTTCACCACCACGAGGACGCTCCAATGTGTCAAACTAAGACAGCAAAGGCAGAAGCTAAAATAGATAACTAGCCAATAAAGAGCTGGTCTAGGGATCTGAAAGGACTTAGTAGATTGAGAAAGGCATGAACAAATGTGTCGAGTATAGCCAGTGGATGCCCTCGGGGGTTCCAAAATGAAAACCTTAATGAAAAAGTAGCAAGAATACTCATCGAAATAGAGAACTGAGTGAGCCCAAGTCAAGAGCCCAAGTCAAATAACAGCAAGTAGATACCATGACGTGTAGGAATGAGCCAATATAAGCGCACTTGTGGGTAGGAAGAGTGCTCAAGATGCTAGAGGAGGTCCAAAATCATCAAGGAGGTAGCTGTAGGGGTGCCAAATGGGAAGATATGGCTTGAAATGTATGAAGCAGCTCTCTACGTATTCCAAAATGAAGTAGCAAGCCTCCATAATGAAAATGGCCTATTGTAGGTGTGCTAGAGGCATTAGAATAGCTATAAAGTGCTTAGTCAGCTATTCAAATGCACCAAGGTGCTACAGCAAGTCTTCACACTGAAAATCGAGGGACTTTGATGTGATGAATGACCAAAAACACCTCAAAAGTGGCTGAAAATGCAGCTCTAAGGTGATTTAGGGTTTCCAAATGCTGGAGAGGATGAGGAAAACACCCAAAATCACCTTTGATGTAGGTGGTTATGGTGTAGTAGCACAAAACATCTCGAAATTATAAGAGCAGCTCTAGTACTAGGTCGAAACAGCTTCCAAAAGCCTCGAAAATCTGCAAATCATGTGTCCAATTGGTCGATTTCTGCTGTAGCAGCCTACAAAGTCCAAAAATAGGGATGAAATAGCTTTGAATCAGCTCATATGCAGGTGCCTCTTGGAAAACATGCCAACCAGTAGGCTATAGAGAGGCTAAACAAGTAAAAATCGTCACAAAAAGATGCAAAATTGAGGCAAAATGAGGGCAGCAAGAATGGCAAGGCTGGTGGCTATGCAGAAACCCTATGAAACCTTAATTACAACAAACTCCATTCTTTATTTACTGCAAACACTTCTCAAAAACTCTCTCTCTCTCTCTCTGTCTCTCTCTCTCTCTCTCTCTGTCTCTCTCTCTCTCTCTCTCTCTCTCTCTCTCTCTCTCTCTCTCTCTCTCTCTCTCTCTCTCTCTCTCTCTCTCACACACACACACACACACACCCACCCACAAACACACAACACTAGGGCCTAAGACAAATTGTCGAGCCACGACCCCTCAAAAGGCCTTTATTCATGAAGAGCTAATTTGAGTACAAAGCTCAGTGTAAAAATTCAAAATGTGAAACATTTTACAAAGAGTTCAAAGCTCATTCATTTGGCAACATGCCACTTGTCAAAATTACTAACTAAACTATAGTTACATGCCACAAAGGGCAAAGCTCTAGGGTCTTCGTAGCCCCTTGGTAACATGGACACCTCTTGGCTGAACGTAGAGCTCCATTGCACTTGGGTTAACAAGCCTGCTTGGTACCTGTAATAATAAACTAAAGCGCACAACCATGGCACCCATTAAAGGTTAGCACCTTGCATGCAAATCATGATATGTGGACTAATCGTAGTCACTGTGGACATCCCCACCATGCAAACATGTGGACAAAACATAGAACACAATTCTTGGTCGACCGAGGTCAACCCTCGTGGTCATAATTAAGGGGCTTGACCATCAGTCAGAGTGCATTAATTATGGCCAAGTCTCTCCAACCGAAGTTGGCACACCTTAGTTAGCGAGGTTAACCCTCTTGGCGTGAGCCAAGTCTCATTGACCGAAGTCAGTGCTTAGGTTCCTTTGTTAATCGGGGTTAACCATCTTGGCCGAAGCCAAATCTTTCTAATCGAGGTTAGGCTTACTTAACCGAGGTTAAGTATCTTTGACCGAAGTTAAGACTTTAACTAAATGAAAGTAACTCTTTGAGCATAATTAAATAAATGAAGAATTCATTAATTATGATCAATAAATGGTCAACTTATTCTTGGACTTTGAAATATTTACAGCTTGGTGACATCGCCTCGGCTTCTATTCAGTTGACCTCAATTGAAAAGCTTCCTTGTAAACATCCAAAAGCTATGGATGATCAGAAAACATGTCTTCATCCATCCACTTGGCATCCAATGCTGAATAATTCTTGAATTTTACAAGGTACCTATCAAATTCCTTGCCCTGAGGGCCTTTGTGTATAGTATGATACACTGCTCTGGCTAAAGGACCTCCTCCAGCTCATCCACTTCTAGTGGATTCTCTGTTACTAGCTCTGTAGGCTCTGGCCCCTAAAATTTCTGTAGAAGACTCACATGAAAGGCATTGTGAATCCTCCAATGCTCTGGCAATGCCAACCTCTATGCAACCTCATCAATCCCTTTTGTACTAGCCCTTTTAAACTCTTCAAAAGCACCCAATCCCCTTCCTTGAGATCTAGCTATCTCCTATGCTTATCTACAGCTCTTTTATGCTTTTCTTGAGACCTTTCTATTGATGTCCAAACTTGGCTAAAAGTTGTCTAGAGGTCTCTAACAAATTGATCAGCTACAAATATTTCATCTTTAGTCCTTAGGAGGTCCTTAGGATAGGTGGCAGAATCATCTTCCCATAGATGACCTCAAAGGGGGATTTCCCTATGGAGCTATGAACTATACTATTGTAAGGAAACTCCACCAATGGTAGGTACTTTTCTGAGTTTGAACCTCGGTTACCCACGTAGCATTTCAGTATATCCAATGCTATGGAATTTGCTACTTCACTTTGACCATCTGTCTGGGGATGGAAGGAAGAAGAAAATTTTAGATTTGTCTCCATATTATCAAATAAAGCTCTCTAGAATAGACTGGACATTCTGGGATCTCGATCATTGACAATGTACTTAGGCATACCATGGTGCTTAAAGATCTATGCCATGAAGAGCTTAGCCATATGATCTACTTTAATAGTTTTATGAACCGAAATGAAATGAGCTTGCTTGCTAAATCTATCAATGATAGTCCAAATCCCATCATTCCTTGACTTTGAAGTCCATTGCAATACTTTCCCACAGTGCCTGAGGCACGAGAAGAGGCATAAGTAGGCTAGGTGCCTTTCGTCTATCATATTTGACCTTATGACAGGTAAGGCATTCTGTGACAAACTGGTGTATATCTTTCTGCATCCCCGGCCAAAAGAAATACCTCTCTAGTGCTTGAGTTGTTGCTGTAATTCCTCTATGCCCAGCATAGGGAGGTGCATGGCATTCCTCCAAAATCTTTTTCCTCATCTCTTGGGTGATGCATAGGCACTCATCTTTCATTAGATACCCATCTTTCAGGGAATAGTGACTAATAGACTGCCCCTCTTGTACTTGCTATAAAATCTCACCAAAATCTGCATCATTAACATATTACTCCCTCATTTCTTCCAGTTCTCAATGATAAGCAATATTCGTATTTTTTACCTTGGGTCTTTGAGACAAGACATATGCCACTCTGTTCCAAACTCCCGGAGTATGGACAATTTGAAAATGATACATTGATAGCATGTTTTCCCATTTCATGTGCCTCTTGGAGGCATTTGTCTAAGTTAAGAACTATCTCAGACTTTGGTGATCTGTTTTAACTGTAAAGTCTACACCCAAAAGATAATGCTTCCATGTATGAATGGCATGAATTACTGCTAGCAACTCTTTCTCATAGATTCCTAGATATCTCTCTACATCTCAGAGTCTCCTGCTCTCATAGGCCACTACATGACCATTATGATGCAATGCAGCCCCAACACATTCCCCACAAGCATCACAATCCATATCATATGGCTAATACGAATTTGGAACTATCAAGATTAGCTCTGTGATCAGCTTTTCTTTGAGTGTGGTGAATGATTTCTTTTTTGGAATTCCCCATCTGAAAGTTCATTTTCAATCCTTATGGTGAGACTTCTTACTCTTTCCCAATACATCATCTGTGGAAAGAGGAGTAGGACTCAAGGATCTCTTTTTGCACATCACTTCCTGATTTGCTCTAGAGGGAGGCTTCTCTGGCTCTTCCTTAAAGAGAGGTTGTACCATCTTGCAAAACAAAGGGTTGCTTCTTGCCTCTACCAACAAAGTAATAAACTCTCTATAGGCATTCTCTTTATTTGTCTACATACCCTCTGCCTGCCATACCTGATCAGACTTTGCATTCCCTCATGAGGGATGTGATTGGGCATGCTGCTATCAAGCCATCACTACAACTTGTCTGAGGTTTGTGAACTCTCACACACTGTGTATAGAACTTATGCACCTCCCCATCATTATACACATCACCTAGTTCAAATTTCACGTTAGCATCCACCTTCAAAATCTCTATTCATACGGATCGACATAGATGGACACGTCACAGAATTCTCTCAAAAGTATAATTGGCTTCTCTAGCAGAGTCATGGGGACTCGAGTCTTCCCAAATGGTGGGTGATCGAATGGCTGTCCGCTGTTGCCATTTTGTTATGTCAGCCATAATCCCAGAACCATGTATTGTGATTGTGGTTAGGTGGGAAACCAGAGGGCTTGACGATGCTTGCATACTATGAAGCTTAGAGGGTCTGGGTATAGGGTCACACCTAGGCCTAGACATTAGTTAAGAGATGCAAAGGAGAGCCCATGAGGGGGCTAGAAGGGTAAGGTTCCTTGTGGGACACATGGCACCAAAAGAGGAGGCCACTTTGCAAGCATTGGGCTTGGGGGAGGTTTCTAGAGAGATATCTCCAAGGTGATCTAAAAAAGAAAGAGTACTCATGAAGAGGGGATCACTCGAAACCGTGGCAGGGAGTGAGCAGATTGAGCCCTCTTTTTGTGTAGATGTATCACATTCCATCTTGCCTTGATCTAACGACACGTAATCTCTCAAACCTCTCGAAGCTCCCCAAGCCACACTCTCCTTAGAGATAGAGATAGAGATGTGTGTGCATGCGTGCATGCACGTGCACGTGCGTGCGTGCGTGCGTGTGTGTGTGTGTGTGTGTGTGTGTGTGTGTGTGTGTGTGTGTGTGTGTGTGTGTGTGTGTGTGTGTGTGTGTGTGTGTGTGTAGGGGGAGAGAGAGAGAGAGAGAGAGAGAGAGAGAGAGAGAGAGAGAGAGAGAGAGAGGGGGGGGGGGGGGGGGGGAGAGAGGGAGAGGAGAGAGAGAGAGAGAGAGAGAGAGAGAGAGAGAGAGAGAGAGAGAGAGAGAGAGAGAGAGAGAGAGAGAGGGAGGGGAAGGGGAAGGGAGGGGGGGGGGATCTAGAAGGTAGGGAAGCACGTGTAGGAATAGAGGAGCCCACGCACACAAATACACACCAAGGAAGAGGGCATATATAAGAGAGAGGGAAGACACACACATTCCAACTACAAGAGGGGGATGAGAGTCTCGCGAAAAGGGGGGACACACATTGACTAGGGGCACATGCTCATACTACTTGAGGGGAAGAGAGGTTTACCTTTGGTGGGGGGATCTAGGAGGGAGGAAAGCACATGTATAGGTAGAGAGAGGAGTCCACACACACAAATATAAGAGACTGAAAAGATACACACAGGCACTCCCACTGTGGGAAAGGGAATAGAGGTCCTGTTGAAGAGGGGAGGGAGGGGGAGAGGGCACACTCACACTATTGGAGGGAGTGTGGGTGGCAAGGTACCTAAAGGATGCAGGGGCTCCATGACATACACTATTTTTCTTCTTATAACTGATGTTCCAATTTTGTGAACACACACACACACATACACCTATCTAAATTTGGAAATTGACAACCTAAATACACTCTATTGTGAGATTAGCAGTGAAGTTATCAAATAAGGGAAGCACATCATCCTATATAAAACAACGAAAGCCATGCAGGAAAGCTAAGAGGTCCAATGGACATACTATTTGTAAGAAACCAAAAAGGATTTAGAAAACTTGCTAAGCTCAAAGTCCCACCAAGAATACCCTTATAATCCTAGGGATGTGATCCTCAAAATATGAAGAAACTATAAAAACATTTATGGCAATGCGGTATACAAGATGATGAAGGCACTTACAGTTGGGAATGTGTTGTTCTTGGGAATGTGTTATTCGTGTAGTTGATGGGCATACAAGTCTTTCCAAGATCACCCTCTCTACCCTTGACACACTGATGGATCTAGATGTACTCATTAAGTGAGAAAAATTTCACCCCTTAAGTCCAAGCATAACAAACCCTTCTCTCTCTCTCTCTCTCTCTCTCTCTCTCTCTCTCTCTCTCTCTCTCTCTCTCTCTC